>NC_141700.1:705281927-705592445 GCF_964263255.1 Lissotriton vulgaris
TTGGCTGTCGTCATCGTTCTTGGTAAATGCTGGCTTCCGATTGATAATGAGTCTTCTTAGTCCCTCCTTGTTACCGCCTGGCTCCTTTTGTGACTGCCCATCGGGACTGGATCTTTCACTCGTGGCGTTACATGGTCTCCTTCATAAGTCGGTGGGCACTACATTTTTATCATTTGGCTAAACCAGCAGCGGCCTTTGCGCAATGGCGACAGCTTGTTTTTTAAAGTGATCCTTTTGTGTTTAAACAAGGTCTTCAAGTTACATTAATACAAAGGCAAACTTACTTTTCCTTTGAATGATTAATGGCACGCTTATGGTTGTAATGTTTGGATGGCAACAACCTTCTCTTTTTATCTGTGTATTCTATGCTTATAGTACCCTTTTTTAAATTAATATTTTTTAAACATAACTATGTCATCAGCCTACCAAGTCGAGATGGCTTGTTGTCTTGGCAGTCTGTCACTTGCAGTTTGCCTTTCCCATGATTAATCCAGGACTTTGAGCACCAGAATGCGGATAAATAAAGAGGATGAGCTATAAATAGGCGTCACCACCATTGCCTCTGATGAGGCTGGAGATACGCAGTTCCTTTGCCAGGCCAATAACTGTTAACTGTCATGGTGGTGCCTGCCAACCGAGCCTTAAAAAAGTTGGCAGGCTGGTTTTCACTCCTCCGCAGCAGCTTGACCCCTGCCTCCAGCTCTGTGCGTGAAGTCACTTCCTAGCTCCAGATTACCCCCGATGCATATGTGTTGATTAATCCCCACAAGCCCCTGTGTGCAGCCGCCTTTGGGGTGCAGTCTCTAGGGGCACACATGATGTGAACTGTTGGCACTGCATCGTTTAAGACAGTCAAGAGGAGAGCACAAGTCTGGAGGGGTGGAGACCAGTGCGCCCCACCCCCCTGCAGCCTGTGGCCGAGGGAGGAGGGGGCAGTGCCTTCACCTTGTGACCCACACACCAACCTCATTCACATAGGCAATCACTGCCTGCTGGGGCATACACTTGCAGTGCAGTCTCAGGTTGAATGTTAACCCCCCCCCACCCACCCAGGGCAGCAGTCTCTTTGTCTCTGAAAGGGCCCAGGAGTGGGCCTTCTTTGTCTTCTTTAGAACCCCAGCGTAGGGGTAACTACCCCAAATTTACACTTTCATTGCTTACTGAGGTGCAGGCATTTTCAGAGGGATGGTGGAAGCATGTGTGTGCCACGACTCTAGCTATAAAACACACACTCAAAACATTAACACAGACACGGTTCTGCTTTTAAAAATGGCCCAGCACATTTTATTTCCTCTGTGCAAAACGTCTGTTTCTAAACAGCTATCTGAGGCCTTGTTTGTTTTCAAAATTATCTCACAGTGAGCCATGTTAATTTCGGTTACCCCATAACACATGGAAAACTTCGAAGCAATTTGCAAAAAAGTAAAATGTAATGAAGTGGCACACTCATATAAGTGTTCAAGTTAAGTTTATTCAAGATAAGGATCCCATTCACAACAGCACTGCAACCAGGGAGCAGGCTCAGCTTCAACTGCCCCAAGAGCTCCCTACATCACTATATTCTGAAGCTCTTTGCAACAGGAGCAGAAGCATAGAATGCCACACATCCCCCTTCCTTACAAACAAAAAATTAATTATAAACAACAGTAATGCAAAATATAGCAAGAAAGAGAGAAAGAGAAAGAATGAAAGTAACAAAAGTGAAATATCAGCATGACATTCACTTGACATAATCACTTAAATACACGGGAGGAGAGGACACTCTCTGAGACTTCCGAATAGCTTCTGAACTTCCAGTAGAATCATTTGAATGACCAGGGCAGTTAGCTGAATCAGACAGATGAATCGGAACCAAATAATCTCTAACTACAACTACTCTGTTTAAGTTCCAAATGCAATGATCTGACGTTTTGACAGCATTATTAAATGTCTTAACAACCTGTATGGGTTTTAAAATGCTGTGGAAGAAAAACCTCTCTTGCAAGGATTTTTAATTAACACCCAATCACCCACTTTCACAACAGTCTTCTTTAAACTCTTTCTCTGATCATGAAGCTCTTTATGAGCATCAATCTTTCTTGACTCTGCCAACCTCCAATCATTCTTCAAATTTGACCCAAGTAGGGGCCACCAATGTGTTGGCACGCCTACCCCTGAAAAATTAAAAGGGAGTCTTTTTAGTTATGGCATGGGGAGACAATCTGTAAATTTCAACTTTCTTGCAGATTTCTTCATGCCAATTCAACCCTGCAGATTTTGCCATTTCAATGGTCTCTTTTAGGACCCGGTTAAAGCTCTCCACCATTCCACTAGTTTCTGGATGATATAATAAACACTTCTTATGCTTAATGCCATGTCTACGCAGAAACTGTTCCATTTCTCTAGAAACTATTTGTACTCCATTGTCGGTCAGGATTGTATTAGTTATCCCTTCTCTGGCTATGAGTTTTTCCAAAAACGTTTGCACATGCTTGGTTTTTACACCACGTATAATAGTTATCTCTGGCCATCTGGAAAACAAATCAACCAAAACCGGAACATACCAGTTAGCACCAGAGGACCAAATGGGGCCAACAATATTGAGACCAACTTTCTTCTAAGGACCATCAGTGCGTTCTCTTATAACCATGGGTCGTACCCTAGGCTTGGTCACTCTTTCGCTTAATGCACACTGTACACAATCTCTGATACTACGTTCTACCTGTAAGTGCATACCCAGCCACCAGTAAGATAATTTAAGCCTCTTCTTAGTCTTTGACATACCCTGATGTCCTGCATGAGTCAAGGAAACAAGTTCCCCTCTAAGGGAAGCCGGTGGAATTAACCTCAAACCCCTGACAAGTAAACGTCCTTGCTCAGAAAGTGGGTCCTTAACATGCCAACATATTTCCAATTCATCCTCACCTTTAGGTTTGGTTTTCCACCCTGTCCTTACACATTCCAAAACGTTAAGCAATGCATCATCCATACTAGGAGCATCAAGCAATCTTTCTTTGGCAATGCTACCTGCTTCAATAAAACATACCATGTCCTCATCTTGCTCATAATCATCAGAAGAGCATTTTCCATCATCATCTACCAAGCGGGATAATGCATCAGTAACCTTGTTGTCTATTCCAGGTAAATATTTAATGGCAAAATCAAAATCTAGCAATGCCACAACCCACTTGGTGATTCTACTTGACATAGCATCAATTTCATTTTTGCAAAAAATTTCAAACAACAGTTTGTGATCAGTCCTGACTTCAAATACACAACCCAACATTAGATTCTTAAGTTTCATTATGAACCAATATATTGTGAGTGCCTCTCTTTCAACAACAGAGTATTGCATTTCTGCCCTGCAAACTTCTTGAAAGAAACATAATGGTTTTATCCTGTCCTTGGTTCTTTTGCAGTAATACAGCACCCAGACCTTTCATACTGGCATCCGTTATCAGAAAGGACTTCTTTGTGCGGTAAAAACTGCTCAGTTTGGGTCCAGCATTCAATCTCTCCTTGAGAGTACAAAACTCATCCTCACAAACCCGGTCCCAATGCAAACTCACACCCTATACACAACAATGGCCTCTTGTTTACACACAGAGAAGCAAAACCTTGGCTAAATTTGCTGTAATACTCAGCCATTCCCCCAAAAAGTTGTTAATTCTTCTTTATTAGTGGGAGAGTGTAGTTTGTGAATAGCATTAACAAGGTCCTCTTTAGGCATCACACCACCCACAGAAATAAAAATGACCTAGATAAGCAATGGACTCTTTCCTGAACTTGCACTTCTCAATTTTGACAGTCAAATTAAATTCATTGAGTCTGCTTACTACATTCAAAACTCTCTAATCATGTTCTACATTGTCTTTCCCAAAAATCAATATGTCGTCCTGATATTTTCTCACACCAGTCAAACCCTTCAAGACATTTCCAAAGCTCTCTGAAATATCAATGCTGCTGAAACCAGCCCAAATGGAATTCTAAGAAAACGGTACATACTGAAAGGGGTCACAAAAGCAGTAAGGTCTTTTGAGTCATCATCCAGCCTTATATGATGATATGCAGATTTAAGATCTATGGTGCTAAATACTCCGAAGTAACATCAACATGTCTGCAATCTTTGGCAAAGGATATCGATCAACCACCACATGTTTGTTCAACTCTCTCAGGTCCACACATAACCGCAAAGAGCCATTAGCCTTTTTAGCATCTACAACTGGAGCAAGCCATTGCGTTGCTTCCACTTCCTCAATTATACCATCTGCTTTCAATCGTTCCAACTCCCTCTGTACTTGTTCACGCACAGCCACTGACACATTGCGTACCTTGCTACACACAGGTTTTACACCATCAACTAAACGGATGTGATGTACGTAATTACTCAAACAACCCAAAGTTTTGCAAAACACTTGAGGAAACCTTGACTTCAACATTTGCATAAAATCCTCAGAAGAGTTACTCTGTACAAATGATATTAAATTAGTCTAGAAATGTTCCTTTAGTTTAATGGGAGGTGATTCATTTGAGTCCAATATCACACCGAGATCTCTCTGGTGGAACCAACTCAATATGCTATAGCCCTTTTGGGATATATATATTCTTTAGCATTGACCAATCTGTTCTTATATTCTAATAGTCCCCAAAAATACCCAATTTGCTTGGCTCACCCCCATATGCATATGGTCTAAAGTCGGGTCGAAATACCTTAATTCTGCCTTTGACCTTTTTTAAATAAAACTCTTTTGAAACTATTGTGATCTTGGCACCTGAGTAAAACAGAACATTAGTGCTTTCACCTTGTACCAGGATTCCATCTATAGGACATCTCTTTCTCTCTCCATTTCCTGTAACTTGTAATAATATTTGTCCACAATCTACTTGATCATAAGAGTCACACAAGTAGGTTTCCTCATCATAAATGTCATTGACCCTTCCTTTATATGTTTTACCTTTACAAACTGCAGCAAAAAGACCTTTTCTCTTACAATTACTGCAGGTAACTTTCCATACTGGACACTGCTTGTCTTTGGTCAAATGACCTACTTTCCCACAACAAAAGCATTTAGCTTGAAAAGAGTTAAACCTCCCATTTTTCTCAACATACATTTTTTTAAATGTTCTTTTTGTTTCTTTTGTTGTTTGACAACATGAACAGAGTCATTTTCTTTCTTGTCGCCATTTTTCTTTATGCCTTCAACACACTTAAGGGAGTGTTCAATTCTTTTTGCAATAATAGGAACATCCTCCAAGGACATTTCATCCTTTTGCCACAGTTCCTTTCTTACACGTTCAATGTTACATCCTAACATAAATTGATCCCTAATCCTTTAATCAAGAGTGGAGCCAAATTTACACGAAGATGCCAACTTCCTCAAAGTTGTTATATAGTTTTCTATAGATTCATCTTCCATATTGAGTCGTGTGACCAAAATTGTATTTTTCAAGGATGGTACTGACTTCCGGTAAATAATGCTTGTCCAATTTAGCTGTACAAATTTCAAACTTATTGAAATCACGATCTTGAATATCAGGAAGAGGGTCAAAAATTTCTTGACCCTCAGACCCTAGACAATGCAGTGTTTATACTGTTTTTCTTTCAGCACTAAAGAGGAACCACACACTCTGGCATATCTCTCAAAAACTTTGCGCCATTTTCATCATTTAATGGGAAGATTACCAGGGGATGACAACAAGAATGGAGGCGCAGTGACATTTTGCATTTTTGTGGGGAAATTAAAGTGTAGAAAAACACTTTAAACCCCCCAATAAGTATTGTGACCTAAAAGAGAACAAACATTACTTAAAAATACAAACAAATAGCATGAAAGTAAATTTAAAATACCATTATATGAAAAAAGTACATACACCAAAACAAGTATATTGTAAGTGTAAAATAAAAGTGTTAAGACAATATAATATATGAAATATCTTAATCTTTAGAATGTCGAATTTGTCGGGTCATATATGTAATAATTCATAAGTGTATCTCACAATGGATGTGGAGGAAGAGTTTGTGTGCGTGTCGCAGAAGTTAAACGTAAGAATGACAAATTTGTGAGCGTACCACACCACAGAAAATCGTGTGCGTGCCACGGAAGAAGCAAACAACTCTTCCTGAACTCTTTTGCGCCTTGATGCAACACTGTTAGGATGATGTAAATGTAAATACTGACGGAGGGTTGTGTGCATATCACAGAAGTGGCACACAGAAGATGATAATGCCTTGAAGTCGCATTGTGTGCGTATCACAGAAGTGACATGCAGTATGCATGCAGAAGACGATACAGCCTTGAAGTAGAAATGTGTGTGTATCACAGAAGTGACACGCAGTACCCAAATCACCGCAACGTTATTCCAATGAAGAAGAATACACCTAAGATGGCCACCACGCAAAGTCACTCAAGTTGAAGAGACGTGACTGCATCGGCATCTAGGTGACGTTGACAATGACAGCATTTAGGAGAAAAATCCGAGCAAGACAGAACTCCATGGGAGCTGGCAGTGAGAAGGGGAGACACGCTCAGGAGTGCGAATCGAATGTATTTCAAAGGACAACAACTCACGGTGTAGCACACTCCGGTGTCCGAGTCAAACGACAGATGCACCAGTAAAAGGTAACAAAATCTTTAAGTAGTGTTACAAGTGCTCAACCACTGTGGAAAGTTCTGTTGAATATGATCAGTCACTCTTGAGAGCATTGAAGGGGACAATAATTATAAAACAAATTGAAAGAAAGTGGCCAAATACAAGTCGATCCCCCTCCTCTTAAAAGTGAAAATGAATAAAGATAAAGGTCGTTTGGCCACATTGAAAGTCATAAATGTTGAAAGAACAGTACCTTGAGTTGAAAATCACAACATAGAAATGGAGCTGGAATGGATACTTAATCTTAGAGATGAGCTTAAGTTTGACGATGTTGAGATCCTTTCAAGCGTTGTCAGCCATACTCTGTCGCCAAATGTAACAAAGTGGCACACTCATATACGTCCAAGTTAAGTTTATTCCTGCTAAGGCTCCCCTCCACAATAGCACTGCAACCAGGGAGCAGGCTCATCTTTAACTGCCCCATGAGCTCCCTGCATCACCACATTCTGAAGCTCTTGGCAACAGGAGCAGAACCCTAGAATGCCACATAAAACCAATGAAATCTAAACTGTTCACATTTCATTTTTTTAAGTCGGGCTCGTGCGCTAAATACGGCAGATGCTTTAAACTCTAATAATGAAGTATATTTTCCATAAAGCACACCAGAAAAGTGCTCCCAGAGTGAAAGCATGGCATGGTCGCAAGTACTCCACATCTAAATTTCTAATCTAGTACAATTAATTGCCTTTTATTTTACAGGACATCCCGGAGATCAGTGTTACGTTTGAAAGATACATGCTACCGGCTTTAATGACAATCTGTGGAACCCTGGTATACCTTTAACTGTCAGGCAAACACGGAGCTATTTGTTATTTCATAATGAGCTAATGGTTAAATGTTTATCAATGCATACATTATTCTTAGTGTAAACTCACGCATTCCCTAAAACTTTCACACCTTTGTATCAGACATGAAATGTTTGCTTAAGAAATGAATATGTGCTTTGTTCACATATACAGATTTTCAAAGCTAGCCTGTGTAGCAAAGCATGAATTTCAAATATGACTAAAAATGAGGCCCATAGCCATTAAAATAAGGGTGTAGGGCCGTGGCATAGGTGAGCTAAGTAGTCGCCACCACACACATTTCTTAAACAAGCATTTGCAATGCAATAGGTCTCCCATTTATGCGAGTTTAAGCTATTGGCATTGTAAATGACAGTGCCTTTTCTTTTATTTATCTTTTAAAAACCATCTATCTGCCTGTCTGTCTGTCTGTCTGTCTGTCTCTCTGTCTATCTATCTTTCTATCTATATTTCTAACTATCTATCTATCTATCTATCTATCTATCTATCTATCTATCTATCTATCTATCTATCTATCCTTCTATCCATCTATCCGTCTATCCATCTATCCGTCTGCCCGTTTGTCTCTCTGTCGGTCTATCTGTCGGTCTGTCTGTCTGTCTGTCTGTCTGTCTGTCTGTCTGTCTGTCTGTCTGTCTGTCTGTCTGTCTGTCTGTCTATCTATCTATCTATCTATCTATCTATCTATCTATCTATCTATCTATCTATCTATCTATCTATATATGCAACACTATCATTGCTGGACTGGCCGTAGCGGGCACCAGGAGTTTTACCCTTGGGCGGGAAGGGTGGGTGCCAGTTTTTGACCTGTGGGAGCCGGTTTTGATACTGCGGGACGATTTTACAGCAGTGCTTGAATATCGGCCTCCTGCAGCAAAAGTGGGAAGAGTGCTTGACACCAAGCACCCCCCATACCCATGAAGCGGAAATACCAGCACTGGTTTCTGTTCCCAGTCCGGCGTGATTCCTATCTATACAACCCTCTGTATCTGTCTTTGCAAGTTTCTGGCTATCTTTCAACCTTCTCTATTTGTAATAAAGATTTTGAAAAACGTTTAAAAAAAAGCATAGCAAATGCAAGAGGGTGGTACCAATGCCCGACCAATTGGCTTTTTAAAATTCTGGTGTTAAGTAAGAACTTTAGCTTTTACTAAAATTATTTTGATAACATAGTTAATTATAAAGGTTTTCAGCCACACTTTATCCATTAGTGTGGTGTTGTATTATTACCATTTTTAGGTTGAGCTCGATTGACCTGTTGTATCCTCTTTTGTGGGCTCTGTCAAACTCACTGATAGCCCTTGGTTCCATCTTTAGCACTCAGAAATGCTGGCTTGCTGTTGGTGCATTTCTGTAATTGTCCCTCCTTCCTGCGCTTTGCTCTCCTTTCAGCGACTTCACTTTGAGAACATTCTGTTTGCCCAGCACACTGTACTGTACAGCTTGTGATGGCCTCTCCTCCTTTATGCCATGTGGATAGTAGTGGCTGCGCCTTTGCTTTATTTGCGGCACTGAAAGAGCTGTATGATTTGTTTCCCTCCTCTTTCATTTGTTAACAAGCTCCTCATGCTGCGGTTTCACTTTAATAGCAACGAAGCTCCTTTCTTTGCCAAGCTGCGTCTAAAGAAAGGGGTGTGGTCACCATTAACATGAAAGCACAGGATGACATGATGCGATCCTCTTAGACAGCCATCTTGTCTGCGATACAGAAACACAAAAAAATATTATGAACAGAGGAAAGAGGTCGTACGTGCCTTTTTGAAAAAGCAAGTGATCACATAGATGATACTTCAAAATTACAAAAAAAAGCACACATTTCGAAAGGAGCTCATACATGTTAAACACAAGGGGGTAGGGGGTAGAAACAAGTTAGGCCGCTTCTACTTAGGCCCCCGCCCCCCACTCAGTATGTGCACACATTAATGGGCTGGCCAGCGAGACAAAGGGAGTGACACCTCTGCCTGTGGCCAAACTGAGGTAATGAGCGCCCATCTGCCTCTAGAAAGGCCACTCAGACACCTACGGGGCCTCTGGCTGTATTCGTACAACAGAGACAGCGTCCAAATAGCCCTCCAGACTGCTCAAAAAAGCAGCCCACAGCAGAACTCGGACACCGGCCCCTTGGGCATTGCCCGAATGCCCGCGTTACCAATCCGACGCTGTCCTGAGGCCATGGTAGAAGTTCACAGATGTCGGCAGGAGCTGGTTATAGGCGAAGATGTCGTCAAATCCTCTACATACATGGAAGAGGGTTTGGCGACCAAAACTGTAACCTTATTTCTAAAGCTCTTTGCAGGTGCTTTTTACAGCATGAATTCTTTCCTGATCATTCTCGTGAAGAAGAGCGTGCTGATCAGCTGCATTTGAGGCTCAGGAATGTTGCACAATATTAGGAGTGCCGCCAGCACGGTACTATGAGGTCCTCAGGGCCGGCTCAGGGCGGTGCGATTGGTGCTACCGCACCAGGCATTGACTTCGGGTGGGGGCATCATTTTCGAAAATGTATATTTTCATTTTAAAAGCACCTGCTGCCGAGGTTCTGGCCTCCAGCAATTTTCAGACATCAATTAAAATGCCAAGTTAACTTTGGTGATCCATCCTCTTTCTGGAAAGAGACCGGAGGTTTGTCTTGGGGAAGTGTTGACTCATACTAAGGTAGCGCAGCGGGTTAAAATGCCTGCTGCCTAGAACGTGCATTATGCCGATAACAAAGTGCATATAGTGTAAATAGATCAGTGTGTTATTGCTTCTGTAAAAGAGCTCCTTTTGTAACTAGCCGTTTATAAGTCAAAATCCTAATATAGAACAGTGAGTTATTAACTGTCATCAAAGAGATGCATGCAAACTGCAAGGTATATATTAGAGCTACATGTTTTTTTGCCCAGTCTTTTATCATCCTAATGTTGTGAAAAGGGTTCATTTGAGTTGAAAACAATTCTTATTATTAAAGAGAACACCTAACAATGATGTTATGTTTTATATTCAGAATCTGTGCTTTTCCAGAATAAAGACTCAATCTATATTGCAGTATAGATGAAATGTCACTCCTACACTACACCTTGTATTCAAGTCTGAGACTTGAGGGGCACTGTTAAAGGGTGCTAGTGAGGGAATCCATGGCAGAGGTGGTCATTGGGGGAGGGGGCGCAAACAGACATTGTCGCCCAGGACGCCACCAGCGCTAAAGCTGGCCCTGGAGGTCCTATTGGGAAAGTTAAGCACCTGCAGCAGTACAGCACAATGTGTTGCTTGCCTAGAAGCATGCCAGTCTGCAACCTGAGCAGTACTGCAACAGCACAGTGCCATTCTCTGCAATAGGGATACGATGATTGACCAGCTCTGGGAGCTTTTAGACCCCAGCTGAAGAATTGGCGTCACCCCATGGCATTACTCCGTGGAATACAATTTTTTCAGCTCACTAATTTTGACACAGCCCTTTTGCATGCATTAGAGTTATGTGCGTGGATCTTGCAGTAAATGAAACAATTCCCTTTTATTTTTGACAAAGTAGGTTTCTGCATTTCAATTACAACTGTACTCCGGCCAGTGAGAGATTTGCAACGTAAAGTTTATTAGGGTTCTAGGCACTTTTACAAAAGTGTTCTGTATGCCTCTTTTCGTTGCAGACGTTTCCATAAATATCCATTTTCAGCAGAATGTATAAAGCAGTCATATATTTTTTCAGAGTTCAGCTATTTTGCTTTTCTTTGGGAGTTTTATATAGCGCTAGCTGGACCCCAGGGTATCAGAACGCTTTACACCTTATGACCTAACTAACTAAATGAAGCATTTTTAAACCCACTTCAGCCTGAAATTTTCTAAGAATAATATATCGTTTCAGTGAGCAGTCTGAGTCTTTTTGCACTAAACCTTTAACCTGCCTTTGCCGTCTACTCGTGTATCCCCTAACCCACAAATGGAAGTACGCTTTTATTCTTAAAATCATCTTTAACTTGGGAGCGCGCACGGCAGCGGCAAGATGGCCGCACCCTGAGGGGACTCCTCAGCGTCGGCACCAATATCTATGTGAAGGGACCCAGGGGCGCAACTAGGTCTTAATTTCGGGGGGGGGGGCTAACATGGCAAATGAAGGGGCGTGGCTAATGTTAATCAATGGGGCGGGGCTAAAATGGCAGATAATTAGGATCGATTAATGCTCAGGTCAAGCGGAGAAAACATGCAACCCTAAAATTACCCCCTCGCACCCCAAAACCCATTACCACCCTGAACCCTGAAATCATCCCCCTAGAACCACAAACCCCATACCCGCGCTGATCCCTAAAATTACACCCTTACCCCCCAAAACCCATACCCTCCATGAACCCTAAAATTACCTCTGGCACCCCAAAACCCATACCCACACTGATCCCTAAAATTACACACTTGCCCCCTCAAATCCATTACCACCCTGAACCCAAAAATTACCCCCCTCACACCCTAAAACCCATACCGGCACTGAACACTAAAATTAACCCCATGACACCCCAAAACCCATTACCACCCTAAACCCTAAAATTACCCCCTGGCACCCCAAAACCCATACACACCCTGAACCCTAAAATTGCCCCCCTGACACCCGAAAACCCACACACACCCTGAACCCTAAAATTCCCCCCTCACATCCTAAAACCATACCCACCATGGACCCTAAAATTAACTCCATAGCACCCCAAATCCCTTAACCACCCTAAACCCTAAAATTACCCCCTGGCACCCCAAAACCCATACTCACCCTGAACCCTAAAATTGCCCCTGACACCCGAAAACCACACCCACCCTAAACCCTAAAATTACCCTCTGGCACCCCAAATCCCATACCCACCCTGAACCCTAAAATTACCCCTGGAACCCCAAAACCCATGCCCTCCCTGAACCCTAAAATTACACCTGGCACCACAAAACCCATTACCACTCTGACCCCCAAAATTCCCCCCGGTACCCTAAAATAACACCCTTGCCCCACAAAACCCATACCCACCCTGAACCCTAAAATTACCCCTGGCTCCCCAAAACCCATACCCACGCTGAACCCTAATATTACCCCTGGTTCCCCAAAACCCATACCCACCCTGAAGCCTAAAATTACCCCTGGCACCCCAAAACCCACACCCACCTTGAACCCCTAAATTACCCTCCTGGCCCCATACCCGTCCTGAGCCCTAAAACTGCCCCCTGGCACACCAAAACCCATTACTACCCTGAACCCTAAAATTACCCCTGGCACCCTAAAACCCATACCCACTCAGAACCCTAAAATTACCCCCTGGCACCCCAATCCGTAACCCACCCTGAACCCTAAAATTACTCCCTGCCACCCTAAAACCCACACTCCCCCTAAACCCTAAAGTTACCCACTAGCACCCCAAAAAATGAACGCTACAAACTTACACTACATTTGCATATTCGGAGAGGACTCTCCTCTTTAGAGAAAGATCCATGGCCCTGTTCACTATTTATCTGGGGCCATATGCATCAACAAACCCTTTTGCGATTCCTAAATAGCGATTTTTAAGGAATCGCTATTTATAAATCGCAAAATGGTATGTATGAAGAAATTCGCTATATTTTAGCGATTCCTTAAAATTCCTTAATTGCGATTAGCAAATTGCTAATCGCAATTAAGGAATAATTTCCCATTTATTTCTATGGGCCAGGAGGCCCATAGGAATGATTGTGAAGTAATTCTCAAATTGCGAATTCGCAATTTGCTAATCGCAATTTGAGAATTATTTCAAGGGTGCAGGGGTGACTCAAAGACACCCTGCTGCACCCCTGAAATGTACATGTGTGTGTATATGGTGCACATACATGCCCTATGGGCATGTGTGTGCATCACATGCCACCTTCAAAAATGCCAAATTGTGAATTTTTTAAAGATTTCGCCAATTACCATCAGCTACAAGTTGGTGGTAATTTGCGAATTCTTAACCAAAATTCGCAAACCAAAAATGCTACATACATAGCATTTAAGGAATCGCAAAATTGCGATTCCTTAAATGTTATGGCAAAATAAGGAATCGCAAATCTTTGCGATTCCTTATTTTGCAAATTTTTGATACATGCCAAAACATGCAAAAAGACTGTTTGCGATTCGCAAAGGTTGAAATTCTACGACTTTCGGCCTTTGTGATTCACAAAAGGCTTGATACATATGGTCCCTGGTGAGCTGCGCTGTGGATGTGAATTCCCTACAAGTGCACGGACAGCAGGGGGAAAGGGATGTCCAGTGCAGGTGAAGCTTTTCCTTTGTAAATTAATTCCTGCTGGCGTCATATCCCAGGGTTTGATGTCTGTGCACTTGTATTGAATACACATCCATACAAGTGCACAGAAAGCACACCCTGGGCTATGACACCAGCAGAAATTCCTTTACAAAGGAAAAGCATCACCTGCACTGGCCGTCCCTTTCCCCCTGCTGTGTGCATCTTCCCACTCCCACCCCATGCTGAACACATCAAGTGCTTAGGTGAAATCCCTGCCTTGAGGCAAGGATATCACCTCGGCGCCAGTAAATGAAAACAAGAGGTGGGGGCTGGGGGTTCACTGACACTGTTTAGAGGCTGGCTGGCTCAGGCTGCATCAATAAAAATGACATTCTCAGCTCCGATGCGCAGTCATTTCAGTGCGTGTCAAATTAGCCCGGGCTGAAGAAGACGACGGGGGGGGGCTGAAGCCCGGTGAGCCCAATGGGTGTTGCGCGCCTGAAGGGACCACTTACCAACGCCGCATCAGCTCACAAATGGCCGCAAATACGTCGGAAACCGCCAGGATTGTGGAGGCGAGATTCCGACCAACAAAATGTAAAGCGGGTTTGTTTTAAAGCGCTATTCTGACTCTGCTGTTTCTTTCTGGAATTGCGGCTGCCATTTTTGCTAGCGCTCGGAGCTGCGTGACACAATTTCCCCTCAGCTAATGGTTGCTACAGTGTGAGCGTGTGACAGCGCGCTTAGAAGGGAAAATATTAGAAGACTGTGTTTATTGTATCTGCACAGTGGCCGTAGTCACATTTGCGATTGGGACATGATATTCTACTATGCCTCAGTTGAATTTACTTCCTTGATATCATTATGTGGGCACAAGTAATTACGCATTTTTTTTCCTCTCTTCACCTCAGTATAACAGTTATTGCAGCTTGTTCTATGTACATAATTAAAACAGTGTAACTAATTACACATCAGTTTAAACAACTTTGCAGCTGCCACTGTTTGCGCGTTTTTATTGGCGCAATTAACTGTATTATTTGAAATAACATTTTAGCTGTCACTTTGTGGGCACTGGTATTCATATGTATTATCCTATAATGCAGCTCACTTTATGGTCTATGCACTGAGCATTTTCTCACAGCTCCATCCTATGTGCACTAGGTATTTCAAGTGGCTTTCGGAACGTATTTTTGCACTAAGATAGCAGTAATTCCCTCTTTACCAGACCTTTTACTAATAACAATTGGAACCTATTTTTTTCTGCTTGTTCTAGCAACACCATTTGCCCCTGGGCAGACTTTCACTTCTACTTACCTTATTCCACAAGTACGTACAGTTATATCTACCATTATATTGGCAGCTTTCCAACCCTCTCAATCTGCATTGCGTAAATTTGGATTACTGGATTTGTGCTTTTCAGATTTTGTGCCTCAAAAACTTTAATCCTTTTGTTTTGTGCTTTTGTCGTTATTTAATACCCTTTTCATCGTCCCATCATGGATCTTACGCAGTCTAACAAACCTCATGGTACTTCAGGGACCGCTTCTGGAAGTTTTAAAGACTCTACAGTTAACAACAGTAAGCTTTTTAACCCCTTCGCTGCGGGGTGTTTTCCCACCACTGTGCGGGGGGAGGGGGGCCGGGAGCTGCGCCGCTGTGCTTGTGATGAGCTGAGCTCGTCATGAGGCACAGTGGAGCTGCCTTCATGATGAGCTGAGCTCGTCACAGCCACACCCGTTTTCGAACGTTCAGCACAGCGGGGAAATTATCTCCGCGTCCGAACGTTCCAACGGCCTCGTCATGAGTGCAGCTGCACTGTGCCTCATGATGAGCTCAGCTCATCACAAGCATGGAAGAGGATAAGAAGGATCCCTCCTCTCCAACCAAATCTCCTCATCCCATCACTTTAGAGGATATTAAGGATGAATTGCGTCTCTTTCGCCCATTTATGTCGGACACCACCACCACCCTTCAAAGAACTGAAGAAAAATGGTCTGGCCTGGATACGAGACTTTCTGACGTTGGGCTAAAGGTAAGCTATGCCCAGGATGCCATTTCTAAAGTTGAGAGCCTCACTAAGGAAGTTAATCAACTTAAAAAGTTACAGAGGATTTAGAAAAGCTCAATTGGCGTACTAATCTATGCATTTACGGAATCCCAGAGGGTTCTCAAGGCTCCAACATGATCTCCTTCTTGAAATCTCAGGTTTTGCAGAATGTTGGCTTCCCAAAATCATTTGACTTAAATATTCAAAGTGCTCATAGATTAGGTTCTCAAAATGCATCCTCTGCCACCAAACCAAGAGGTATCATTGCCTATTTTCTGCTATACTCCAACCTTATGGCAATCCTCACTGCAGCCAAGCAACAGAAGCAGATGTTCTGATCAGGTCACAAAATTCTTTCAGCCAAGATGTGTCTAAACCACCTGCCAGTAGGTGCAAAGAATTCTTAGATCTCAGACCGGACTTAAAATCCATGAACGCTCGGTATGGCCTTATACACCCCTGTTTCTTCAAAGTGACTTACAAATACAGAACATTCTCATTTGATGATCCAGCTGATGTTCAGAAGTTCATCCATACCCATCGAGAAGAACATATGGAACTCGGCAAACATTAATTGTCTTGTTAACATCTTCAGATTTTTTTTTCTTTTGGTCATGCGTATGTTGTAAGTTATTGTTAATTGTTCTTTTGTCTGTTTTTAGGTTTATCCTGTGCTTTGGTTGAAGATCCCTACTAACATCATTTGTTTGTCTATTTTGTTTGACAAATCCAGTTGATGTGTTCCTCTATGTCTGGTAAGCTCGCTTTTTTGTCTTTTTTTTGTCTAATTCGTTTAGCATGTCCTTTTCTGGAGTATTTCATTACATCCTTTTCATTTAATGTTATATTGTCAACTCTGTTCTCAGTGCCCTTCCCGTGGTGTGGTCGTTCCCCCCCCCTCCCCCCTCCCTCAACAATGTTCTTTTTTCTCTCCTCTTTGATCATCATAACTAAAGCCTCTTGGCTTTTCGTCATAATTTCTTTCCTAATTTCTTCAGGAGGTTATGCTCCCCACTTCTTCTGTTTTCTTTGCATTCTCTCTTCTTTATTCTTTCCTTCTCTCTTGCATTTTCCTATGACCACCTTTCTCTATCTCAGTTCTCCTTTGCATCCTCATTATATGGTACTTTATTGTTTTCCTTCTCATCCTTTATGGCCAAACTATACAAGTTTCTCTTCCTCTATGTTCCAAGCTTTTTTTCAACCTTTAATTAACTCCTTCTCTCTAATATTTTTCCTCTTTCTTTTCTGGCTTGTTTTACTTTCAAGCCTACTAATAGTTAACACTTATAGATGAAAGGATTTTGTGTTGTATCCTGGAATGTTAAGGGCCTTCGAAACCCTATAAAGAAGCAACATGTCCTATCTCACTTAGCAAGTCTAAAATGTCAAGTTCCATTGTTACAAGAGACACATCTTAAAACACAAGATTTGACTTCATTACGTAAAAAATGGGTAGGAGAAGTTTTTTGTTCTCCTGCAGTAAATAACAAAAATGGTGTGATTATATTATTTCACAAATCTTTAAGTGTTAAATTACAAAATCAGTTTCATGATGATAATGGTAAATGGTTGTTTTTAAATGCTATTGTTAATAATACCCAAGTTTCGTTTTGTAATAATTATGGTCCAAATGGTATTGGCCTTCAATTCTGGAATTACTTTTCCACCTTTCTTTCCTCTCATGCTGTGGATGATATGATTTTGGGTGGTGACTGTAATCAATTGATGGATCCTTTTCTGGATCGTAAATCACAAACCAAATACATTCTCAACAAAATGCAAAAACTTTTTCACAACACAATCTCATCTAGAGGCCTTATTGACTCATGGAGAATCTCCCACCCTGACACATTGGAATTTTTCTTTCTTTTCCCCGTTCACAAATCTCACTCACGTATTGACTACATCCTCCTCACTCAGCACGCCCTACAGTTTATGACCAACTCTGAAATTGGCTCAATCCTCATCTAAGACCATGCCCCTGGCAGTTTGGATATGGATTTTCCTTCACCTTCCCCTAATTCTCGCGGTTGGCGTTTTAATAACTCTTTTCTTTTGGAAGCCCAGTTTGTTGAACAATTCACACTTTTTATTGAAAAAATAATTTCCCAACAATCTATCTTCTACTTCTCAATTTCACTCAGCTGCTAGGGATAATGGTGGATATGGTTTTATTTTATATGTATCATGCAAGCTGGCCATAAGGTTCAGTGCGATTTTAAATGCTAATGAGCTTTCTTCCTTTGATGTTTTTTTTTGTATGGTTTTATGTATTTATAAGATCCGTGGAGTTTAAAGACTATGGTCTAAATAAACAGAGTTCTCTCTCTCTCTCACTCAGTTTGGGATACCTTTAATGCCACTGCCAGAGGCTTCATTATTGATTTTGTATCCCCTAACAAGAAAAAAGCCTTCTCTGAGTCCTCTCTTATCCTTAAGCAAATCAAAGCTTTAGAACATCAATACTTCACCACCAATTCTAGTGATACTCTTTCTTCTCTTATCAAAGCTAAAATGCAATTTAACAAACATTCATGGGACTCCGCATGTAACAACCTCCTAAAATTCAATGCTAAAATGTATGGTGGACGGAATAAAGCTGGCAAATCCCTGGCCAACTATCTTAAAATTAAGAAACAGAAATCTAATATCGTTGCTATTACTGATAACTCTGGTGTTCGCAATACTGCTGACGATAAAATACTTGATTGCTTTGTCCAGTATTCTACTTCTCTTTACACTCCAGAATCCACTCTATCTTCAATTCAAATTGATTCCTTTTTTCATTCTCTTCCACATGCTCCTGTTGCTTCTGTAGACTTTGAGTCATTAGATACTCCTATTTCGGAAAAAGAATTTCTTAATGCTCTTAATCTTCTACCCAAAGATAAAACTCCTGGCCCAGACGGTTTCACTGTTCGGTTCTATCTCCAATTTCAAAAATCTCTAATACCTCATTTATTTTCATTGATAAATTACTTTTTAGATGAGGGGACATCAAGGGGAACTTTCATCCAAGCAATGCTTTGTCTAATCCCTAAAAAGGAAAAAGATCCCTCCTTCTGCAAAAATGATAGGCCCATCTCTTTAATCAACACTGATTACAAAATCTTCGCAAAAAAATTGGCCATTCGTATCAACAAAGTGATTTCTGATCTTTTTAAAATTTATCAATCTGGGTTTGTCAAAGGGAGGCCTATAACGGATAACTCGAGAACTCTCTTAAACATTATCCATCTTGCCTCTAAAATGGATTCTCCAGTGGCCCCCATCACCATCGATGCTGAAAAACCATTTGATAGGGTGATTTGGGACTTTATGTTTGGAGCGCTGAGATGGCATGGTTTCAGTCCACCATTCATTCGATATATTCAGTTGCTTTATTCTGATCCCTATACTTCTATATGGGTTAACGAACGCCAATCTACATATTTTTCTCTTCATAGAGTAACAAGACAAGGATGTCCCCTTTCCCCACTTCTTTTTATTCTTGCTTTAGAGCCCTTCCTTGAAAAATCAAGCGCTCACCTATATATACAGGTTTTCAATTTCAGAAAATTGACATCAAGTTTACTGCCATTGCAGATGATAATTTGCTTTACATCTCTAACCCTTCTACTTCTTTGCCAGCTCTGTTATCTATGCTACAAGAATATTCATTGTTCACCGGCTACAAATTAAATATTGATAAATCTGAAGTTCTACCCTTCAACAAATTTTGTCTTTCCCACATGTTTCATGGCTCTGGCTTTGAATGGAATCCCAGGAGCATCAAATGTTTAGGCATCCTTTATGCTAACACATAAAAGAGCACACAGAGTGGCAGCAATCACAATACACTGTACAATGCTTCAAAGCACATAAAGAGACACATGTCCTTCATTTGGTATGAAAAAAGTCCTTATTTTTATTCTAGTTGTATTTTGCTGATAAAAAGATGTACAAAACCACAGCCAATGTTCATAATAAATGGAGACCAAGGAAACAGCCAACGTGTTTCACCCGTAGGCTTCTTCGGGGCTAAATAGTGAGAATAAACTGATGTCCACTTAAATAACTGATCCTGGATGAGTACACTCAAGAGCTGGGACGATACGAATGGGACGTGAAATCACAGGTAGAAAGATTCCAACTATTTATATCACGATGAATACTTTCAAGGCAAAAAGTAATGCCTCACTGAGTTCACAGTACAGTAGCACCAATTCACAAGTATATCGATGTTTCAGGCATATTCTTCATGGTACTATGATATGTACCAATTCTGCAAGTCCAATGTTGATTATGACATCCCCGTTTGGTCCATAATTCCACTGCTCGACAGCAGCATCAATGACAATTTCGCGCAAAATAGGGACTTTTTTCATACCAAAAGAAGGACATGTGTCTCTTTATGTGCATTGAAGCATTGTACAGTGTATTGTGATTGCTGCCTCTCTGTGTGCTCTTTTATTTGTTTATAATGGTTTAGTCCCGTGGCAGTGGACTACTGAGGTGGGCAGCTTGTGTGGTCATATCCACCAAAAATACCTTTCGTGCATAGCTAGGTGATGCAACAGACAAATTCCCTTACTGCCATTTTCAGTGTTTTGTTGCTTTATGCTAACACTATCAGGGAAACCGTTAAGATTAATCACACAGATATACTTTAAAAACTCTCTGTCCTCACTGAGAGATGGTCTACTCTTTTTCTATCCTGGTGGGATAGATTAGCCACTATTAAAACGATGCTTCTCCCTATCATTAATTTTTATCTCTCTACGCTTCCTGTTTCCCTTCCGCTTTTCTTTTTTAGCTGCATCAATCGTTCCTTGACGAAATTTCTATGGAATAATCGCAAATCTAGGGTTTCTCTCTCTCGTCTCCAGAAACTCAAAGACTTACGTGGAGTTAACTTCCCGAACATCAATCGATATCATTTTGCTTTCACATTAAAGCAAATGTGGTCTTTTTTATCTGACTCCGCTTGTGCTCAAGTAACGGCTTGGAGTACACTTGAACTTGCTCAACTTCAAATCTTTACATTCTTTACAGCTACTCGTTTATCTCAGCCATCGAAACGTTTTTCCACTCCCATCTTCAACCATCTAAAGTTCTCGCTCTTTCTCTGTTTCGCTCTCATCTTTCCCCTAAGGACTTTGTTTCCAAACCCCAATATGGTACAATACATTATTAAAGATCAATTATAAAGCGCTTTTTTGGAAGGAGTGGATTGATAAAGGTATCATTACACTTGACCAATTAATGAAGGATGATATGCCGAGGGAATTCTCAGATATTCGAGAATCCTTCGACGTCTCTAATACTCATTCCTCCATCTATCCCCTCTTGACAGCCTCCCTCACACATATCTTTTACCAATTGTGTCTTCCAGATACACCTGACCAAACTGTACCCTCTCAAATTGATTTTTCTATTTCTCTTAGAGCTGCTTCCATTTATAAACTGCTCTCCCATCCTTTACCTGACAGATTGAAATCACCAATAGAACTCCTATGGGAGAAAGACTTAACACAGCAATTTTCACTTCAGCTCTGGGAACCTGTTTGGTCCGAAATACATACTTCTTCCTGTTCTGCTAGTACTACTCAAACTCTATTTTTCTTTTACAACCAACTTTTTTTTACCCCTTCTGACGTACACAAATTCAAATTACTTGAATCTAGAAAATACTGGTCATGTTCATGTGAAGATAGTGACCTTCTCCATATGTTTTTTCACTGTCCGTCGATTAAATCCTTCTGGTTTCGTATTTGGTCCAAATGAAATGACATTTTATCCACTAACTTCACTTTTGACATTAGACATATATTTTTAGGAGGCTCTTCACCAATATGGGACGCTCACTGTAATGTAAGAAGATTCATAGACTTATTTATAGCCATCTCCCTTCAAATTATCAAAACGAATTGGAAAGATACCTCCAAAATTTCATATCAGGCTTGGTGGAACTTGTTATGTCACCACCATCGACTTGATCCTGCAAACGCCACTTCAGTGCCTTTATTAATTCAAAAGGATTTATTATGGTCACCTCTTACTGCATACCTTTTTAAGCATGTTCCTTGAATATTCCTGCCTTCATTTAAAGAACCTTTCTCTTTCCTTACTATCTGTTTATTTTTTAACTCCTGTAGATGGTATAGATATTAATTCGGCATGTTTTCTTTTGCTACTCCTTCTCTCTCCTCCCTCTATCTTTTCTTTTCTTTCCTTTCTCTCCTCTTTTCTTTTTCTTTCTTCTTTTTTCTATTATTTTTTTTTTTTAAAAAGCTCTTTTTCCTTAGTATTGTTTTATTTCCTGTTATGGGACTCTTTTTGAAAATATGATACTATATTAATGCTTGTTTTTTCATTGTAATTTATTCAATCTGTATTGATGTTTTACTATGTTTACAAATTGCAATAAAGCTCTTTAAACCAAAAAAAAAAATCATCTTTAACTTCTGTTTGATTTATGATGGCACCCAAATTGTCTTGTAACAATGGATGCCTACACTTGTTGCCCGGAATGTTGAATTTCTCGTTTCTGTTGTATCTTATCTTTTTTGGAGGGGAATGTAACTACCTTGTTTGGCATAGAAACATATGGTTAGTTGACTAAGAGAGGAGCATGGGATGCTCTCAAGCCTGATAAGCAGAGCCTTTTCATTTCTAGGTCATTTTTTTAATGTGTGCGTCACAGACAATTTCAGCTGTTTCTGGACACAGTCAGTGGCATCTTTACAGGCGGTTCTTATTTATGGGGCAAACAAAGGGCCACAGCTAAATGGCGGGGTCACCAACAACTGGCAATAGTGAATATTGGGTGAACATGTGTAATAGATGCATTTCTTCTAACACAAACAAAAGCACATATAGTATTTTCAACGTGTTAAGCAGACTATGAATTACAATTTACTGAGGTATGTGGAAGGGGTATTGGTCTTCAGATTGTCTCAGTCACTTCACACCCTTTTCTTCTGCAGTCTCTCGATCAGACATTTGGCTCTTTTTCTTCAGATATCTTTCTCAATCTCTCCATCTGCATGACTCACACCTGACCTCTCTCCTCTTTAGCACCCTTTTTTACTCTCTCCTGGACAAATGTCCTTGCTGCTCTTCCCCACGCACAACATACTCACTCGACTGTAAGTACCAAATCTTCTTTAACTTACGCTGTCAGTATTTTGACAGCTACATAAATTATTCACACCCTTTCGCATAGAATCACATTTACAATTGGCACGAATGGCCATTGCACTATGCGCTCTGCAGAGGCGTCAAGGATTGGATGACCATTTATTTTGAACTCCTTTATGACCAACTGACGTGCACTGTGAGAAATGCACTTTAAGATCTCACACAAACATCTAGGAACTACTCTTTTCACAATGCGCACTATATATGAAAAACATGTAACATGAAAAAACTATAGAAAGGCATCTTGAAAAAATTAAATACTCTTAAGGGAATACAAGAGAAAATAAAATGTATAATGCAAACAGGAAGAACATAGGGGCATATTATCAAGGACTGGTGTTAAAATTATCGCAGTTTTATCGGCAGGAAATTACAGATAAAACGGCGATAATGGGCTTGATAATACGCCCTTGTTAATTCCCATAAAAGCCCATGTTACACCAAAACATGGCCTTTTATGGGAATTAACAAGGGCATATTACCAAGCACATTATCGCCGTTTTATCAGCAGTTTCCTGACGATAAAACGGCGATAATTTTAACACAGATCCTTGATAATATGCCCCATAATTCTTCCCAGGCTGAGAGGACAGTGTATGTTTTGGCCTGCTGAGGCAGTCACTCTGTGGTGCAGCACAAGGTGTGTGTGTGTGGGGGGGGGGGGGCAAGGCAGTTAGAGATTGGGCACTGACCCCACCATACCCCACCCGCACCTCCCGGAGCAAAGTCAATAGACGCATAAATATTTATAAAGATAGGCATTACTCGTAAAAAAAAACAAAATCCTCAAAGTTTTCATATTCTTCTCTACATACATGCCACGTTTGAAAAAGATGGGCTCTCTGGCAGTAAACTATCCTTTTGCATTTTTCTCTGAGTTGAATCACACCTGCACAGTACACACTATAGTATTCTCACCTCAGTCTATAAATCCTAACAAACATTGTCATTCCTCTTGCACCTTTCAGAACATCCTTGAATGATAATTCATTGTGTTCTGCTGGAAGGCAGTACTGCAAGTTTACCAGGCTCCTTAAATAAAAATAGAACACGCATTTGCCATGCAACAAGTCTTGCATTTGCGAGAATTTGAGCTATTAGCATTATCTTTTATTTATGCATTTTTAAATCCTGCAAGCGGTGTGTAAACATGCACTTTCTACTTATAGTCCTTGCTTACGAGAAGCAAGGCTGGCAGTAAAAGAGGTGTAGTTACTGCCAACCTGCAATAACTATAGGTACAAAGTGCATGTTTATGCACCGCCTGCTGGTTTTCAAAACACATCAATAAAAGGCATTGTCCTTCACAATGCCAATAGCTCAAAGGCTCCCAAATGTGAGACCTATTGCATTGCAAATGCTTGTTCTTCCATCCATTCCAGCATGTGACATGAGGCAATGCGTCATCCAATTTTGAGAAATTGTATTTTGCGCTTTCACAAGGAGCACATGTGCACACAAGTTAGTTCTCACAAGGAGGGACAGGGGCATTTAGAAGGTCCAGCATACATGCTCCAAGGCATAGAGGTCAGGACAGGGTATGCAGTTCCGATGGAGGAGGACCAAGAGGTCACGCAGGGAGAAGAAGGGGCAGGACGGGATACTCCAGGTAGAGGAAGGAAGGCGGGGAGGGGAGAGCTTCTATAAGGAGCAATGGTTCTCACACATCCCGAGAGGTGTCATGCTTCATCATAGGGCAGCTCCTTGTTGGTCCAGCACTGCAATGCCCAATGGGCCCTGAAGGGGGTCTCTTTGCTGGAGGTCTTCAGTGTAGTTTGCTGAATGGCCCTGGATGATGAATTGTGGGAGCGTGTGTGAGATGAGTAGAGTGGTAGTGAGTGTGGGTCTAAAAATAGTTATGAGAGTGCAACATAACTGTATTCACTGGACGCTGATGCTATGATTGAAACCGACTATGTGAGTCTTTGCTGGCTAGGATAAATAAACCTTTTAGCAAAGCCAAAAGGCTGTCACCAATGTCAGACCTATTGGCTTTGTCAATACTTGTTACGTTCTGCAGTGGTGATTGTCAAAGAAGGAGTACCTGTCATTATCTTGAACACTGGAGTGTCCGAATGTCACTGTAAGTTGTATACTCTTCCTGTTTAATTCTGACAGATTTGTTTTGCTGAGAATTAAAGAAGGGTGCTGACTTCATAACACCCGTAGTTTCCATGTATGTTAAACACCTAGAATTCTGACCCAGACACAAACAGGGTTGGAAAGCACCCGCCATATCATAATCAGGGCTTTGGACCTCCTGGACTCCCCAAAAGCAGGACTTTTGACATGGCTGAGCTTGAACAGAGGTTTAAAATAAGAGGTTTGATGAAGCAAGGTCTTCTGAAGAAAGGGGGCCTCTGCAGGAGGTGTGATGTTGTGAGGAATAATATACTGACCATAGACTCCATTTTGCATAACTGACTCAATTTTCTGTGCTCTTATGCAGTTACAGGGTAGGAGGGAATGTTTTTGCTCTTCACCGTGCAGAGTGAACTGAAACATATCGTGTGGGATGCGCACTTGATACCATTCACAGGGTTGAGGTTGTTTATGCCAGACAAATGTGCATAATGTACAGCTCTTCCCCAGAGTAAACACGGGGGCCTGGCCAACTTCCGTGAGTGACCTCAATGCAGACCGGTATGGTCAGCCTGGCTTTCACAACAGAAGGAAGGGGTAGAGGTTTCTAGAAATCCTTGGGCTGAGTAAAAGGTATTAAAGACAGGGAATCTTGGCACTCAGACTGGAGCTCACCTGTGAAGGGGGAATCTTCGGTGTTCCCAATCAAGACTTCTGCCTGACTGTAAAGGGCTCCCCAGTCGTACGGTGCCAGAATGTTGAAAGACATTCTTTTGGTGATGTATTTCTATTGCTTACTTTGTGTATTTATGCAACTAGTTTCATTGCTCGGTGTGTATGTTTTTCTGCTTTGTATAGCTGCTCTTCATCTTCAACTTCTTTCATTTGACATCTAGGAAAGTGCATTAATATATATATTGTCTTCCTTTTAAAAGTGCTGTATTAACAAATACACATGTTCTATTTTGGAAGCACCTTAATTAGTTTATGTGCCTCATTTTCATTGAGAGTGCTGTGTTTCTTTTCTACATGTATCATTTAAAGGTGCAGTGGTAAATACATTTGTCTCATTTTGAGAGCGCTGTGTTTAAGCGCGCTTTATTGTTTCAAGTCAGAAGCAATACAGGGGGGCATACACAGCTTCAGCCATACCATTAGTATAGCTGCCATCCTGACATATACGTCTCAAGGGAGAGGAAATCTTAGAACTGTCACATGCATCCCTAACTTTAAAGTGGAATTTATGTGTATTTTCCTTCTCTATTAGATTTGATTAACATATAGAAGTACCACAAAGAGATGGGATAATCATTGCCATAGGCCCTTCTTTGGTGGTATAAACTCCGTGCTGTGGCCACCTGGACTATTCAGCGAAACATACAGTTCCTTTCACAATTCCAGATTCCATATTTGTAGACAGAACAGCTTAAATATCCCCCAGTACTTTAATGGCTGATTATGACTCTGACACACTGCTCAAGGGATCACTCAAGTGATGACTTCACTTCATGGGCTTAGCACAAAACACATACTACCAGGTAGGGGAGGGGTATTAGAGCAATTGTAGTAGCACATTTACCCTCTCTGCAAAGCTGCCCCGGTGTATAAAAATATATGTAGTGAATACTCGTGCTCCGCAGGGGTTCTCATTGACTATTTGCAATCCTTTACATTCTGTGTTTGTTTCTTTTTTTGAAAATCTGTTTATTACCAGTATAAAAAGTACATTGGTATTCGACACTTTACATTCAAGAAATCTGTACAGTGATATGCTCGTATACTTACAGTGTCCTGATAAAGTATTAGACATTTTCAATTTTCTTTTCATTTTTATGTAAACAACACCCCATGAAAACATCCCACCTCCCATCCCTCCCGCCCCCGGCACTCCTAAGCTATTGTTCCAAGTTCTCGGTACTTGGCTTTGGCATTCTGTGTTTGTTTCAATGGTGTCCTTGTGCCCTGTGGGTGATGGCATGCAAATGCCAGGATGTGTGTCCTCAGGGAAAAGTGTGCAGTCCTTAGGGAAAAGTGTGCAGTATGTATTAACAACGTCAGCAGCACTAACATATCATTCCGATAAGATGGATCTGCAGGTGCACCTACTAAATGCAGTACGTATTGAATTGCGAAGGAAATAGAGGGTGGTTGGAAATTTACAGTGGACTCTGCTTTTGAAACAGGAAGCTGTGTACAAGAACTCCCTCCACCACAGCCCTCCGCCCACAAAATAATGTGTTGATACTAAATTAGGCCCTCCGTACTAGTGATGAATTACAATTGTTTTTATTTCCCTACCCTGCAATTGCCCTTACTGGGAATCTCAGTAATTCCTGGGGTGGTGTTTTTGAGGCATAACATGGAAATTTGGACTTACTGTGCTGATCCCTGCCTTTTTTCCCTTAGAATCCATCTGAAGACTTGCAGCCTTATTCATGAAGGCTAAATCGGCTCGCAAAGGGCCGGATTCTGAGAATCCGGCCCTTTGCGAGTGCGATTTTTGCTTTTGGGATTCAGCATCCCAAAAGCAAAAATCGCTAATTGCGATGTCGCAAATGTGCGAGGAAATGACATTTAAGGAATCTCTATTTGAGATTCCTTAAATGCTATTCAACATCCTATTTCAATTTGCGATTTCGCTATTTCTAGGTGCAATTTACCGCGAGGTCAGACCTCGCGGTAAATTGCGAAAACTCAGAAAAATGCATTTAAATGCATTTTTCTGAGTTGCATGTTACACACACACATGTCCTTTGGACATGTGTGTGTGCAACACCTGTGTCACAGATCATTTGAGGGGTGCTACAGGGTGTCCTGTGGACACCCCTGGCACCCTTCAAATCGCAATCTTATTTGCGATTAGCAAATTGCTAATCGCAAATAAGGAATACTCCCCATTCATTCCTAGGGGCCTTTTGGCCCATAGGAATGAATGGCGAGTTATTCCTTATTTGCGATTAGCAATTTTCTAATCGCAAATAAGGAATCAGTAGGAATCGCATTTTATTATGCGATTCCTACATGATTACCGTTTTGCGAGTCCTTAATAGCGAATCGCTATGATTCGCTATTAGGGGCTCGCAAAACGGCCCCTTCATGAATAAGGCTGCTGGCCTGTTTGCATCAGGAGAAATCTCTGGATGAAACAACATGGAGCTGTGGTGCTCCTGCAAAACTTATAAACCCGAAGGAGTGGCTAGCTTCTGTTGATCACCCCGCCTGAGTTATCAGGCCACTTGTAATGAGGGCCTTAGCAAGAGTGACACAGTCTTCTGGAGTACCCATTCCATAGGCAAATGGATAAATATGAGATACAGGAGACTGAAGGGCCACTCAGCACATACTGCAGAGGGGCCCCATCATTCTGCACTACACCACTGAGCTTTAGAGTGTATAAATGAGGTGTGGGTGTGAAATGTTCAAGAGGAATACCAGTGAATAGCAATTGTGGGGGGGAGGGGGGGGGGGTCAGAATGTACCTGGCTGTGACTCTGTTGCATAGGATTCGACCCACTGAGGTGAAACTGTGGAATTCTCTGCATAATTTCTTCTGTGCTTGAGAAAGAATAGCAGTGTTGCAATGCTCTGATAGTCGTTAAGAAGGAAGGTGCACTATTTATTACAGTTGACAAAATCCAAAACAGTAGGGTTTGGATGTTATTTTGGTGTTGTAAGTGGATTCTCTTTCATATTTTTCCTTGATAATGAAGAACAGCATGAGGATTTTGGTGCTTACTGCTCCACAATCTTCATGACCCAGTAATTCCTGGGAATTTTTCCACTGCTAAATTCCAGAAGATTGACCTTCTGTAATTTAACAGTGTATGTAAACTTCATCACCAGGAGTAAAAGAAAGGGTTCTAGAGGAGGGATGCTGCCAACTCCCATTGTTAGTTGAATTTCATGCTATGGACAATGCAGCCCTCTGTGAATCCTCAAGTCAAACCATTTGTTTCCTGAACAAAGATTTACAAGCACCCATGCTTTTAAAAGGAACAAATAATAGCGTTGAAAAATATTTCTGACAATACTAAATGACCCCAAATGGATGATGTTTGGGAAGGAAGGTATGAAACATTATTTAAAATAAGTGCAATTCTACTAAGATTGAGTACATAAGCAAATCTGTTATTCAATAGACAGAGGCACCGCCCAGAAAAGAATTCTAGCTGGCTCGTCAATAATTTCCAATTCTATTAAGGATACGGTGGCGAGGATTTTGCTTCTCTTTCTTTACTGAAGCAAATACAGCAACCAATAAAACTTAAAACGACATACCCCGGAAGGACTTCCCCTTCTTTCCATATACCAGTCATAGTTCCCCCTTCGGGAATAAATGTCTCACACAAGAAAGTCTGTCTTCTTTCTTTGCAAACCATTAACTTAAGTCCATGAACCTTGAACCATCGAACCAGAATTCCATCGATAAGTATCCATCGAGTTGAACCATCACTCCAACGAAGATAGCTCCTTCAAAATACACAAAACTTGTCAGTAGTCTCTCACAACACTTTAGGTCCTATTGTTCTCCGCTTCTGAAATGAAAATGTTATGTTTCATATAGGTACCCCAATATTGGCTCAGGGAACCACCTAACCTTTCACCCATATTCTCCCCTACCATTACACTTCATACCAGTTCTTGTGATTAACCTTTTACCTAGTTACAGTACTGCTTACAGGACATAGGGCTTTCACTGAAAACTAGCTTCATCCGTTATGTATGAGGATTCTTGGAAACTCAGCAGGACTACCATCTCCTGTATAATAACTATGTATAAGGGTCAATCCTTCGGTCACCCTAAGTCCGACATGACACAGCACGGTAGAACCCTTGAGGGTACCACTTTGGGTATAAATACACCATATATTTGCTAAGGCAAGGAGATGAGAAAAAGGACTTCCATGCTGACACACTGACGCGAGACGCTGAGGGTCCTGCAAGCAGACACTTCAGCTCACAGTGGCCTGACATCCCGGGACCAAGATGGGGTCTGACAGTCTCTCAATTCAGGTAATGGGGTTGACTTTATCCTAGAGGGATTCTTGGCTTTACACCTACATACATGCTAGGTACACTCAGGTACATCTAGTTAGGGTCCCCTTGTAGGAGTACGCATTTTATTGTCATGTATTTCTATACATGCCTGTATTCATTGTTTTAGAACTATGGTAGAAATCTACCATCCTTTTACTTTGTTGGTGCTTATAATCATTTATATCTGTCTTTGTCTTATGGTTGTTTCAGCACGCCTGTTTTACACTAGCATGACGCGGGTTCAATAAATGCTTATTGAAAACGTCCCCACCATTTATTCTGTGTATCTCTCTGAGACAAAGTGAGCACGAGTGACTGAGCGAAAAGTATCGCACTGTTTCCACAATCCCTGATGGGACAGATTTGTCATGTTCGATAGTTGGCAAGAACTATTCTCTCCTTGGTAAGAGAGGTTTCTAGTGGCACTGTGAGCTAGCTGGTATACAGGTGAACATACTCGATGGGGGTGTCTGGAATCAATCTGGACACCAATCCCACAGAATATGTTGTATAAACGTGCAGTTCCTATAAAGGTTTAAAGGAACTACATGACATTGCACCACCAACGTTGGTTTGTTACTTCTTTATCGGTCAAATCTGAGTGGTTCAGTCATGCTTTTCTCAGAGATCCCTACTCGCATTTCCCCAGAGACATCTAGAGTGGGAAGGGAACTATCCGCCACAGCTGAGTAGGCATATCCTATGTATTGGCTGTAGGTTTATTAAGCTTGAAGGACAAACAGTTCCTAATTTGCATAAAACCTTATCTCAGTTTCCTTGAAACCTTTCCCTTCTTCAAAATAATGTCTGACGAAGACGCCAATATGTCAGCACAACGTGCTGCAGCTAGGGTGGAAGAACAGGAAAGGAAAATAAACATTTCAGAAAATGTCAGAACTGCCCCTACTCTACTCTAAAACTAGCAGACTATGGAGACACAGCTAAGGGTGGGACAGTAATATTGATGATTGAGGCACATGAATCATACAGAACAGATGTATTCTATTCCTGGGTTAAATTCCCACAAGCAGATGGACAATCAAACACATTTAATTGTCACAGTGAAGATAAAACACCAAATGAATACTATCCATATGAGGAGCACATAAACTGGTTTAAAGGCATCCACACCACATCCAGACATTAACACAATGCCTGTAGCAGACTTACGGTCACTTCATAAAGAAATATAAAAAAATACAGATGCCTGACACAGTTTGTGATGAGAACAGGCATACTTCAGCCAGCAAGCACTACACAAGCAGGACAAATTCAGGGATCTACAACTAAAATAACACCACATATTTACACACAGATATGGGTAAAATGCCTACTAGAAGTGAGCAAATGGCATTCTGGATAGCTCAAAAAATAACACAGCTAGAGGCAGTATTTCCACTTACTAGCCCTCAAGAAAAACACAGAATGCTAACAATCTGCTTGCCAACAGGGATAGCTTCCCAGATAGAGGATTGTACCTCTTGGGGTACAGTTTTTGCTGACATATATATCAGAACTCATGGTATACCTTCATTAGCAGTAATACCAGATGTATTAAAACAAATACAGAATGAGTATGGAGCAGAACCTACTCCGAACTTAGGGATGAAATTGTTAGGAAATTTTGCCCAGGTATCAGCTATTATATTAGCTAACATAAAAGGGGAGGCAGCAGCAGTGGCAATAGGCCAACGCCTGAGGGATTTCACTCCTTTACAACAGGAATGTGATTTAACTAAAAGTATATTAGGACATCTATGCTGAATTAGGTAGAGATAGTTTGGGAGCTAGAGCAACAAAACCTCAACTCATGGGTGGCCCTGAAAAGGATAACACCAAGCAAGCACCCGATTCTTCCAAGAACAAATGGGATAATAACAATTAAAAACAAAAGAATAAAGAGAATATATCACAATCCAGGGGTCGGTCTCCACAACAGGAGCCCTCCGAAAGGAGGTACAACCTTTGGAATTGTTATCACATTGTAAAACCTGACAGGTATAAGGATACTGATACACATTCCTCATGTTCCTTATAGAGTTCATCAAAAAACTCTGAGAGTGAAGGACAGTCAGAACTCAGACAAGAAGAGCATACAAAGTCCAAACAAGGCATAATCAATCAAAATTACCTGTGATAAAACAATAACTCATTATCTTTATCAGAACCGTAACAGTCATAACATGTCATAATTAAGATTTAGAGGGATAATCCTTGACTCTGGGTGTGTCCTTAATAGAATTGAAAATTCTTAATATTTTTATTCTAGGTCAGGAAACAGAGGCTTCGCATTATGCCACATCACAATTGGTTTATGATAAAAAGCCTTAAATGTAGATTCAGAAGTCCAATCCGCCTCAGTCATAATGTCATCCAAACAAGAACCAGCAGCAAAAGCTTTAGAGGCCATAGGTCCTCTCACTGAATGAGCCCCAAATATGGAGACATCAATCCCAGCTTCAGACAACAACCATTTCATTTTTTAACCCATCTGGGCCCAGTTGCTGACGAGACTGGGCAGAAAGGTTTCTGTAAGAAAATTAGCAATTGACCTGCCACATCAATGCGTAGGTCGCAAGTACAATCCTCGTAACATTTCAAGCACTTTACAACTAATAATTTCTGATGATGTGGAAAAGCTGGGAAAGTCACGCAATTAAAATTGGTCTTAGTACTTTGAGAAATTGTAAAAGAAACTCCAGAAGGAGTGTATACTCTAGCTGCCAAATCCAGAGCCCTTACATCAGAAACACATCTGCAAGAGATAAGACATAGCAACAGCGTGAGTTTCACTGACAGTTGCTTACTCGACAGCCCTTCATTCGCAGGCCAGTTCTTGAGACCAGGAAGAAAAATGTCCACATCCCAAACAGTGAACTATCTGGGTTTTAGTGGCGGAACCAACCAAATGCCCCTCAACAATTTACAGACAAGGGGATCTTCACCCACTAGTTTAGCATCCACGTGAGGATGAACAGCTGATTTGGCTGAACGGAAATTATTAACCATTCTATAAGCCAGTCCTTGACTGGCCACATACGATAAAAAGTTGACAATCATTTTAATACATGATCCCAGGGAATCCACCTCTTGTTCACCACACCAACAAACCAATCTAAGCCAAGCTGACTCATAATGCTTGTGCGTAGAGGGAGCCCAAGATTGAGACAGAAAGAACATTGCTTCCTGAGAAACTACTGCCATTTGCCAACATCTCCTGAAAGTCTCCAGGCCATAAGGGACAATAGCCCTTGTGTTATCAGCGGGTGTGGTAGACCCATTGGGTCGACAGGAAGGTCCGGGAAGATGAGGATCCTCACTGGAGGAGCACATGACAGCCCTAACACCACTGTGAACCACAATTGAGCCTTCCAACATGGCGTGACCAGAACAATTCCTGCCCTCTGATGGTGAACCTGTGCCAATACTTGCTGAATCATGGTGAATGAGGGAATTGCATTAAGCTGACCTGTCGCCCAAGATTGGAGAAACGCTTCTGAATTGAGAGATTGGGGGTCTGGTCGCAAACTCTAAAAACTGGGTAACTGTGCATTCAGGTGTGATACAAAAAGATCTATTTGCACCCGCCCCACTTCAACTCCAGTTGTTGAACACCCTGGGATGAAGTCTGCAGTCACTGGAATCCCACAGAAAACGCAAATTCCAATCCGCCACCACATTGGAACTGCCCAGAATGTATTCCGTTGTCACTGAAATGTGGTGTTGCAGGCAATGCTGCCAGAAATCCCTGGCTATTTTCGCCAGGAGACAGAACCTCGTGCCCCCCAAACGATTGATGTATGTTACCGCTGAAACATTGTCCATCTGTAACAGATGCAACAGCTCATTTTCCTTGGGGACAGAGTTCGGATTTCAAATGACCCCGCTAGGAGTTGAAGACAATTTATATGAAGTTGAAGTTTTTCGAGGGACCATCTGCCCCTGTGGCCACTGAGCCAAACCGGTCTCCCCAGCCTCAATCACTGGTGTCTGATTCTATTATCGCCTCCAAAACCAACACAAAGATGGCTTTGCCATTCTACGAATCCATGTTCTTCAGCCACCAGGACATTTCCGTCTTGGCTACCATAGACAACACAATCTGTTCCACATAGTTTAGGCCTCGACATAGATGTAATATCACTTGTATTGAGGAGGCCGGGAGACCCACCAGCCTGGCCAATATCCTCAAAGATATGGTCGGAGAGGCAAGTGCTCGCCTCAACTCTTTCTTGATCACAATTCACTTCTTTAGTGGATCAATAGTTGAGTCAACACTGCATCAACTTGAAATCCCAAGAACTTCATCTGTTGGGAAAGGACTACAATAGACTTTTCACCATTGATAACGAACCCCAGATCCTGTAGGAGTTGGGTCGTCCATGACAAATGAAGCAAGACCAAATCCACGGTTTATGCCATGACATGAATGTAGTCTAAGTAATTAATTAGACAATCTCCTCTTTTTCAGAGATACTAAACCACCAGTCTGAGTGAAGGAGAGGCCGAAAGACATGGCGACAAACTCGAACCGATTCTGGTGCCATTGAAACTGTAAGAACCTCTGATGAGGGGGAATATGGGGACCACTAAATAAGCGTCTTTGAGGTTGAGCCAAACCATTCAGTCTCTCTCGATTGCCAATTCCCTCAACAAATGTAAGCCCTCCATCTTGGAGTGACTATACACGACCTAAGCGTTGAACTCTTTGAGATTTAACACCAATCAGAAACCTTGATCCTTCTTCAGGACCAGAAAAATCAGACTGATCCACCCATGATGGTGCCTGCTTGTCTCTATTAAAGCCCTTTTCTGCAACAGTGACAAGACCTCCTCGTCTGTGAACCTGCTCTCTGTTAGAGAAAAATGGAGAGGGTTTGGTCTCAGTCTTTGGGACGGAGTCGAATAGAACTCTAGACAGAACCCCTGGACTGTCTGAAGTACCCATGGAACCTGAGTAATTATGGCCCAATTGTGTTGTATTGAAACAAACGTATCCTTTCTCCCACCAAAACTTCTGTTGAAGGAAATATTTTTACCTGAATAAGTGGTATCTCCGGAGTTGTTTCCTCCCTTGTAGCCACCACGGCATTGTCGACCTCTGCCCCCTCTATTTCAGGTGGGATAGGAGTTGGAGCGGGTAGCTTCCCAGCGTTCCTTAGTCACATATCCTCTTGAGACCTGATAAATTCCTCGGCCAAGCGCTGGACCCCTGAAGCATCCAGTCTTGACAAAAAGGTCACTCTGGAAAACTTTATTGATATTTGTCTGAGCTTTGTCTAGGGCAGAGAATGTTGAAACATATTTTCCCCAAATCTCTGATGAATTTGGCACCAAACAGTAGCCCGTTGTGTCTCATCAAAATCAGAACTGTCAGAGGAATTGTGTGAAGAAATCTCAGCCACCCCTGGGGTGGAATCAGCCGAAGCGCCCAATGATCTTTGATTGGAAACACTTCCATATCCGTGGTTCTGTGGGACTGAAAATGCCATCTGTGATAAGACCTCCGCAAAGGAGTGCATGAATGGTACCTCTCGGGCAAAGCCCTTCTTACCCAACTTGAATTCCTTCATTGAGGACTCTCCCAAGGGACCTCCCAAGACATGCCTGCCATAACTCTTCAGTGGTTGGGTGAAAGGCTGCAATGGCTTAATCAATGCTTGGTTCACAGAACCTGTACATGTGAGTCCAGGGCCTCAACTAACTGATCCTCCATCTGGTGCTCATACGGCATCTCTTCTTATTCAGCATATTCAGTAAATTCATCATCCTCTTCGGAGTAGTGTGCAATCCTGGTATGCACTGGGGGGGGGGGGGGGGGGGGGTGGAAGAGGATCCGGGGGAGTGAATGACCAGGGGTGCTAAAATCTGCAATTTCACAGGCCTAGAGCCTCAGGGCAGTAGTCTTTCCGATTAGTAACTATTCAAACTTTATTTAAATTACTGAAAACAGAATTTTAAATTCTAATTTGTTAGGGGACCCACCCCAACTCTCCTAGGGTAGAGCCCTTCTCCGCTTATGCGCCCCATCAGGTGTTCACTAGGACTGGGAGGCTTGGTTAGTGGTAAGCAGTGCTCAAGGAGCCGATCGGAAAGGAATTAATTCAGATTGTCTCCTCGCGCATGCGCACCAGCAACAGAGGTAGAAAGAAGACTTCCCTTCTATGCGCGTGAACCACGTCTGTCCTGCTCCTGCTCAACTCCGATTACGGGCAGCAACAAGCCCACTTGCGCGTCTATGCGCCTAAACCAGAATACACCTAAGCCAATACACTTGGCATCAAATACACATAAAAATACATATAAAATACATGTAATTATCTATAAACCTTCAATCCAGTAAATAAATGAAAGGCACTTAACTTCCTACTGCAGCAGCAAAAAAAGAGGACTGACTTTCGTGTGTCAGACATTTATACCCAAAGGGGGAACAGTGATTGGTGTATGGAACGTAGGGGCAGTCCTTCCGCGTTATGCAATTTCAAGCTTTATTGGCTGCTGTATTTTCTTCAGTAAAGAAAGAGTAGCATAATAGGAAGCTGCAGTTTCCTGGCATAGAATCTTCACTTTATTTACTGGTAATACCGTTACTCGGATCTTACCTCTTCTCCTCCCAGGCCTTACATGTGAAGATTGTCTGCCTCAATGCAGACAACATTTAAAGAAATACCCTTCAAATAAAAGCCCTTGGGCCAGATATATCAAAAGTTGTCACCCATGGAGATGTTGGCACATGCATCCCAAGATGTCCACTGTGCACTAAGCTCCGTTGTCTCACCTGCTGGGCAATGATGTTTGGACAACATAAGGAGAGCTCTGGACTGCTTTTAGCAGTGTTTTGACAGCAGAGGCTGGGGGTCTAGCCTGGAATCATTTTCTACAGTTTTCCCTGCAGTCTCTGTGAGGTAGGAAGAGAGCCTCTTTTGAAGCACTTATAACAACGTCAACACCCAGAGGCCCGCCTTGTGAGGAGGAGACAGCCTCCTCAGTCCCACCCGCTTCCGAGCCTCTTAAAGGGATTTTTTTACTGCAAATAGATATCCTACTGACTATGGCCTGTAAGTCTTTCTCAATAATTGGAAATACTCTTCTGCCACCTCCTTTAAGGCATGGCAGAACTGGCTTTCATACCTAAGAGGAACTGACAATGTTGCAGTCCAACACTCGCCCTGGAGACCACAGCACAGACCCATATAGAGAACATTGGACAACTACTTTACTAGCAATAAATCCCCCCTAAAGCTCTCCTCCTCCACCACCTCTAATATACCCCATGTTAGACGCCTAAATTTAGAACTTATTGTTACTTACTATTGCCCACACAACAGGGAGGTAGACACTTGTATAAATATATAACCACATCTCTTCTGGGCCCTTACCTACCCTTAATCTGTATATTCCAGGATTATATCTGCTTACATTGGGCTTTATCTGCATATTCTCATGGAAAGCACACCAACCACTAGTCTTCATACTCTTGGATGAATTACTTCATCATGTTAACTGTTGTCTAGACATTTAAACATGGACAAGATTGGCTACAGGCTTGCCCCGTTGATTGCTGCATACCTGTTGCTTTCTTTCTTTCCGTTTCACCATTGGTATATTGTATTGTATGTTTGTTCAAATTATTTCATTGCAATAAGTTACATGTATCACTATCCCATTACTGTTTTTCTATAAAAATAAATGACAATTTTGAAATAAGAAAAAAGAAGTTTCCTGTGAAACACTTTTCATATTTCCAGATGCACCCACCAGTGATACCCCTTATCATTCGTTATGTTTGTATCGGCTGTTGGATCCCTGGCAGCGGCCATTAGATGATCAAAACAAATCCATGACATGAAGACTCAGTCAGGAGAAATGAAACTTCATCTCCGTACACATTAATACTCTCAAAGCTGAATAATTCTCTGCCCCTCTTGATGAGCTGATGTCTGATGTGTCTTCTTTCGGAGTACACAAAATAAGCTAGATGAAGAGTGAAGCATTACAATGTCCAAACAAACTACCAGGCAATAACACAACACCCATTTAAATTGATTACACAAAAGATGAACTACCTAGGAATACTTCAAATGTGGATCACTGACAGAATATTGACGGACCGAATATTGACCTACAAGAATATCGAGTACAGAATATCGATGGACAGAATTTATCGATATCCTATCTCTACAAAGGTAAGTACAAAAATATCGAAACCAAAATATCGTTGTTTAAAACATCGTTTTTTAAAATGTCTTAAAAATAATATAAAATTAATTAAATAAATAATGTAATTAATAAAAACATAGACTTATTCTTAAAAAGTTAAAATTGTAAAATAAAAAATGCCATATAAACAAAAATAAACATACATATTAAAAAACGTATATATATATATATATATATATACTAGCAGCCTGTCCCGACCTTGTCCAGGAGCAATCAGGCTTCCCTGACCCCCGCCTGCCCCGACATTGTCCAGCATTTTGGGCCCCCGCCCGCCCTGTCCTCCGCCTGCCCGACATTTTCCCCCGGAGCCTTAAAAAGGCGACATATGATAGTCACAGCAGTGCATTATAATGTAAAACCGTCTCACTGTATTGCAGCTATTACTCCAGCCTTTGCCTGGAAATTACCATTTCCATGTGTTTAGAGTGGGGATAAACCGAACCAGATTTCCTGGCTTTCCTTCGGGCTGCTTGCTTTCCCTGTCCCTGCCCGCCCCGTCCCCCACCTGCCCCGACCCCCGCCTGCACCGACATTGTCCCCCGGAGCCTTAAAAAGGCGTCATATGATACTCTCAGCAGTGCGCTTCGGGCTGTTTGGTTTTCCCATCCACATGAAAAGTACCAGGAAAAGAGGGCACATTTAAACACGGCTCCGAGGTTGACGGATCACTTTCGCCTGTGGGGTCTCTTTGAGCGGGGTTTACCCTTGACAGAGCTCGGCATGCCGAGATACCAGCATGGTAACATAATGCCTGCGTGTCAACCGAAACCCTTAAAGCTGAAACGCTGAAACGCTGAAACGCTGGCGCTCTGCAGTTCAACTTCCTGAGATGTGTTTGAGGTAAAACTAATGAACGTGATTGTGGTAGTTTGGAGCCTTACATCACCCCGTTCCCCCGTCTGCCCTGACCCCCGCTGCCTTACCTCAGCCGCCGCTCCTCAGTCCACCGCTCCTCGCCGCTCGTCACCGCGCCTCCCCCGTGCCATGTCCGCCGCTCCTGGACGCCGCTCCTCCCCGTGCTCCTGACGTCAGCACGCAGGTCGCGGCCGGCGCTAATTCGAGGGGACTACTTTTTTTATAATGTGCATTTTTAAATATAACGTATTTTTTAACTTTATATATATATATACATATATTTATCTATACTACTATTATAAAGGAAGAACTTTGAGACTTTGAGGCGGGTAAACTCGGGAACCACAGCGCCAATCCACACACCCGATACATCGTTGGAATCCTCAGGGTGTGCAGATGGACATAGGCTATATAAAGTTAAAAAATACGTTTTATACGTATATATATATATATATATATATATATATATATATATATATATATATTACAGCTACCAGTACACCACATGGTGAGGCACTCGTTCGGCGGGTGCTGCCTCGCGGTAGTGTGCTGCGATACAAATTAACGCTCCAGATCCTCCCAAATCCTTGGAAAAGAAAGGCAGCACGCCCGGGACACTCCAGTTTTCACTAAAGTTTTATTAACACGACAGACGCGTTTCGGGAAAGCTCCCTTCCTCAATGTCTAAACACACACGCATAAAGCGGTGCCATTTTAAGACAGGCAATTCATTGAAATAATAGAGGGGTATCGCCTTCTGCGATAACGCAAGCGCCATATTGAAAGTACAATTCTCTCATCATGTCGCTCACAGAGCAATGATTATACATTCATAATGACAAAAATGCATACATTATTCGTACCATCTATGTCACCTTTGACAGTTATCTTGCCGTGGATCGGCAAAGCAACCCACTTGGATTGCATGTCCCTCAGAATTCCAAATAGCCTAAACCCGACTACATCATCAACCTCAATATGTAGCAAGGATGGACTATACACGGTATTGCCATCCACTGTATCTCATTACCCTTATGAGTCTATACATGAAAACAATACATATTTTCCATTTTCCTTTGCTTAGCAAACAATGAAGCAATTTATCCATAAATAGTGGTACACAGTTAAAAAAAGTCAAGAAAAAATTCATACAGCTCTTCATTCATAAAAGTATGTGAAACAGTCTCAACTAGAAGTCTTAATCATCTCTTGCTCTAAACACCAAGATGCACCGCCAATTCTTCTCTGCTATTCAGTCCATTAGGTGCTTTAGTTTGCAAATCTACTATGTACCTGGACTCCAATCTGCGAAGTCTCTGCAGTCTGTCTCCGCCTCTTGGATTCTCAGGTAGATGATCCAGACAGAAATATTGAAGTAAACTTCTGTCCCCTTTATGTTTGATTGCAAAGTGCCTGGCTACTGGATAAGAGAAGTCTTTGTTTGCGATGGCCCACATGTGTTCAAGGATCCTAAGCTTCACTGAATTGATTGTGCTCCCTACATACTTCAGATCACACGGACATTTGAGACAGTGCACAGCATAAGTAGTATGGCATGACATGAATTTGTTGATTTTCTTCACCCCTTTGCATCCCTTAACCTCATAATGCAATATCCTTCTACTGAAGGCACAGGCCTTACATCGGCCACACGGGAAAAATCCCCTTGCCTCCTTTATTGACCCTGTTTTTTTGACCACTGGTTCAAGATGACTATGCACCAGATGGTCCCGCAAGGACCGGGCCTTTTTAAAGGTATTCAGGGGTGCCGGAGGTACATCCGAGCCAATAATGCTGTCCGTTTTCAGGACATGCCAGTGTTTCCTCATAATGGATCTCAACCATGTGGCATCACATGAAAAGGTAGTGATGAACCTAAATTTCCCAGTGTCTTTGGTGTCTTTCAATAGTTTTTTGAACAGGTCCCTCCTTGGTATTATTTTACCCTATTTAAAGCTTTTTGGAGAAGTTCCTCTTTGTAGCCTCTAGCCATGAATCTATCAAAGCTATCTCTGGCTGCTATATCAAAGTCACTGTTCATCGTACAGTTACGTTTAAGTCGGAGAAACTCTCCATAGGGGATACTGTTGATTAAACTAGGAGGGTGGCTACTCGACGCATGAAGCGTGCTGTTGCCAGCCGTAGGTTTTCTGTAAAGAGCTGTCCTAATCTTATCATCCACAATATCTACGTTGAGATCCAAGTAGTTGGCTGTCACTTTACTTACATGGCCAGTGAATCTTAAATTATTGTTATTGTTGTTGGGAATTCCAATTTACTGTTCCGCTTCTTCTATGGTACCATTCCAGACTAGAAACAGGTCGTCTATGTATCTAAGCCAAAATACAATTTTCCCTGACCGGCCTTCATTCTCTGGGGCCCAGGCTACCTGCTCCTCCCACCAGCCTACGAATAAATTCGCATAGCTGGGGGCGAAGCAGGAGCCCATTGCCGTGCCAGTAACCTGTCTAAAGACATTATCCTGGAAAAGAAAGATATTATTATGAAGACAGAATTCAATGAGTTCCAACAACATTGCATTATGCTTTGCCAGTTTTAATGGTTGTTTTTTCAAAAAATTCAGAAGTGGCCTGGAGAATCCTTTCTTTGAAAGAGGAAGCAGAGTGGTGGATTTATAGGGACTCGCTATCCCGTCCGAGGCCCGCTGCTGGAAGTCGCAGGGGTCCTAAGCGGCTTTCTAGCTGGATATCTATACTAATATAATAAAGAGAGAGCCCAAACCTTTGAGGCGGGTAATCTCAGGAACCACAGCACCAATCACAATACCCAATACAGCGTTGGAAAGGGCAGTTGCAGCAGAAGGACATAGGCTATGCAGACGCCCACCATATACATTTAAAAGGTAAAAGAACCATGCCAGCAAAGTAGTCCCTTGTGGGCGTGTCTGCGTTGTGCTGTGGGCGTGTGCTGGGGGTGTGACAAACGGTGGGAGCATGTAGTACGTTCCGCCCTTCATGCCATGTCTCATATCGTGTGCTGTGTGCGTGTGCTGGGGGTGTGTGCGGTGCGCGGGATTACGGGGGGGAAAAAAACGAGCGTTGTGCTCAATATTTCATTGTTTTTTCTTCCCAGTTTCTGTACATTCCAGCTCCGGGTGTGCTTGCCCCGCGCTTCCAGTGACGTGCACCTGCTTTACTGTATGGAGGTCAGGCATGGCGCTATTCCCAAGGGCCGGAAGGAGCCCAAACAGGGGCCATTGTGCAGGAAATGTAATCTCGCCTTAACTTCCCTTGATGCTTGAAGCACACACTGGAGATTTTCCACTTCTGTTGCGCACAGGCCTCGCGCCACACACATCCGGACACAAGTTCCACCTCCATGGAAATAGCAAGAAAGGGACTATCCCTCCCCCGGGGAATTTGTGATAATATTCCGCAAACCAACATCTCGCATACCATCACTCCGCAATTTTTATAACGCGGGACTATTACTCCACAAAGACATCATTTCTAAAACTTTCACAACGCATATGACTTTATCACGCATGCCATTATAATGCAAATGCATGTGTGGTAAAATCATATACATTGTAAAAGTACATTATTAAAACATCAAATATATGTTTGTATATATGTGTGTATATATATATATATATATATATATATATATATATATATATATATATATATATATATTTAAGTATATATACAGTTTTTTTTAATTTAATTAAATCATTTATTCTTTTAAATTGCATTATTTATATTATATTTATTATTTTATTTTATTACCCTAAGAACGAATCCCACCCTGCTCCCTTTAAATACCCCTGCAGCCCATAATCATAACCCACCCTTACTCCTTAAAATACCCCAACACCCTTAAACACTAACCCATCTTAACCCTATAAATTTACCCTGTACCCCAAAACCCAAACCTATCCCTAAACCATAAAAATACCCCTGTACCCCCAAACCTAGCCCTGAACCCTATAAATACCCCTGTACCTTAAAACCCAAACTTACCCCTGAACCCTAAAAATACCCCTGTACCCCAAAACCCAAACCAAGCCCTGAACCCTTAAAATACCCCTGTATCCCAAAATCCAAACCTACCCCTGAACCCTAAAATACCCCTGTACCCCAAAACCCAAACCTAGCCCTGAACTCTTAAAATACCCATGTACCCCAAAACCCAAACCTACTCGTGAACCCTAAAAATACCCCTGTTCCCTAAAACCCAAACCTAGCCTTGAACCCTAAAAATAACCCTGTACCCCAAAAACCCAAACCTACCCCTGAACCCTAAAATACCCCTGTACCCCAAAACCCAAACCTAGCCCTGAACCCTAAAAATACCCCTGTACCCCAAAACCCAAACCTAGCCCTGAACCCTTAAAATACCCCTGTACCCCAAAACCCAAAACCTACCCCCCTGTACCCCAAAACCCATACCTATCCCTAAACCCTAAAACTACCCCTGTACCCCATAACCCAAAACTATATCTGAACCCTTAAAATACCCAAACACCCCAAAACATATACCTCAGTACCCCAAAACATATACCCCTATACCCATACTTACCTTATCCAAACATTAAAAAAAACATGCTTTTACCATTCATGAATTTACAACGAATTTCGTTGTAAATGTATGTGTGGTAAAAGCATATAAAATGTAATGCCATGCGTTATAATGGCATTGCGGAGTCATCGTACTTTCGTAATGAAAGTATGCGGAGTGATGGTATGCGGAAAGAAAGTTGCGGAATAATGGGTGTGTACCCTCCCCCGGGAAGTACATTGGTGGCACGGCGGACCACATCGCCAGCAACATACTCATATTTTTTCACCACCCGTTTTGAAAAATGCACAGGTCTCTCTCATTGATGGCCCGCACCGACATACACTTTTAGACACATCTCCCGCCACAAGTTCTAGAATTGCAAACTTTAGAGCTGGGGAGCTACGTTCCAATCTCGGCATCAGCTCAACATCCTGTGATTCCAGGCAAATCGCTTTGTCTCCCCGTGCCTACCACAAATTAATGTGTTCTTCTGTAATGTAAATTGTGCTCATGCATGTTGTCGAGTTCGCGCTATATAATATTGCAAGGAAAAATAAAGTAGGGAAACTCGAGTTCACACACTACTGAACGCGCACTCTTAAGTGCATCAGCAGTGCACTGTGAATCGGGGCGTTTCACAGGCCTGTCACAGATAAGAAATGCTATCAAAACTAAATCCTACAAAACAATATACTACTGGCGGCAGCAATTCATACCCGGACATTGTCGGGACGGGCTGCTAGTATATATATATATATATATATATATATATATATATATATATATATATATATATATATATATATATATACATAAACCTGTAATATATGAGTAAAATATTAAAATATAAAAATTAATAAATATATTAGACTACATTAAATATAACAGTAGGGGAAAAGTTGGATAGCATAGGGGATACATTTACTATTCCCACTCCACAGAGTGTAACAGTAGGGAAAGTGTTGGATAGCAGAGGGGTTAAAATTACTATTCCCACTCCAGTAATTGCAACAGTAGGGAAAGTGTTGGATAGCGGGTGGGTAAAAATGACTATTCCCACTCCAGTGAGTGCAACAGTAGGTAACGTGTTGGATAGAGTGAGGTAAAAATTACTATTCCCACTCCAACAAATGTAACAGTAGGGAAAGTGTTGGATAGCAGGTGGGTACAAATTACTATTCCCACTCCAGTGAGTGCAACAGTAGGGAAAGTGTTGGATAGAGGGTGGGTAAAAATTACTATTCCCACTCCAGTAAATGCAACAGTAGGGAAAGTGTTGGATAGCAGGTGGGTAAAAATTACTATTCCCACTTCAGTGAGCGCAACAGTAGGGAAAGTGTAGGATAGCGGGTGGGTAAACATAACTATTCACATTCCAGCAAATGTAACAGTAGGAAAAGTGTTGGATAGAGGGTGGGTAAAAATTACTATTCCCACTCCAGTGAGTGCAACATGCGGGAATGTGTTGGATAACGGAGAGGTATGCATTAATATTCCCACTCCAACAAGTGTAACAGTAGGGAAAGTGTTGGATAGTGTACTGGTAAAATTTACTATTCCTACTCTTGTGAGTGCAACAGAAGGGAAAGCTTAGGAGAGCGGGTGGGTAAAAATAACTATTCGCACTCCATCAAATGTAACAGTAGGGAAAGTGTTGGATAGCGGATGGGTAAAAATTACTATTCCCACTCCAGTGAGTGCAACAGTAGAGAAAGTGTTGGATAGCATAGGGAATAATTTACTATTCCTACTCCAACAAATGCAACAGTAAGGAAAGTGTTGGATAGTGGAGGGGAATATTTTACTAGTCCCACTCCGGCACAATAATTAACATTAATTAAGAAATAATTATTAGTTAAAAATAAATGACCTCCTACCATATTCCCCTATAAACATCACCACCAATATTGTAAAATAATACACAATTAACAATTAATTATTAACAACTAACACGCAATTTAAAAACCATAAAAAATTAATTATATTACACAGTTAACACTATAAAATAGCTTGAAATAAATATTACATAAGAACACTTATAAAAATGTTAGTAAAATTGAATCACTTCCCACCCTACTCCCCTATCAACCCACAACCCACTCCTAAAAAAATCACACAATTAAAATATTTACCAATTAATTATTAATATCCAACTAATAAAAAATGAATACTTTTTTTAACACAATTAACAATATAAAATATGAACTACTTAAATATGAATTAATAAAATTAATCTCATATCAGGGTTTAATACTGATAGATGGGCAGGTCGAGACATTCAATACCTCACAACCCACTTTCAATTGCCAGCAAACAAAAATAGATCTATCTATCTATCTATCTATCTATCTATCTATCTATCTATCTATCTATCTATCTATCTATCTATCTATCTATCTATCTATCTATCTATCTATCTATCTATCTATCTATCTATCTGTCTGTCTGTCTGTCTGTCTGTCTGTCTGTCTGTCTGTCTGTCTGTCTGCCTGTCTATCTATCTATCTATCTTTATATACACACACACATACATATATATATATATATATATATATATATATATATATATATATATATATATATATATATATATATATATATATATATATATATATATTTCCCCTTGCTTCAGGTGTCCAGACCACAGTCGGAGCAGGTAGACAGCACTGCACCACATGCTGTATTCAAATCCAAAGTTACATCTTCTTACAACTAGCTCCTCCTGGAACTCTAACACATGAGGTTGACATGGCATTTGGGGGTGTCTTGTGGTTGACGGAGATAAAAGCACCAGAGCTGAGCAGGTGTTCAGTCAGCAATGATGACATGTGCTGCTGGTATGGACTGTATTGAATTGGTGTGAGGCCTGCTGGGCCGCAGTGAAGGCCAAAGACGTAGACATCAAGGACCCACATACAAGTGTGGTTGGGATGCTATGCACAGACTTGGTGACACCACATCGAAGGGAGTATAGTGAGTTAAACTCTGCATTCATGTGTCTACTCGGACATTGTATAATCAAGACTCAGTCCCAAATGTGTGACCTACTCGACTGCAGTGTAGGCCGGAGGCAGATGTCAGCAGGGGCCCACAGCCACGTGTCGTCGGCTTGCGATGCACCAAGTTAGTGACACCAGGACAGTTGTTGATAGTGTTCGATCACCTCCGTAACGATGATCCTTTATTCCTCCTGACTGAAACGCGTCATCCTCTTACACCTCTACTTGTATGCAATGATATGTACTCTGCCATTGAAAAATCAAGACTCAGTTCCAAATGTGTGACCTACTTGAGCGCAGTGTGGCCCGAGGGCAGTAGTCCGCATGGGCCCACAGACACGTGTGGTTGGAATGCTATAGACAGACTTGGTTTTCAAAAAGGGAAATGGGCCTTTACCTCACTTTCTTCATAAGCATTCACAATTTCGCTTTATGGACAAACACATTGTTTTTTTGTTTGTACCGGTATTTTATTTATACCTTTTACTCTGTGATTTTTCTTGCTTTCATTAATTGATTTCAGTACGAAAAAGACAAGTGTTTAGTCATATCTGTGTTTTAACTAATTTAAAAAACTTTCTAAATTATAAAACATATTACAGCACATTAGACATTTATAAAACAAACATAAGAAGAAAATACATCCAATGCATGCATATTTACCAACCAATGTTATTCAACTGCTAAATTGATGTTCCTTGACTTTTTAAGTGCCTATATCAGGTATCTGTGTCACCAAATGCAATGCAGTGTACGCAACAAAATTAGTTTTATTTATTTATATGTTTACTTACCTGTTAAACTCCGTAATCCATACATTACTACCCCCCACCCTGCCCCTTCCCCTCCCCACGTCACCACCCGCCAGGTACATCCACCACCGGCCGCGGCTGAAAATAAGGTGAGTACAGAAACAGTTACTATCAAGCACAGAAAAGTCTGCCCCCTCTAATTTATACAAGTGGATCAAACAGAGTCCAAAATTTACAATTAGCAGAATTGAGCTCACTCACGTGCACCACCAGACCACATAATCAACAGAACAATATATTACAAAGATATAAAGATTTTTATTTATTTGTTAAGTTCATCACAAAATAGATAATTTCATAATCAAAAGAAGGATAATTACAATCACCAAATCAAAACTAAAAGGCACCACACAACCCTAAAGGTCTTTCATTCAATCAGAAACACTTAAATACATTCTCTTCTTCCTCTCAAAACACATACCAGCACACATACCCATATATCCATCAAACAATTCATCACTCATCCTTGTCGAGATTTCAGATGTAGCACATTTTCAGAATAGAACAACGCCAACGCGCGTTTCGGTGCCGTGCCAGATCTACGGCCACACCTTCATCAGGGCATTCAACAGTGGGTAATGGGGGGGCAGGATAGTATCAGAACAGCAAACAATCTGTAATAAGCAAAAAACATATTTTTACAGTCATACAGGTCAATCCCACCTCTTATACAGATACAATTATTATTAAGTATATGCATCATAGATACAACACTTAAAGCTCTTAATTTCATTCATAGGTTAGACCTTTTATCTGGCAGTGCAAAAATTAGCTCAAAAACTGCAAAAAGCATAAAATCAATAAAGAAATATATATCAAGACAACATATACAGGAATCCCTTGGCAGAACATCAATGCATAAACAACAATTCAACAGACAGACAATATTTCATACTTTCTTCTCAACAGCAAGGAAGAAAATGAGCAATAGAAGGAGCTACTGATCACAAAAGGCTCTCCTGGATTTTTCTGGAACAGATCTAAAAGTAGATGCAGATGGGATTTCCTCAAACATATGATAAGATGGACCCACCCACACACTCAAGACATAAGGCCCCGGATACTTACTTCAGCGCGAAACCGTCGTCGCATTCAAAAAAGATCCCACATTATACAAGGATTCAAATCAATATTCACAATGAGGACTCCAAGGCTGCAACAGCTGGCACTAAGAGGCTCGTAGTCCTTCTATAATGGGATCAGAAGAAACCAGGTAAGGACTGGCAAATCACCTGAGGAAGACTTCAAAAGAGGTCCTATAGAGCGCCTAAAATAAGTAGCCTATTCAAGGTTAAACTTACCAAACAGGCGTCACTATATGTCGCGAATGATGGGCAGAGTTCCGTAAACAGTGTAGTGCGCAAAAGCTTCTCAGACTTGGTAAAGTTTCAAGCGTCGTCCATACGCGAGTCTGGGTTTTTTTGGCAAAAAGGATGATAGAATCAGACCGCTTTTATAACCAATCAAATCATAACTAACTAAAAAACGGGGCCAGACTAAGAGGTAGACGTCCCCCAGCTCTTTAAGATCCCAAAGAAACATTACTTGAAAGCTCGACCCCTCCCTACATGAGGATAATTACACGATCTTCAAACTAGAGGCTGTGCCCCACACAGAGAGGGAGGAGAAGTTGAAAAATCAAATCACCTGCTATGTGGTTCAGCCACTAACGTTGCGCGAAAAGATCAGGGCGTGTCGACTACATGCACTTAGACAGTTTTCTTCCTGTAAGATACAAACAACAGAATAGTCGAAGCACTCAATGAAACTCCCACAGGGGCATGCCCCTAAAAACAAACAACGGCTAATCGTACACGTGTAGTGTGGGGTCACAAGTCGGAGAAGATATCAAATCTCGGTGCGGGCCACACACGCATGAGAATTAAATCTCCCACAACGCTTCCCGACTGATTTAGGTAACAAGCGTCATAATAGCAATAGCCGTTTTTAACAAATGCGTTGTGCCGCAGACATAAATAGACCCCATATCACATATCGATCACAGGCAGAGGCGGGATTTGCAACTGGTAAATAAATCAAGACACTTGGGAGACACGCTAATAGTTCGTTGATAGGGCCATTTGGGAGTCGCATTCAGCCATAATCACCCATATCAAGTGCTTATGCTTGAGGTAAAGCCCTGATCCAAGTTACGATACGGGTCCCTAAGTGCCAATTCCCCATACGCTTACCTTCAAACAAAAACGCCTCGGACTAGTAAGAGCACCTCCAGAAACAGCAACCACGAGGGTGAGATGATCGACCGGAGGTGGCCAGCGTTGGAATATCTGGGTTTAAAAGGCCTAAAAGGCACCCGCGTTATCCAATGAATCAGCTGGACGGGTCAAAATCCGGGAACCCGGTAAGATCAAAGAGCTGTCAGGATCCGTAACGGTATCGCTCCTGCCTAGTCCCTTAAGAACTACGAGTCCCAGGAACCCCTGTTTCTATAGGTGGGACCTATATAGACATCTCCAACCCGGAAGTCGGGTTGTATTGGATTCGGTTAACGGTACCCTTAGCGGAGCGGCTTCCCGCTACTTCTCTGGTGCTCTGTGGTGCTTGGCGGACGTTTCTGCTGAAGACATGGACTTCAGCGCTTGGTCACCCGGAGTGGAATAGTTGTGTGGTATCTTCCGTGCAGCTTCATTAGAGTGGGTGTGTTCTTCCAGCAACTGCCCTGGTGTTCTGTGGTGCTTCGCAGACGTTTCTGCTGAAGACACAGACTCCAGTTCTCAGGAGCGGATTGTTGGTTCGCGGAGGCGAACCGGGACCTCGAAGTACAACGTGGAGGAGTCGTTTATTTTTTCTTCGCTGGCTACGAGTGCTTGGAGTTCCAGCGGCTGCTGGAATTCGTTGTGGGACAGGGACCCGGCCAACTGCTTTGCACATAAGAGCTACCAGGATCATTTCTCAGCATAGGAGCCCAGAGGTACTGTAGACTCCGTTATTTTTGCTTGGATTATGGTAGCAAGTTACGTGGGATTACCTCACCCCAATGACTCTTAGTCTGTTTTTGGAAAGTCCTTTTTTTTTCTTCTTTGTTTTTTTGTTGAGGTGCTAACAGCTGGGGATTCTATCCCTTATTCTGTGGTGTAACAGATAGGGGGATTTCTCAGATACTTTCTACCTTGCGGCGGTGTCTTCATGCTTCAGTGGGGGTTTGTCCATTCCTTATGAGACTTCATGGAGTATGACCTAGGGTATGTATGAAGAAGGGAAGTCTAGGGGGCTGGAGAGAGACTGAGTGTTGGAATGGGTGTTTAATCTGTGCTTGTGTTTTATAGGTATACGCAGAGTTGTTCCACGTTAGGAGAGGCCATTTGGAGACAGATTCCTTAGTTACCCAACCGAGTTGTCAGCAAGGTACGTGGAACAACAACAGTGAGCCTATAGTGAGTAGTGAGGTGGTGTCGATCTTTAGTAATGGGCTGTCCTTTGTCTTTCAGGTTTCCTCATCCCACGCAGCACCTTCCCCAACCTTTTTCCCTCACCTGATCACCTCTAAGCTCTGGGTATATTTATTAGCCGAGCTTGGGAGGTCTGGAGGTGGACCCACAGAGCATCACCCGGATCCCAAAGACCACGGAGAGTCCTGTCAAGAGCTGGATGCAATCGGATCGCAAGCAAAAGACACTAAGCACCAGGGAAGTTGAAAACTAGTGGCTGAACAAAGGAAAGAAACGCAACAGAATAGCCGACATGGTGCGACATAACAATGCTGCTCCGGACCTGGAGCGCAGAACACAAAACACAGAAACGAGAAAAAGGGGGAACATATCTCTTAATGTTATAAACTATGGGGCCCACATTATTTACAGAAAGGCATTCTCCCACGGGCATAGATCGCAGTGTGGCCCGAGGGCAGTTGTCCGCATGGGCCCACAGACACGTGTGGTTGGAATGCTATAGACAGACTTGGTTTTCAAGAAGGGAAATGGGTCTTTACCTCACTCTCTTCATTAGCATTCACGATTTCGCTTTATGGACAAACACATTGCTTTTTGTTTGTACCGGTATTTTATTTATACCTTTTACTCTGTGATTTTTCTTGTTTTTCATTAATTGATTTCAGTACGAAAAAGACAAGTGTTTAGTCATATCTGTGTTTTAACCAATTTAAAAAACTTTCTAAATTATAAAACATATTACAGCACATTAGACATTTATAAAACAAACATAAGAAGAAAATACATCCAATACATGCATATTTACCAACCAATGTTATTCAACTGCTAAATTGATGATCCTTGACTTTTTAAGTGCCTACATCAGTTATCTGTGTCACAAAATGCGATGCAGTGCACACAACAAAATTTTTTAAATTTATTTATATGTTTACTTACCTGTTAAACTCCGTAATCCATACATTACTACCCCCCATGCTGCCCCTCCCCCTCCCACGTCACCACCCGGCAGGTACTTCCACCACCGGCCGCCGCTGAAAATGAGGCGAGTACAGAAACAGTGATCGGCTCTCTGAGATCATGCAAAGGGTAATAAAACACAAAGGGTGGCGAGCACCGATCTGCCGGTAGAGGAAGCAAGAATAAACAAATGTAAAACAAATGCAAAAGTCTCACTGTAGTTGCGATCAGAATGATTGTTTCCAGATGCACATCGCCGTAAAGGAAAACGGAAGATGAAGGAGGGGCCATCACACGCTAGACAGTGTGATGGCCAAATAGAACATTTCCGGAGCATCGCGATACCAATTGAGACCACGGAAAGAGCCTGCATTGTCGAAAAGGCCTGGCTGAGCTACCGCCCTGGGTTGGTGAAACGGAGTGCTGATGTGGCAAGGGGGAGGGATCAGTCCTGCGAAGTGACACCCGTGAATAAATCAACACCTCCCCAGGGATAAGAGCTCCAACGGTTGTTGTTTTTTTGTCGACAAAGTGATCATGTCTGCCGAGAGATCAAAAGTTGTTAAGATCTGCAATATGAAAATAATGTATGCTGTAGGGTTTGTTGGTGCTATGGGGGTTATGGCAGCAATTACCTGGTATGTTGAGAAAGTTGCTCCTTTTCGAGAGCTTTTGATCGTCACTACTACAGTACCAGTTGAGCACCACTACTTTACGCCCCCCTACCATGAGCAGAAGCATCGACAATCCTACCTGAATAATACATTCATCCAGATGTTGCATCATACACATAATGCCATGAATACTACCAACCTTTGGGTATGTGGGATGATACCTGCGCACCAAAAGAAAGGAGGAACAACTTTTATTCCTCTTCCATTTTCACATAATGGTTCTTGTCGAGCCTAGTTTGCGCTTTTGTTTGCCTCTGAAAGAGCCAATATTATAGAGATGACAGTGGGACAAATCAATTATCACCTTAATAAAGAGTGTTATCCTGATAAGAATTGTTACCCTCAAGCAGAGGAACTAAATGGGAATGGGAGGAGTACCAACCTGACAATATTTCTATGCCACATGTTTTCACAAATACTCATACTTTGTTTGTGGTAATAAGGGATACTATCAACTACCTGTTGGGTGGTCAGGGGTCTGCTATGTGTCCTTTCTGTTGCCCCCTGTGTTTCTGGAACCTGTATCGTATCACCGTAACTTTAAAGTTTACAATGACATTTCCAAGAACAGAAATAAGAAGACAATAAGTATGGATGAAGTTGACCAAACTGACACCGCTTTGCAACAATATGTCGACTTTAACTTGGGCTTTTTTTTCTTCCTGGGTACTGCATTGAACAGTAGAAAGATTAGGAGATTGCTTGTGCTGTGGAAGCTGTTGCCAATCAGACAGCAATGGCACTTGGGAACATTACAGAAGAGCTGCAAGTTGCGAGGACTGTAGCACTCCAAAATCGTATGGTACTTGATGTGATTTTGGCTGATCGAGGTGGTGCATGTCGCATCATTGGCAGCAGCTGTTGTGTTTTCATTCCAGATCACTCGCCTTTAGGTATTGATGCAATCTCTAACCTGCATAAGATTGCTGCAGAGATTCACCCAGAGACTGGTACATGGACTTTTTTGAACTGGATGTGAACACTCTTTATTACTTGGGGCTGGAAGCTACTGACTGTTCTATGAATACTACTGGTGATACTGTTTACATGCTGTATATGTATACAATGTGGTCCAATGCTGTGCCCTGTTTGCATCACTGCTTGTACACTTGCCAAGAGAAATATTGCAGAAATGAAAGCCCAACAAATGCTAAGTAAAGAGGTCACTGAACTGATGAGCACCGATGTACAGGATGCATATCTAGATTACCCCAGATGAGCGAATGTCTTCAGCTAATGCTAAAAGGGCCATCTGTTGTAATTTGGCAGTAATTGGGTTAGCATTAGCAGAAGCCATCCTGTATTCAGAGGCTATCTTTCCGTTTTGTGGAAACCATTTTGTATTTCTGGCAGCAATCTTGTTTGCCATGTGCTACCACATGCGTGCCATGTGCTCTGGCTACCTTGCTGTTGTCTGCTCTTGAAATGTACCTAGAGACAAGTTATATTAAGCCTTTTCTGCTTCGCACATGCTCAGTTGAGCTTGCAGCTGTCCTTGCAGCTGTCCCTAGTCTGTAAATGTCAGGATGTGTTCACCAGAATTAGCAACTGTTAGCTCCTCCCACTTGTTGACTGTGCATTTTCTGTATGACCTTATATGTACCTGAAACCTTCTCTTGTACGTGTACCACCTTCTTTTGAGCCCCTGTGTTGGTATAAAAGGATGAAGCTCCTTCCATTCAGTGTGCTACTTCATACACTACTGAAGGGTGTTGTGTGAATGTAGTTCCACCTCATGAGGTTTAATAAACTTTGTATTTTCTATTCCAGTTTCTGTGCCAACTTCTATCCTATTGGTCTGAGGACTTGTGCAGAGAAGGGCGAATCCCTAGCACTGGCAGGCCTTGCTGAGGCCCATCACCACATAGGGATGTCCTGACCCCCTAGTCCTTTTGTGGGGTTAGCCTTCCTGGGGTCTCGCTCTACCCAGCGCAGGACCTTTCCTCCCACAGGAGCCCCTTGGGAGCCATTATGGCCCCCTCATGTGATCCCATAGTCCTTCAGGATCAGATGATGAAACCAAAAAATGTGGCAATGGTGTCTCTGGGGTTTTAAGCGGTTCTTGTTGAGGATGGGCATTGGGCCATACTGGAGGCCAAGCCTAGCATCAAGCACGAGGCCTGTCACCTGCCAGGGTTTGAAATCAGGGCCAGGACTGCAGCATGGCCTGCACCCATATAGTGCACTGAAGTACCTATAACTTGTGCACCCGCCATGCACTGCTTATGCCTTCACATATTACATCACTCGTATCATGTTCAATGACATAATTAAAAACATCACTGATGACATTTGAAATTACATTATTGATAACAACACTGTGTATCTCAGATGCACAAGTTATAGTTACATGCTGGGGACCACAGTACCTATTGTTTGATACCATGGTACCTGCTACCCGAATAAGGTTTTTTGGTTTAAAAAAAAATATTTTTAATACAGGTGTGGGTCCTTTTAGGTCTCTACCACATGGCATTGGGGAATTATAGTGAGTCCACTCTGTCCTACGAGCTATTGACAATATATTTACGGGACTGGGGCAACAAGACTCCGAGTCCTGTAATGGCGGTCACTGCATTTTGTTTCTAGCTGCCATCTGCCTATCACATTTTTTTGGTACTATGGTACCAGGCTTCGTACCTTGATACTAAAATGGCCCAATGGAGAAAATGCTCCCTTCGCCAATATAAGGGCCCAATTATTTTATGTTTGGTACAGCGCAACTCCCTCTGCACAAACTGTCCAGATATATCTATGTTTTTAATCACTTCATGATCATTTTAGCGCCTTTTAAAAAGCTCATTTCTCCAAAAAGGCGGAACAGACTGACACCAAATCACAAAATACACGCTTGCTTGCCGAATAAAGTAATTTCTTGGTTTGAATCCAATCAGCTGTTTTTTTCTGCAGTTGTGACAGAAGGTTACTATATATGGGCATTAGCCTGAGAAAACAATGCTTTGGAACACACCCTTTTTCTTTGTCCCCACTTGGTAGATCACCATTGAGCTTTCTAGCGAGCACCGGTGGTGGATGCACAGGGGCAATTACCTCAGTACTCTATATATATATATATACACTGAAAAAACCATAGGTTTCACACATGTTATAGTTAGGAATTAGCATTAAAAAAACCTTGCAAAGTCATTGAAAAAACCATAGGTTTCACACATGTTATAGTTAGCTGGACATTTCACTCATACAAAACCAAAAGTCCACTGCTGATGATGTCACATAAATAATTAAATCAAATCAAATCGGATCACCTAAAATTTAGGAGACTCTTGAAAACTACCCTGTTCTAAGCCTCCCCTTCACTGCTGATGCTGCGTCTCCTAGCGCTGAGATACCCCCTCGGGGGTGATTCAAGCGCTATACAAATAATTAATTAAATCAATCACATATTACATCACTCATAAAATGGTCAGTGACATCACTCATGACATCACTGATGACATCATCCAGTGAATGTGTGTCTTTCTGATATTTTTTATATATGTATATCTAAAGGTCGATGGAAGAATAAATGGGTAAATAAGTGTCTAAATGGATTTTTTTTGTAAAAATGATTGCATAACTGACTTATTAAGTGTATCTTAGGGAATACATGTATTAGCGAGTAATGTTTAAATATATAAATATCTGTATCAGTGTCTCACTTTGTCTATAAGTGGCTGCATGGGTTGGTGAGTAGCTACATGAGTGTCTATATGGGTTATTAGTTGGTTTTTTGAGTATCAGTATGAGTGTCTGTATGTTTTGGTGGGGGGTATTACTTAGCACATAAATGCATGAATGAGTGACTCACTGTTTGTATGTGTTTTGAAGACAGCATGTGTGCAGGACTGTATGGGTGGATGAGTGTGTGTATGTGTGTGTTAGTGAGTGAATGACTGTCTCAATAGTATCTTTATGAGTAACTACATATGTTTTAATCTAGTATATGTGAGTATTGATGTATATAAGTGATTATATGTGAGAGTGAGAGATTGGAAGAGTTCCTATATAAATAAGTATGTGTTTCTATGAATGATTGTTTAAGAGAGTAAGTATGTGTACGTTTCTGTAAAAGTAAGTGTAGTGGTGTGTGTACAGCTGTATAAATAAATGGATGTGTGAGTAACTCTATGGATGAGTGTCGGTGTGTAACAGGATGTATAGGTGTATGACTACATATGATGAGTGAGTACATGTATGAGTGACTATATAGAACTGTTGGTGAATGAGTGGATGTGTATGTAGATGGTGAAATTACTGAATAGGTTGTTGTAACTGGTATTGGTCTCTCCATTGTTTTGAAAATTTTTGTTTCTATTTTTGAATGTGTGTATCAAAGGTTATATTACGCTGAGAGGAGGTCTGCCACTCTTTCACACGGATGATGTCATCAGTGATGTCATTTGAGATGTCATGAGTGATGTCATGAGTGATGTCACTGACCATGTCATGAGTGATGTAATATGTGACGTCATCAGCAGTGGATTGCGGGCGCGCAAGTTATAGTTAGCTGAACTAACTATAACGGGGGATTTTCAAAGGTTTTGTATGAGTGAAATGTCCAGCTAACTATAACATGTGTGAAACCTATGGTTTTTTCAATGAATTTGCAAGGTTTTTTAAATGCTAATTCCTAACTATAACTTGTGTGAAACCTATGGTTTTTCCTGTGAATTTGCAAGGTTTTTTAAATGCTAATTCCTAACTATAACGTGTGTGAAACCTATTGTTTTTTCAGTGAATATATATATATATGTACTGGAAAACTAAATACCCACTTCCCTTACAAAGAAGTGGAAAAATTGCATGTCTGCAGCCTTTCTTATTTTTCACCTTATTCATCTCCATCTCAATCAGCACATCATCGACACATAATCACACCTACTTGCTGCCTTTTTTCGCTGAGGTTATCAATTATTCTTCTTTAATTCAAATTCAAACTGCAGGACCTTTATTCAGCCTTCTTGGGAACTACTACCCGTGAATGGCAGTGGGTAATTTGCACACTTGCGTCCTTTCTTGCATCCTTTCTACCGCACTCTGTCTGTACTTTGTGCACTAACTTGCTTCCTTAGATGTGGTACTCATTTCTCTTGCTCCCACTGCGGAATCCAACACCCTATCTGTGTAATGAACTGGAAATCCAAAGATCCACTTCACTGACAAGGCAGTGGGTAGTTTGCGTGTCTCCAGCCTTTCTTATTTTTCACCTTTTTCATCTTCCACTCAATCAACACATCATCCACACATACACACAACTACTTGCTGCATTCCTTAGCTGTGATTATCAACTATTCTTCTATTTCATATTCCTATTCCAAGTGCAGGCCTTTATCAAGCCTTTTTATTGTAACAACTACCCTGGCCAAAGGCACTGTGAAATGTGTACACTTGCTCCCTTTCTTGGCTGGGTTTATCAATTATTCTTCAATTTCATATTCTGATTCAAACTCAAAGCCCTTTTTCGAGCCTTTTTGTTGTAACTACTGTTGCAGGGATTCTGCTCCTACACAGAACTGTGCATAAAGACTTAGGACCTCAGTGAATTATGGTGTTCCAAAACCCACCTTAGTACCCAAACCCCCTAACAGACTAGCAATCAGTGACTCATTGGTTCTTCGTCCTTTAGCAAAAACACCAATGACTAGTCAACCCAGAACATGAGACTTAGATTACCTCAAGTAAGGTGGATAACAAGAGCACTCTTTTGTTATAGTCTTACACCAGTCCAAAACAAGGAGTACATAAAGACATGTGCAAGTTTGAAATGTTTATTTCTAACGCCGTAATCTCATGCGCAGTATCTTAGATAATACAAGCAAACATATTATCAGAAACAAGGTTGTTAGCATTGTTACTATTCCATAAAATACAAAGGGAGAAAGCATCTTATAATGCTAAAGGGAAACAGATTTAAAATATACCTAGATTTCACCCTCCCGACCTAGCAGGTTAGTTTATAACTACAGAAGGTCTCATAGGATTACATGGGCAGATCCATACCTTTGGTACTCAGCAGTAGTGGATCACATTGAGTTCTGCACAAACTGTCAGGATACGAATGTTCTCCAACTGTGTGTAATCATGCCTGCACAGTGCATTATTAAACGCACCAGTATAAGAGGTGGCCACAGCTGCATATGTGTTATGGCTCGAACATGCGAGGATCATTCCAAATAACAGACACAGTGTCCAAGATAACCTTGATGTTCCATGCTCCCACTATACACACTAAATTAACGAGGCAGTCTACAAATATAGCATAACAAATTATTCTCATGTGAAGCAAAATACTCAGCCTTCTCTAAACAATATCGCAAGTGCGTGTCCTGTGCAAAGCAGAGCAGGAACAAAAATGGCGTTTAAGCTTCTAATAAACCCATGCTAACTTAACACAGTGTGAGTGCAAAGCTCAGCCCCATGGCACCCTCCCTTGATCAAAGCACGTGATATAAACGTGGGCGAATTATGAACGCAGAGTCCAAGCCTGAAAAGCAGAGTCAAGTTCAAATTTGCAAAAAAAATTATTCGCTGTTTGATAGAAAGCAGTAACTAAATAAGAAAGAATAGGTAGAAAAATCAAAGAGTCTTTTTCCAACAGCATATCAGCACAGAATATAGCTACAGCCTCCAAGAGGAAGTCATTGTTCTCATCTGAAAACATTTCAGCCATCCAATTCAATAGTGGGAATGAACATACATGTTCCTCAACAACCGGAGCCTCTATCACCATCGGATGAAAACTCGGGTCATCTTCAATGTAACTGCGTGCCAAGAAGTCATGCGCCGCTGCAAAAACATTCCAACGTCCCATTATTCCATGTATCGCTGCTAAGGCCACTAAGGGCCTCATCAGCTGGTCATAATCTACGTTGGGAGACACCGTACTGCAGAGACACAAATCCAGGTCCCAGTCGAAATCGCAGCTCAGGCAATGGAAGACAGGTTGAACGCATGTGAAGAAGGAAAATCAAAACGATAATCCATAAGCTGCACTCAATGTAGCCAGAGGCAGCGCTCCGTAATAACTAAGCATTCGGTTGCGGAGCAGCAACAGCCGAGAAATATTGTTGTGTGCTGCAGGATGTGCATCCATATTTAAGTAAACACATTAATAGAAGCACACCGGCAACTAATGCAAGTATTAAGGGGAATCCACCAAAGATGCTGGAAAAAATTGAATGAAAAAATGCTGAGAAGACACCAATTATAGTTTGAAAAGAAGTCACAAGGCCACAGCTCATAACTTTTAAAAAGTAAGGTAACCCCGTAGTCGAAGACGCATTAAAGATAGTCTGAATTAACTCCCCAAAAAGCAGGGGCACGTCTGTATTTAATAAAGCATGCACTTCTGTGCGGGTGTTTGCTACATGAAGGACAAATGTTTCTCTAGCAGATGTAAGAGCAATAGCGCTCTTATACGGCTCATTTGGTTGACTCTGCTTTCAAGGTCGGAATTGACGGCCAGATGGAAACATCCAGCTTCCCATGCAGAGGAGTAAACACAACTTTTTTATAGCAAACCACATGTTCAGTTACCGTAATCATGTAAGCGATGCCTGCTAACAACGCACAACAATCTGCATTATTTCAAAGTAAATAACTCCCGTTTGCCAGTAAACTGAACGTTGGTATGATAGCAGGTGTCGGAGTGCCTTTCAAAACTCAGCCAAATTAGGTGCATCTTCATTACAAGAGCCATGCAATTGTATGTGTCTACAAATTAAGGAGTAATCTGGTGCTATTGTGCAGTCCTCGCCATTGAGATAAACTTCTTTTCCCTCCCTCAGGCACCTATATGTAAATGGTAATAACCAAGCTCCATGGAGATAAGCGCTGCCTAAAGATCCATATCTGCCTATAGCATAGTATTTCATGCAAACCTCAAACTTAAACAGGCTAAAAGGTAACATTATGATACCGTGGATAAGCCACACAGCTGAATCAGATCTCCAATGAGTCACCACTTGTAACCATTCTCATAGCGCGCCCTGTGCTCTGATTTGACAGTGAGAGAGTTATCGCACCATAGTTTGTACTGCTAATCATTCTCAGCATACGCTACGAATACGCTTTCATGTTACGCGTCGCATCAATGCTTCCGTGTGACGTCATGTATGGCGCCCCGTACGCGAAAGACACAAATGTTTTTAATTGTTTAAAAACATATATTTATGTATTTAATTAACATACTAACAGAATACATTATGTAGGGTAGTTATGAAAATAGTTTTTTTAAACTTTGAACAATCGTATATTACTTTTAAAAGCAATTACACAAATTGCAGTGGAACGTCATGTGTACTCGCATCGTAAGAGCACCGTAAGCACAGCGTAAGATTAAGCAAAGCCATGTGACTTTAAAAGAAGAGATTTGATTGGTTCATAACACTTCCTATTCCAACTGTTGAAAGTTCCGTCCCATTTTAATCATTCTACTTTGACTTTCTAAGAAGAAGGATCTCTTCTGAGAATCTTGTCAAATAGAAGGAAGATTACCATAATAACAGCAATGGACTCATCTTCCAGCCATTCTTCAGAGGAATATTTCATTCCTGAAGAACCTCCAAAGAAGAGGAAAGAAGCTCTAATTTGGCAGTTTTTTGCTTTTCCAGAAGGGCAAAAAAAGGTTAATGCTCCAAAAGTAACCTGTAAAATTTGCCAAGCAACTCTTTCAAGGGGTGATCCATCTACAAAATACTCCTTTGGCACAGCAAATATGGAGCGACACGTGAAGAACTTGCACCACAACAACTTTGCTCGAGCTGCAACACGGAGGTTGCAGGACAACCCATCTGCTGCTGCACCAAGCACATCAACTGCTGCACCAGCATTTTCAGCAAGCATTCCACACCCATAAACTGATCCTAATTTTGCTAAAGTTAAAATTCCATGCATTTATTGCAATAAACTTTTGTGTTATGGGGAACAGTCTATTGACCAGATAAAACGCAGGAAGCAGGAGCATTGCTGTCCTCGATATTAGTTTTTTTTTCATTCTTTTGTTCCTGTTGGACACTTTTTGAGTTCCAGTTCCATTTTTTTGGTTTTAAAAAAAACTTGCTGACAAAACACAAAAATAATAGAAAACTAAAAACACAAAAAAACCAGAATTATAACGATCTGGTCCTAATAACCACATGGACACGGAGTTAAGAATGTGAGGATTTAATGTCTCGAGCGCCGGGAACGCTACTTGCCCATTGCTAGACTCCCAGCAACTCCGTTGGCCGCGTACGTTCCCAGAATCCACTGGGCGCACGCTCTGGTAAACTAGAGTGCGTCACCACGCGAATGTTTAAGGAGATGCCAAGGGACCCCATCCCCCGGGACTCAAAAAATAACATTTGGGACCGTGTGGGGAACCCCAATACCACCACGGTCCCAGCCAGCTTCCCGCGTCGTTCGAGAGCCGGCATTGCTTTGTCAGAGAGAGCAGTTTATATGCTCCTCTCTCTAACAAAAAGCAATCTGCTTTCCTACTTAAAAAAGACAGCATGGTGGCTAGCAGCCGATCATGGCAGCAGCTTAGAGGGTAAGCTCTGTAGTTAGAGCGGCCTCTACAACAATCTGTTTACTTATCCGAATCAATAACTAGCTCCGGAGGGAGGACCTGAAGCCCAGGACCGGGCGGGACTGATGGCGGCAATTCCGAAGAAAATCTGAGGCCGTAGGCCGGAGATGCTACCAATAGTGCCAGCGGCCTGAGAAACTTTAAGAATCCGGGGACTCCCCTCGTCAGCAAGCCCGGCTGTAAGCGACAGAACCCTGGGGAACGCGTAACCGGAAGTGATTGGCGCCGACCGTGAGGGACAGCGGCGACTCCACAGGCGACCCTGGGCGTCGGACTGTATGACCGGTGGGAGTGATTTATAAGGAGGAAACAGTGTGGGTGACGCCGCAACGAAATAGCAGCCGGACTGCGGGCTGCAGAGCACAGAGGAGACGGCTGTACAGTGACGGGAGTAGCCATCTTGGGGCGGCAGAGCCGGCGCCGAAAAAGACCAGCGCTCCGTGGCCTGTTGGGGAGCGGAGGGCCACGGACAGCAGGCGGGTGCGGCAATCTCGGGGGCTGCCGGCAGCTTGAAAGAATGCTTCCTGCATCTGCACCGAGTGTGTGAAGGGACCCACACGGACTCCGACGCCGTGCCTGGCAGCCTTAAACCGAGTCCCAACCGGATCACTGTCTGGCCGGAGCCAGTGAAAATACCACAATATTAGCTTACCCAAGGCAAGCAGCTGTGAGTGAGAGGCACTACGGGCAGGAAGATTGGGCGGGAGCACGGAGGCTGCGCTAATGGCGCAGGACTGCACTTACGCCGACTGGTGCCAGTCAGACTGTGTGCTGCATGCCGCTCTGTCTCGAGTGGAATTTGAGGGCTACAGTCTGCGTGAATGTGCTACCAAATCTAAGACTCGGAAGAAGCTAAGTGGCAGCCTGAACAGTGGAGTTGCCTGTGTATAAGTATGACCGCTGGTCTCGCACAGTCGGGCGCAGCAAGAGTGCGGGGCACAGTGAAGGACCCCCCGTTGACAGTGGCGCAAGAGGGTCTCAACGGAATTACTGGTGAGGCATTGCGCAGATTTAACCAACACACACGGCGACTATACACTATTCGCATGCTAGAGACTGCAGCAGGAAGGCTTTTTGCTTTACCGGAAATAAGACACAGTAGTGCCACGGAATCCGGACTGTACTTTTATGACACCCGTCTGAAGGTAGCTAAGGGTATAAAAAAACAAAACGCCCTGTCATCCAGTGGCATCAAGGAAAGGAGGGTGCTGTCACGGACTACGCAGAGGATTTGAGGTGGCCCTTCCCGTACCCTTCCACCCTATTCCACCTGAAAGGCGTGAGTGGCGACGGGAGGAATAAGATACTGTGGAAACAAGAATGGCGGGCAAGAGCTCAAAAGGTGGCACTACGCAGACACGCATTGATAAGTATGCGTGTGACAGAGGCACCTCCTCTCCAACGGATAGTAGAAACACTGCCGGAAAGTCCGCGGATGGAGCAGGTGGCAAGAAGGCGACACTAGAAGACGAGATGCGGGCTTGTAAGTACAAGCGACGGTGGGCTTGATTTCTGCGGAGGTCACTCTAATCAGGGCCGACTTTCACAAAATGTCCGAGAAAGTAAGCTCCATGGAAGTGGTCACGAAGTCGCTAGTAGAGGATGTTTCGGAGCTGCAAACGGCAATGGAGCGAATGTCGGCAGAAAACAAGACTCTGCGCGAGAGGCTGGATGATCAGGAAGGGCGCTCCAGGAGGAACAACAGCAGGATCCTAGGGGTTCCGGAAACTGAGGGGACCAGAGCAACAGACCTCTATGTGGAAGAGTTGATTAAAACGAAACTCCAGCCTAAGGGCCTATCTACCTTCTTTTCAGTAGAGAGAGCGCACCGAGTCCCAGGGGGTCGGCCCAAACCAGGGGCTGCCCCGCGACCTATTCTAGCCCGGCTGTTCAATTTTAGGGACAGGGACGCCATCCTGCAGGCGGCGAGAGTGCCCCCCCCTGTCAAAATCCAAAACTCCACCTTGGCATTCTTTCCAGACTACACAGCGGAGGTCGCTCATCGCAGAAAGACATTCTTCGATGTGAAAAAGGAACTTAGGGAGAGGGAGATTCCGTACTCAATGCTGTTCCCGGCTAGACTGAGAATAGTGGCGGACAACAAGACCTGGTTCTTCGACACACCTGAGATAGCCCGAGACTGGCTGGATGGATGGAGGCCGGCCACTCAACCTCATCGTCCGAATAGGACACATAGGAACCAGGACGCAGGCAAACATTCCGATTCTCATGCATCAGCACGGAGGGCGGAAGAACATTTGCCAGCAAGGGAAGGTGTGACCGAAGAAGCTGGTGAGGAGTAAAGGCCACCCAGTGAAAGTAAGACACTGAACTGGTTATGTTAGCTGCCAAACAAACTGCCATTGGACACTGGGCTGTGGGCACCCGAGGAGGGCATAAGAGGCCGCCGACTCCGGAGAGTCCTACACCCCAACGATCAAGTATTGTGTGTGGGGGATGTGTTAAGCACTCTGCTAAGTTGGGGGGGCCGGCGGTTCCATGTCCGTATAGCAGGGGGGCAGGGAGGGGGGGAGTTCATGAAGAGTTGATTTTTTGTTGATGGTATTGGTGGACTCGTGAAGCTAGGGTAGTACACAAAAGCATTTCTAGGACTTGTTTGACTCGTAAAGGTTGGATATGGCGTACAGGTGACGGCACCTGGATCAGCACACACACGCCACGACGGTGTAAGCTCATGGCACCCACATGTCTTTCATCCCAAGATGGTAATGGCACACAACTCGCAGGATAGACTCGTAGATGGGGGATCTAGTGCAGGGCTGGTAATACCCCTACAATTGATGTCCTGGAATGTACGGGGACTGAGAGACAAGATTAAGCGGGGGCTGGTCCTACAGGGTATAAGGAGGTTAAATCCCGCATTGGTTCTGTTACAGGAAACGCACTTGGTGGGTACATCTAGTCGGGCGCTGGACAGGCGGGGATACCATATGATTTTCTTCAGGGTCACGAGGGACGGGTATATTGATGCGAAAGTCATCACGATTCATACTGCAGACCACTAAAACAGACGACCAGGGCTGCTTTGCTGCGGCACATGGACAATGGGAGGGGAAGCCGCTAACTATAGTATCGGTCTACATTCCACCAGCACTACATGCCGTGGCTCTTCCTGATTTGAGAAAATTCCTTCTGGAGCTCCCAGAGGGGGACCTTATAATAGGAGAAGACTTTAATGCAGTGGCACACAACGTGCAGGATAGGTTTCCGGTCAGAACCCTGGCCCCTCCCGATTCGGCAAATTTTTGGTAGCACAGGGACTGGTGGACTTATGGAGACAATTACATCCCGAAGACCAACAGTATAAATTTTACTCTGCCGTCCATGGCAGCCTGTCCCGTATCGACTACTTTCTTGCGCTTGGAGGCGGTCTCCTCACCATAAGTGACATACAAATTAGACCCAGGGGCATATCAGATCACTCCCCACTATCACTGACTTTTTCCTGCCCAGAAATAGCTCGCAAACGAATTTACCCGACCTTCCCAGGCTATCTCAAGGTGCCACATATACGCATAGAGCTAAAAAAGGCAACCCGATACTATTTCGCCGAAAACGCGGCCTCAGTGACGTCACCCACGGTCCTGTGGGAAGCCTATAAGACTGTTCTGAGAAGACAAGCAATTACTTCCGTAGCGGGGTACAAGCGCACTCAAAATAAGGAACTGCTAGCGCTAGAACTAGAACTTAACAAAGCGAATTTATCCCACATGGCAGACCCAACTGGAAATACACTGCATACGCTTCGGCTTTGTCAGCGGCTCCATGACGACCATCTTAGCCGGAAGACGATCAAAAGCATTGCAGCGACAGCACACAGGGTCTATGATATTGGTGATAAGGTTAGTAGGCTTTTGGCCTGGTTAGACAAGAAAAAAGAAGGTACTAAAAACATACTGCAGCTTAGAGGCACAGACGGAGAGCTACATGCTCGTCCGTCAGTGATAGTGGAAGCCTTGGCTGACCACTTTCAGGAAGTATACACCCCCGAGGTAGACATAACATTGGAGGCGGCGGCGGTGGCCCTCCACGGGGTACCAACACAGACCCTATCACAAGGGGCAATGGAGGAGCTTGAAGCTGACTTGTCATCGGAAGAGATACAATTGGCCATTAATGCGCTGCATTCCTGTAAGGCAATGGGCCCTAATGGAATACCAATAGAGTGGTATAAGACTATGTCAGAAGAGTTGAGTACACCCATACGGGATATGTATACAGAAAGCTTGGAACGGGGGGCTCTGCATCTCGACCAGCGTGTAGCAACTATAGTAGCGATTCCAAAGCCATGTAAGCCACCCGCTGAGTGCGCGTCTTACCGCCCAATATCACTCCTAAATGCCGAGGCCAAACTTTTAGCGAAATTGTTGGCCAGCAGGCTGATGCCTCATCTTGCGCAATTAATCCACCCGGACCAGTCCGGCTTCATGCCGCACAGGAGCACAGCGCTAAACCTCCGTAGACTACATGGGGCATTGGCACGGGCCCCATCGCTGACGGAAGCGGCGACCATTTTGTCATTGGATGCCAGGATGGCGTTCGACATGGTGGAGTGGCAGTACCTTTTTGCAGTCCTGGACCACATGGGCTTCGGCCCTAAATTTATCTCCTGGATTCGGCTCCTGTACACGGCACCAGTGGCACACGTGGCGGTAAACGGCCATATCTCCTGTGATATTTCATTAGCTAGGGGAACGAGGCAGGGATGCCCACTCTCGCCCTTGCTGTTTGCCTTAGTCTTGGAGCCGTTGGCCACAGTTATTAGAACGTCCCAATTGCTGAAGGGAATACGGTGGGGGGAGGACTGGGAAGACAGAGTCTCCCTATACGCCGATGATATGTTAATATATCTGTCAGACCCTGAGAGGGGCATTCCGGTATTATTGGCGCTATGTGATAAGCACGGGCGCACCTCTGGTTATAAGATTAATTGGACAAAGTCGGTCATTTATGTGCTTAAAGGCCCCCCTCCAGCACTTCCTGCCGACTGTACGTTGACGGTAGCGGACACCTCCTTCAAGTATCTAGGGATCCACATAACTCGCGACGATAAGGCCTTCTATGAACTAAACCTATTGCCACCACTCATTCGGCTGCAATCCAATGTGAGACATTGGAAGGCTCTTCCGCTGACGCTGCTGGGGAGGGCGGCGCTGTTCAAAATGATGGCGCTGCCTCGTTTCCCATATGTGTTGGAAAATACGCCGGCTTTGGTGCCGCCCTCATACTTTCGCAGAGTAACGGCGGTGGTGGCTGAACTGTTATGGGGGGACCGCCCGGCTCGTGTGGCACACATGAAGCTTGTCAGGGACTGGTACAACGGAGGGATAGCCCTGCCGAATGTACAATTGTACTATTGGGCGACACACCTCAAGGTGATAAACCAGTGACTGCATGTCCCACAGGACGACCCGGCCTATCTTGCGGATAGAACACAGCTGGGCACACATAGCTTATTGGCCCCGCTGTATAACAAGAGGCTGTCATCTAAACTTACAGGCCCCACTAAGCACACGGTGGCACTGTGGCACAGGGCGCAGGCGAAATTAAAGTGGGAAGGTGTCGTAATGAAGCTTACACCACTGTGGGACACCAAGGCATTGGGTCAATTGCGACATAGTAAAGGATTCACACAGTGGGATAACATCGGCATCTCCACGGTGGGGGACATGTGGTCTCGTTTGAGTATCTACAACAACAATATAACCTGGGGCCCAATGAGACCTACCGTTATATCCAAATAAGACATGCATTGATGACAGCAATAGAAACAGGTACAAAGGTCACAGAATCTTCTCCGCTGGAAGACCGCCTCCTCACAGACTACATGCAAACTAGGGCCACTTCCCTCACATACCGGAAACTAGTGAACAACTTACCGGACCCCTTGCAGAAACTGAGGGAAAAATGGGAGAGCGAGATAGCGGAGATGGACGAAGCGGACTGGAACGCTGCGATGGCGTCCCTTAGGGAAGCCGGTATCTCAGCCCGATTTCGGCTGGTGCAGTTTAAGATACTGCACAGGGTCTACTACACAAGGACCACCTTACATAAATTCCACAGGGCAGAACATCCATTTTGTCTCAGGGACTGTGGAGAGGGGGGTACGCTGCTGCATACACTGTGGGAGTGCCCGATAATAGCTGAATACTGGCGACAGATATTGCGCACTATTTCACAGACACTGAATGTCTCCATTACACCAGATCCACGAGTATGCCTGCTGAATGTATGGGGGCCGAATGACCTGACGCGCCAGGGACAGCAATGGGCCATTATAGGTATTATGGTGGCCAAACGGGATATAGCGCAGAAATGGGGGGCGGCCCGCCGACCCGGACGCAATGGTGTAGAAATATGGATATGCTACTGGTGATTGAGCGTGCAGTATACAAACAGAGGGCCAATCCTCGGAAGTGGAATGGAGTCTGGCTGCCATGGAATCGATATCGGGGGGATCTATGTGAACCGCTACCAGAGGAGGACGTAGATAGCTCAGAAGATGAAGAAGATGTGGATTAGATGACTGATTTTGTGGGATAGCGGCACTGGTGGGGTGGTAACACGAGGGTGGGTGTAGAGCTCAGCTGATCATAAGGGGCCCTGAAGACTGTGAGACGCAAAGGAAGTGCTGAGATTAGCTTGCTGTTGTAGAGTCTAGAACTAGGAGTGCTGAAATGTATGTTGCCTAATGGATCTATCGAGTCAGAAGTTGAGTTATGATTTTAACATAAAAAAGTAAGATGGACTTAGATTATACATAGGTTTTGTCATGTCATCTGCTGTAAGATCATTAAATTGATGTTGAATCATAAGTGGGCCTCTAGATGGAAATGTATCTTCTCTAAAAGTATCGAACATTTGGCAGCCGGCCTCCGGATTGTAGGCAAATGCTGTGTAAAATTAGCAAATGTAAATAAAGTCTTACTTCAAAAAAAAAAAAAAAAAAAAGACAGCATATTAACTTGCCCTCTCTTTCAAATAGGAAAGCGGTTTGCTGTGCTAAAGTGGAAGCCGCGATGCTATGCTCGCCCCCTACCATAGCAAACCGCAGTGTCCTGGGTGAGGCACCCCGGGACACTGCAGGAGCCGGCCCTGGGAGGTGTCGGACCCCAGGGCCATCAAGAGCTCCAGGAGGGAGGCCGTGTGACCCCCCTCCCAACATTAAAAAGCCCCAAAAGGTGGTGGTCCCCGGGGCTGGGGGGTCCGTGCCGGCACGGACAACCCTATTTTAAATATTACTGCCCCAGGAAGGTGGAGCTCCCCGGGGCGTGAGGGGGGCCGTGAGCCCCCCACATACTTCGAAATAAAACCCCGGGGGTGGCGCTCCCTGGGGCACCTTACAAGCCCCCTATTATAAAAAAAAAAATCCCCTGGAGCTAATTAGGAATAAAACGAACTTCTATTTTTTTTCCTTTTCCACTGCATTCGAGTACCATACTTGTACCCTGCATTTTTTTTATTTAAAAACATTTGGGGCCTAAAGATCCATGTGGGGCCCCCTGAGCAGCCCTAGAGAGTCAACATGTTTCTACCCTGTCCCCTTTCCTTATTTACAACTTTCTTTTACAGTTTCTTTGTGACTCGGTGCTACCGAGGCACAAGATGGCTGCCAACACTTCCTGGTTTGGAGTGTTGACAGACAGTTGACATCCAATAAGCATGCAGCTCGTGCTCGTAATTGTACGGATTTCCGTACGCGTGCCGTACTTCGTCTCTAGATATCACTATGAATTTACTTTTTATTTTCTCAGGAACTGCTGAACGGAATTACACCAAATTTGGCAAAAAGGTAGAGTTTGGTTAGCAGATTACGCTTTTTGTTAAATGGTGTAAATCTGTTCAGTAGTTCCTTAGATAATCAAAAGTAAAATCAGAGGTATATCTATAGACGAAGTACCGTACTCGTACCGTCCGAGGACAGTACGTGTACCACTACGAGCACGAGCTGCATGCTAATTGGCTAAGAAGTGTCTGTCAACACTCCAAACCAGGAAGTGTTGGCAGCCATCTTGTGCCTCGGTAGAACCGAGGCACAAGAAAACAGAAAAAGAAATGTGAAAAACGCAAAAAGGGGGCAGGGTAGAAACACCCTGGCCCCCTATGCCTGCTTAGGGGGTCCCACAAGGCCCACCCATTTTTTGAAAAAATCGCTGGGTACGTGTTTTGGTATGCTTTTTTTTTAGCCCCCGGTGGGCCAAATCCCAGGGGCAATTGACTCTTTCTAATGGGGGGGGCCTCAAAAGGGGCCCCCAGCCCCGAGGACCACCACCCCGGGGGCTTATTTTAATAGGGTAGGGGGGCTTTGAGGGCTCCCCAGCCCCGGGGACCGCCACCCTCTGGGGCTATAATATTATGTATGCAGGGGGGGCTTACGGCCCCCGCAGCCCCCGGGACCGCCAACCCCCGGGGCTTCTTGTTTTTGAAATTTAAAAAAAAACTGTGTGGGGGGGCTCAAGCCCCCCCACACGACCGCCACCTTCCTGGGGTGCTAATATTTAAAATAGGGAAGTCCGTGACAGACCCCCCAGCCCCGGGGACCACCAACCCAGGGGGTTTTAACTGGCCGGCTCCTGCAGTGTCCCGGGGTGCCTACCCCCGGGACACTGCTGTTTGCTATGGTGGGGGGAAACCTCGCGGCTCCCGCCCTACCATAGCAAACTGCTTTGGTTTTTGAAAGAGAGAGCAGGAAACCTGCTCTCTCTTTCAAAAATCAAAGCTGATTGCTTTTCTGCATGGGGAGCAGCATGATAGGTGCTCCCCAAGCAGAAAAGCAATGCTGGCTCCCGCAGGATGCGGGGAGCCGGCAGGAACCAAGGGGGGCCTGAGGACCCCCCACGGCCCTCAATAAGGAGGGCCAAGCCCCGGGGGATGAGGTTCCTGGGGTCAGAAGTGGCCCAGGAGGAGGGCCACGCGGCCCCTCTCCCCAAATAATAAAATTTAAAAAAGATGTATGTCGCCCGGGGGATGGGGTCCCTGGGGCCTTAAGTGGCATGAGGAGGGGGGCTATGCAGCCCCCTCCTTTAAAATAAAAAATAAAAAGTGGCATGTCCGGTGCAATGGGGTCCCTGGGGCCTTGATTAGCCATGGGAGGGGGGCCACACGGCCCCCTTCCCCTTATAAAAAATAAAAATAAGTTTTGGGGGTAAGGCCCTGGGGGATGGGGTCCCCAGAGTCCAAAAAAAAGAATAAGAAGGGGGGTTACACAGCCCCCCTTCTTAAAAAAAAAATTTGAAACGGGATCGGGAGGAGGCCACGTCTCCTCCCTGCACCTCTCAGCAAACGCGCCACCTGGCGCTTTTGCTGAGGGGGAACTAATTCCCCTTGCATATTGGGGGTCCTTGGGGGGCAACTAGCCCACCAGGAACCTCCACTATGCGCCAGGGGGCTGAGTTGCAGAGAAGTGTAAAAAGGGGCATGGCCTCAGAACACCTCTATGCAACTCAGCCCCCTGGTGCATACTGGAGGTTCCTGGTGGGCTAGTTGGACCCCAGGGACCCCCAGTTGGCAAGGGGAATTAGTTCCTCCTCTGCAAATGTGCCATGGGGCTGCGTTGCAGAGAGGTGTAAAAAGGGGCATGGCCTCATTACATCTCTTTGGAACGCAGCCCCCTGGCGCATACTGGGGGTTCCTGGTGGGCTAGTTGGCCCCCAGGGACCCCTAGTATGCAATGGGAATTAGTTCCCCCTTTGTAAACGCGCCAGGGGGTGCGTTGCAGAGAGGTGTAAAAAAGGGAGTAGCCTCATTACACCTCTTCGCAACGCAGCCCCTGGTGCATACTGGAGGTTCCTGGTGGGCTAGTTGGCCCCCAGGGACCCCCAGTATGCAAGGGGAATTAGTTCCCCCTCTGCAAACAAGCCAGGCAGCTGCGTTGCAGAGAGGTGTAATGAGGCCCCTTTTTACACCTCTCTGCAACGCAGCCTCCTGGCGCATACTGGAGATTCCTGGTGGGCTAGTTGGCCCCCAGGGACCACCAGTATGCAAGGGGACTTAATCCCCCAACTTAGAACACTCTACGGGGTGCGTTTGCACAGTGGTGAAGGTAGGGGGCGGGGCTTGAGGTGATATGAGTGCAAACATATCCTGTGGCGTGTTTAAAGTAGGGGAATTAATTCTTCTTTAATCCAGAGGTCCCCTATGGGCCAACTAGTCCAACAGGTACCTCCAGTAAAGGCCATGGAGCTGCATTGCAGAGTGTTGTAAAAAGTGGGCATGCCCTCTGAACACCTCTCTGCAACACAGCTCCCAGGCGCATACTTTAGGTACCTGGTGGGCTAGTTGGCTCACAGGGGACCTCAGGATTGAAGAGGAATTTATTCCCCAACCTAAAATGCGCCACAGGGCGTGTTTGCACACATATCACCTCAAGCCCCGCCCCCTTCCTTCACTATTGAGCAAACTTTTCCTCTAAAATCAGCGAACTACGAATTCCAATTTACTCACCTGTTATCAGGAGAGACCTCAGTGCTGCATCTTTCAGCCCCCTACTGATCCTGAAAAGTAATTCTAATCGTAGTTACAGTAACCTGAATTTCCTTCCGTAGGCTAACATTGACTGGTTTCACTTGGAAATTTTTCTAAGTGTGGACTTTTGGAACTTTCAAAAATTCCTCAAAAATCAGCTGAACTACGAATTCCGATTTACTCACCTGTTATCAGGAGATACCTCAGTGCTGCATTTTTCAGGTCACTACTGTTCCTGAAAAGTAATTTTAACCTTACTTACCAGTAAGTTGAAATTCCTTCCATAGGATATCATTGCCTGCTATGTAAAATATATATTCATTAAAAAAATATAAAATATTTTTTTTTACAATTTAATTTTTTTTAAAACATTTTTTTTTCAATTTATATTCAAAATATGTAATGCAATTTAAAAAATTAAATATCTAAAACTAAATACTTTAAAAAAATGTAGTTAATCAGTATAAAAATATAACAATTAATAAATTTAAAAATGATCATTTACAAAACCTTTGAAATTCACTGAAAAAACCATAGGTTTCAGCCACGTCTATAGTTAGGAATTAGCATTTGCAAAACCTTGCAAATTCACTGAAAAAAACCATAGATTTCACACACATTATAGTTAGGAATTAGCATTTACAAAACCTTAGAAATTCACAGAAAAAAAACATAGGTCTCACACATGTTATAGTTAGCTGGACATTTCACTCATACAAAACCATTGAAATTCCCCCGTTATAGTTAGTTCAGATAACTATAACTCGCGCGCCCGCAATTTACTGCTGATGATGTCACATATTACATCACTCATGACATGGTCAGTGACATCACTCATGACATCACTGATGACATCTCAAATTACATCACTGATGACATCACTGATGACATCATCCTTGTGAAAGAGTGGCAGACCTCCTCTCAGTGTAATATAACCTTTGATACACACATTCAAAAATAGAAACTAAAAAAAAAAAAAATGGAGATACAAATACCAGTTACAACAACCTATTCAGTAATTCCACCATCTACATACACATCCACTCATTCACCAACAGTTCGATATAGTCACTCATACATGTACTCACTCATCATATGTACTCATACACCTATACATCCCTTTTAAACACAGACACTCATCCATAGAGTTACTCACACACATATTCACACATGCAAATAAACTATCAAACATCCATTTATTTTCATATACAGCTACACATACACCACTACACTTACTTTTACAGAAACATACACATACTTACTCTCTTAAACAATCATTTATAGAAGCACATACTTATTTATACAGGAACTCTTCCAATCTCTCACTCTCACATATAATCACGTATATACATCAATACTCACATATAGTAGATTAAAACATATGTAGTTACTCATACAAACACTATTGAGACAGTCATTCACTCACTAACACACCCGTACACACACTCATCCACCCATACAGTCCTGCACACATGCTGTCTTCAAACCACATACAAACAGTGAGTCAGTCATTCATGAATCTATGCGCTAAGTAATACCCCCCACCAAACCATACAGACACTCATACTGATACTCAAAAAAACAGCTAATAACCCATATAGACACTCATGTAGCTACTCACCAACCCATGCAGCCACTTATAGACAAAGTGAGACACTGATACAGATATTTACATATTTAAACATTACTCGCTAATACATGTATTCACTAAGATACACTTAATAAGTCAGTTATGCAATCATTTTTACAAAAAAACATCCATTTAGACACTTATTTACCCATTTATTCTTCATCGACCTTTAGATATACATATATAAAAAATATTTAGTTTTCAGAAAGACACACATTCACTGGATGATGTCATCAGTGATGTCATTTGAGATGTCATCAGTGATGTCACTGACCATGTCATGAGTGATGTAATATGTGACTTCATCAGCAGTGCATTGTGGGTGCACGAGTTATAGTTAGCTGAACTACTATAACGTGGGAATTTCAATGGTTTTGTATGAGTGAAATGTCCCGCTAACTATAACATGTGTGAAACCTATGGTTTTCTCAGTGAATATATATATATATATATATGTAGCGAGGTGTGGCTCACTGGTTAGAGGCGGCAGACCCGGAGGCTGAGAACGGCCCGGGACCAGGGTTCGATTCCCGACGCGGCAGGGTCGAGGACCAGGGTCAGCGGACTGATAATTCTCGCCTCGGTGCCCACTTTGGGCAGTGATCATACTCGGTAACTCTGGGCATTAAGCTTGCCTCATCGCTACAACGGCCCCCCACAGACGCCGGGGATGCCTGGCTTCACCTTGGAGATACCCAGCATGGGACCATCTCACAGGGAAAGCCAGGACGGGTTCCCCAGCGGTCATTCGCGCCAGGATACTCCGGTAGTAATTGAGCGCGCTACAAAACACCTTACATTTACATTTACATTTATATATATATATCCACAAGATTGCCCAAGGAGGAGGAGCCACACATGAAGAGTTAAGCCGTTTATTACTGGGCAACATCCGAGGCAGCATGCCCCCCCTCAGCTTAAATACAAATTGCCAGCTCGACGCGTTTCGGACAGGTAAGTCCTTGATCACAGGCTTTCGGCAAGAAGACAGCAGTCATGATGTGCACTACGTGATTAAATACCGTTCAGATCCCACCCACATGGGCGTCGGCAGTGAAGCCTGCTGGTCCTCGTAGTGCACCAAATATCACCAAATGGATGCCGCTGTGAATGTTTCATCAATGAATCCCCAGTGGGTAGGTGGGAAGGGACACAGCTCCCGATGTCCTTGTGCCCCCAACAATAATAGCCTCCTCATTCCTCGCACTGCCCGTGTTTCCGGGTACTGCAGATCCACCAAGTTTTGGCAGCGGGGCTCCTCCGCGACCGGACCAGCCGCAATACATCAATCCACAAGATTGCCCAAGGAGGAGGAGCCACACATGAAGAGTTAAGCTGTTTATTACTGGGCAACATCCGAGGCAGCATGCCCCCCTCAGCTTAAATACAAATTGCCAGCTCGACGCGTTTCGGACAGGTAAGTCCTTGATCACAGGCTTTCGGCAAGAAGACAGCAGTCATGATGTGCACTACATGATTAAATACCGTTCAGATCCCACCCACATGGGCGTCGGCAGTGAAGCCTGCTGGTCCTCGTAGTGCACCAAATATCACCAAATAGATGCCGCTGTGAATGTTTCATCAATGAATCCCCAGTGGGTAAGTGGGAAGGCACACAGCTCCCGATGTCCTTGTGCCCCCAACAATAATAGCCTCCTCATTCCTCGCACTGCCCGTGTTTCCGGGTACTGCAGATCCACCAAGTTATGGCAGCGGGGCTCCTCCGCGAATTGACCAGCCACAATACATCAATCCACAAGATTGCCCAAGGAGGAGGAGCCACACATGAAGAGTTATGCCGTTTATTACTGGGCAACATCCGAGGCAGCATGCCCCCCTCAGCTTAAATACAAATTGCCAGCTCGACGCGTTTCGGACAGGTAAGTCCTTGATATATATGTAGAAAATCGCCACCACCACTCGCTTTCCTCGTACAGCAAAAAAAGATAAAGAGAAGACCCAAAATTTCTGGTGCAAAATTAGAGTGTCTTTATTGTGGCCAGCTCACCCGCCATAACGCGTGAAAGCGGGACTGGAATTGCTAGTGTTTAAAAACAGCGCCATCATACAGCTGTGAAAGCCTCAGTCCCTGATGAAATGCAAAGTGGCATGAAACGCGTCGGACGAAAAGGAAATTTGGCAGGCAAATTTCATTTCCTGTACACGGCAACCTCCAATAAAGAATTGAAGCCTATCTACCTGTTGTGGGCCCTTCCTTAGCGGGCAGTCTTTTTGATGGATATTTAGCTGCCATGTCTGGGTCCCGGAACGGCCCCACTGTTTGAATACAAATCAGCAGTCACGCATACCAGCGGGATTGCGTTTGGTGCAGGAGCGATATTGGGGGTGACAAGATGCTGGTATGAGGAAGTGAACCTATGCCTCAACCCATTGTGGTAATACTTTATGACATTATCAACTGCGGATGGCATACGGCCCACTAGGGAAGCAATCAGCACTACAAGTACCAAGATGCCAAGATGCCAGTTGGCCAGGACTTGAATTGCTAGTGTTTAAAAACAGTGCCATCACGCAGCTGCGAAAGCCTCAGTCCCTGATGAAATGCAAAGTGGCATGAAACTAGGGGTGGGTGGAATTTGCGTAATCGTGTTACCCAAATCTCCGCAAAACAGTAAAAAATCTCCGCGAACACGCAGAAATTCCGCGAACATGCTGAATTGCTTATTGCTTGTTCGCGTTGCTTTTTTACTGTTCGCAATCACTGTTTGCGTGCTCGGGGGGAATTATCTCGCGAACACACATTTGAGAACGTGAACAAGCAAAAAATTTCACAAAGTCGCGGAACGCAGAATTTTGGGCAATTTCACGTTCTCTGCGGAACGCAAAATTAACCAAATTCCGCGAGCGGAACGGAATTTACTGCCCAGGCCTACATTAAACGCGTCGGACGAAAAGGACATTTGGCAGGTAAATTTAATTTCCTGTACACGGCAACCTCCAATAAAGAATTGAAGCCTATCTACCTGTTGTGTGCCCTTCCTTAGCGGGCAGTCTTTTTGATGTATATATATATATCTCTATTCAAACTGGCCGCTACGGACATGCGGTGCAGCAGGGGGCGTCTGAAGAAGGAGAAGTCCGAAATGCATTATGCCTTACCTGTTTTCCAATAAAGAACCCCACCCGAAGTCTCTGCTTGTGGCTCCTTCCTTTAACGCTGTTGGAGGGTTTCGTGCATTTACTCGTGTCAGCCAGAGACACGTTAAGGAGCCCCATTTCCTCAAGTGGCTGTCCGCCTCACTGGTTCCTGTGAAAGCAGTTTTCTTTGTTGCCAAGGTATTGACTAGCGGCAGCTCACCTACGGAGTACAGGAACGTGAGGGACACTGCTGGCTAGCAGACCGTGACTGCACGGAGGAGTTTTGTGCATTGTCACAAACCAATGGCTCAGCGGACCTGCGCCCTGCAGGTTGAAACGCCAAGCAGGGACTCGAGGGGTCAGGATGAAAGAATGGCAAAAACACTACGTGCGCCCAGCTTTACTAATGCCTGTAAGTCCAAGGACTTTACTTTGATTTCCCCACATCACGCTATCCCAGATGAACAGCATTCTGGGAGTTGGAGTTTCTACAGTGACTGCAACAAGGTGGATGATCACATGGTTGGGGCGGCGCTAGTAGTGCATTCCACAATGGCTGCGGCTATTTAAACTGGGCGCTACGGACATGCGGTGCAGCAGGGGGTGTCTGAAGAAGGAGAAGTCTGAAATGCATTATGCCTTACCTGTTTTCCAATAAAGAACCCCACCCGAAGTCTCTGCTTGTGGCCCCTTCCTTTAACGCTGATGGAGGGTTTTGTGTATATATATATATATATATATATATATATATATATATATATATATATATATATATATATATATATATATATATATATATATATATATATATCCTACTGGCGATAGCCAGTAGGTATATATAGTTAGGATTTTTTCTCTATGGAACTTTTGAAAATTCTATGTCTAATAACTTTGGCGTTTGTGGACGGAATTGGCTGAAATTTTCAGGAAAATGGCACATTTTGTTTCTAAGCAGCCCCTGAAAATTTGGGGGGGGTTTGTCAAGGGGGGGCCGAGAAAAAAGGGGGGTCCCAAAACACGTTTTTCCCATGTTAATTTCCGTAGGGCGGTTGGCCTCACTTTTAGCCCGAACGGCTGAATGGATTTCCACGAAACTTGGCAAAATTGTAGGGACTGTTAGCCCGATGTGCCTTTGCTAGGTCTCAATATATGTGCTTCAGTGGATTTTGAGAAATTAACGTTTAAAACAAGATATATATCTGTAACAGCGCTCCGGGTAGCGCTCCGGTTCGCGAACTTTTCGCGTATCGGAACTTTGCGAAGCGAAGCTGATTGGCTCTCCGGTGTCTGTCAACATTCTAAACAGTCCGGAGCGGCCGCCATCTTGTCTCTCGGTAGGATCGAGAGACAAGAGGAGGCCAAAACAAACGGGGAAATGAAGGAAAGGGGGCAAGGTAGACCCCTTCTGACCCCCTAGGATTGATGAGGGGGATATTATAGAGCCACGCAGGGCCCAAAAAAAAAAACTCCGATTTTTTCGCCGTAGAGACGCGTCTTGGTACGCGAACCGGGCAGCTAACCGGGCAGCTAACCGGGAAGCTAACCGGCAGTGTAACGGGAGTCTGAGGAGTAGCTGATTGGCTGTCAACATTGTAAACAGTCCGGAGCGGCCGCCATCTTGTCTCTCGGTAGGATCGAGAGACAAGAGGAGGCCAAAACAAAGGGGGAAATGAAGGAAAGAGGGCAAGGTAGACCCCTTCTGACCCCCTAGGATTGATGAGGGGCATATTATAAAGCCACGCGGGGCCAAAAAAAAAAAAATTCGATTTTTTCGCCGTAGAGACGCGTCTTGGTACGCTAACCGGGCAGCTAACCGGGAAGCTAACCGGCAGTGTAACGGGAGTCTGAGGAGAAGCTGATTGGCTGTTATCATTGTAAACAGTCTGGAGCGGCCGCCATCTTGTCTCTCTGTGGGATCGAGAGACAAGAGGTGGAAAAAAAAAAGGTGTAAATGAATTAAAGGGGTAAGGCAGACCCCTCCTGAACCCCTAGGATTGATGAGGGGGCTATTAAAGTTCCCTGCGGGGCAAAAGAAAAAAAAAATTGCGATTTTTCGCGGTAAAGGTGCTTCCTGGTACGTTAACCGGGCAGTTAACCGGCAGCGTAACGGGAGTCCGACATATTGTGTTTTTTGAACGTTTGTGCACGTGTGGATTTTGTCTAATTAAGGTTAAAAAAATATATATATATCTTTAAGCGTGTTCTGGCGCGCTTACGTTTTGGGTTTGGTTTGCGCTGCAGAGACGATACGTCACGGTTATGCGATGCATCATGAGGCGTCTCACGGGCTACGTGATACGTCACTTAATAAAGAATATATTTTACAGCTATAGATATTAGCTTTTAAAAAACCAATGAAATTCACAGAAAAAACCATAGGTTATAGACCATATATAGTTAGGAATTTGCATTTACAAAACCTTGAAAATTCAATGAAAAAACCATAGGTTATAGACCATATATAGTTAGGGATTAGCATTTAAAAAACCTTATTTTATTTGCACAAAACCATTGAAATTCCATATATAGTTAGTTGCACTAACTATATATCGCGGACCCGCAATCCACTGCTAATGATGTCACATATTACATCATTCATTACATGGTCAGTGACATCACTGATGACATCACTGATGACATCTCAAATGACATCACTGATGACATCACTGATGACATCTCAAATGACATCACTGATGACATCACTGACATCTCATTTGACATTACTGATTACATCACTGATGATATCATTTATGTGATAATACATCTTCAGACTCTAATATACCCATAGATACACTCAGTGTAAACAGGCACTCACAGACTGTCACACATCCATGGAGTTACTCACACACCTAGTCAGTCATGCAAAGAATCAATCACACCTCCATTTCCTCAACTATACAGTTATACACATCTTACTTATTCAAACATATAATAACACATATTTACTCTCTTATATAATCCCTGATACAAGCTCACAGTGATCGATACAGCCACTCACACATTCACTGGCTCTTATGTTCAGTTATTTATATATCTCAACTCTCACATGTATTGTGTTTTACATACGTACTTACTTGCACATGTAGCAATGAGAAATCCATTCACTCACCAACACACCCATGCACAGTCAACCGCCCATATAGCTGTTTCCACATGCACTCTTGAACTCATACTCCTAGTGAATCAACTGCTTACACATCTATGCACAGAGTCACGCACCTCCCAGCCACCCACACACACACTCAGCCTCCCATTCAAATATTTGGGCAACCAATCAATAACCCATATGGCCACTCTTATAGCTACTGATCAACACATGCAGCAGCTTACACAACATCAAACATACTGATGCACGAATTAAGACAGTTTAGTCACTAACCCATGTACTCAGTGAGACACATTTAATCACTCACTCATACAGTCAGTCATGCACCTACTAAATTCTTCATCCAGACACTTATACATCCACTCATTCTTCAATATGTGAAACATATTTAAACTTTACAGACACATACAATCACTGGTTGTTTTGATCAGTGATGTCATCAGTGATGTCACTGACCATGTCATGAATGATGTAATATGTGACATCATCAGCAGTGGATTGCGGGTGCGCGATATATAGTTAGCGCTTATAGTTAGCTAACTATATATGGAATTTCAATGGTTTTATGCGAGTAAAATAAGGTTTTGTAAATGCTAATTCCTAACTATATATGGCCTATAACCTATGGTTTTTTCATTGAATTTTCAAGGTTTTGTAAATGCAAATTCCTAACTATATATCCACTATAACCTATGGTTTTTTCTGTGAATATATATATATATATATATATATATATGCAGAAACAGCAGTCTCTCACCACGTCGCCACCCGACAGGTAGGAATAGGAAAGACCACGCAAGTCCCAACGTATTTTCGGCAGAGTTTATTACAAAAGAGAGTTTACCAAATCTGACGTGTTTCGGGCGTCCGCCCTTGGTCACAGATCATCAGGCTAATGAAAAAACACCCTTTATATATGGTACAATGCACAATTTTTTTCACAGTTTCAGATTGTGTTTTTTTCACTTTTGCGACACCATGTGATGAGAAATGAAAACAAAAGACACACTACACATAACTGACATATACAGTCTGTTTTCCAAACAATGAATAACATTCAAAAAATCTAAAAGGAAGTATAGTTATCAACATTATCTAATGAGTTGATAAATGAATCTAAATCATTTATAGACCAGTATTGACAAAATATAAGTGATTAAAGAAGCGCTGTAATTGGCAAGTTGGAATATGTAGTTATGCAAGCATAAATGCTAAAACCAGATAAACTGCTGACAATCCAAGAAGAAATGTAAACAACAATCACTTTGTGCTTGGAAGTGCAATTTACGCAAATAAAGTGTGAATGCAAAATGTGCAAAAAACGCCGGACAATATGTGCAACAATGCATGAATACATAAATATATATAAATATCTATAAATAATTTTATGGTAAAATGTTATAGATCATATATTATGGATCTATTAAATAAAATTGAACCATAAAAAATCATTGCCCATTTCATATAAGCAGTTTGCTATATTTCTGCATAAATGCAGTAGTGGTTTATCTACAATATTTACAGCACTAATAACAAAAATTTCTATTATATATGTAAAAAACATCATATTGTTCAAAACCTCAAGATAGAGATCCATCTAATAACTTCCAAAATAAATTCATGTAGAATATATCAGGCGAAAACCAACCAAAATATTGCCATAGTGTCTGTGTCCCGAAAACAATGGGGAAAGTAATGTAAATCCTCTATCCAGTGAAAAAAGGAAAAAAAAAACAAATGTGCAAAAAGTACATGAGAGGTGTGTAATAATTAGAGTAAACTTCATAACATTTCATGGTTTTTTGAGGCAGATCAAAGCGGGAAATTGTATATTTAAAAGATAAAGAGGAAATCATGGTTATAAGAAAACATGTAAGTTCTCCATAGTGTTCAATCCATTGGGGAATCTGCTGTCTAGTTCTAAAATGAACTGAGATTCTAGTCTCCTAAGCATTTTCTCCCTGTCACCGCCTCGCCTAGGTTTAGGGACAGAAGCAATGACATATTATTCCAAGCAATGTAGATTATTGTTGTGTACAGCTTTAAAATGCCTGGCAACTGGGTATGTGCCATCATTGTTAACGATGGCACGTAATTGCTGGAGTATCCTGGCATGCACCTGTAGCTTAGTGCTGCCCACATATCTAAGACCACAGGTGCATGTCAGTACATAGACAGCAAAGTCAGTCTTACAGTTGTATATGCCCTTAATGTCCGTCACAACCGGACTGAATGGAGTTGAATATTGGGAGGTGTTTTTCCCAAACTTACACGCTCTGCAAGTAGAGCAACGTTTGAATCCCGGCCGGGATTTCAACCAATCCTCTTTCTTTTCAAGCTCAGGGAATTCGCGACTGATCTGAGTTTTAAGGAAGGTTCCCCTCCGATAAGTGACAATGGGATTTTCAGGAAGCCTAGGAGCCAAAACCAAATCAGTTTTTAACACAGGCCATCTCTGTTTGATAATGGATTTAATCTGTCTGGCCTGTTTGCTGTACCCGGTAATCAGCCTGGGAGTTTGTTCCTCAGTTTCACTGGTTGATGTTGCCGAGCCACTGTGAGTAGAAGTTAACAAAGACTCACGAGTTCTGGCGTTGGTTTTCTGGATGGCAGTTCTTAGAATAGATTCTTTGTAGCCTCTACGTCTAAACCTATCCAGGGCTTCATTAGTACAAATATCCAAGTCATGATCAGTACTACAGATTCTCTTCAATCTGAGCAACTCCCCAAAAGGAATATTATCAATAGTGTGTCGTGGATGAGCACTGCTGGTGTGAAGAATGTTATTGCCTGCAGTGCTCTTTCTGTGGAGTTTTGTGGCAAGACGACCATCATTGACAAATATTTTTACATCAAGAAATTCTGCTTCCCTGGTACTTATGTTGGAGGTGAACCTCAAATTTTCATGATTAATACTGATAGATGAAAGAAAATTATTGGCACTTTCCTGGTTCCCCCTCCATATAATAAAAACATCATCTATATAGCGCATCCATTGCACGACATGTCTCTTATAGGTTGCGCCATGGGTGCGCAGGAGGACCTGTTCCTCCCACCAGCCTACGTGAAGACACGCATAGCTGGGAGAGAAACAGGCCCCCATAGCAACACCCTATTTCTGAATATAGATATTGTTACCAAATAGGAAAAAGTTGTTATTTAGACACCATGTAGTGAGTTCTATTATCATCTTGTTGTGAACATAGCAACCAACAGGTCTTTTCCCAAGGAAATATTCCAAAGCTGCCAAACCAGTTGTGTGCACAATGCTGGTGTAGAGCGATTCAATGTCTATGGTGATCAATAAGAGATCATCGCTCCATGGAACGTCCTTGATTTTTCTGATAAAGTCTCCGGTGTCTTTGATATAAGTTGGCAATTCCTTGACTAAATCCTGCAGGAAGTAGTTGATGTATTCAGTAACATGTTCCACCATTCCTCCAATGGCCGAGATGATAGGTCGACCGGGAACTGGAACAACCTGTTTATGTACTTTAGGGAGGAGATATAGTTTGGGTAATATAGGAAATTCAACATGCAGGAAGTCAAATTCTTGTTTAGAGATCATACCCTCTCTCTTCCACTTATGCAATAGTTTCAATAATGACTCTTTGGCCTGATTGTAATCCTTGCCTGTGGTTTTAGTATAACAAGAAGAGTCATTAAGTTGTTTCATGGCCTCTTCAATGTAGGCATCCTGAGGCCATATTACCACATTTCCTCCCTTGTCGGCAGTGGTGACAATGTTTTTGTGGTCCTTACTCAATTTGGACACCAGAGACATGTAATTCTCCTCCTGTTTGCTTTTGTACCATTTTTTGTGTTTGATCTTATGGTGCAGCTGTTTGAGATGTTCCACAACTACATCATGAAAAACGTTGATCGAGTCTCTTGGCATGATAGGTGTAAATTTCGATTTGGGCTTGAAAGGACTACTGTTAACGCTCACCTGTGCAATGGAGGCATCTCTGAGTTTCATCTTGAGTGGATATGGATATGGAAATAGTATTAGATGTGTCATTTGTCGCCAGTTGATGTAACAAAAGAAAAGCCTTAGTGTCTCGAGCCGGTACATTCAAATTTGTAGCAACACTGGTGGTTTTGCTGGTTTGCGTGTTGCCACCAGGACCATCCTTAATATTAAAAAACTTTTGTAATTTAAGTTTTCTAATATAGCAGTAGACGTCAATCCGGGTTTTGGCATAGTTGAAGTCTGAAGTCGGGCAATAGGTAAGACCAAGGCTGAGTAGTTGTTTTTCCACCTCGGTGAGGGTTAAAGTTGATAGATTAATGATCAGATTATCTTCTATCGTTTTTTGCGGCAGTATTGGTTTTTTGGCTTTTTGGGTGATTTTGTGCTTTTTTCGGCGCTCCCCCCTCCTTTTGTTGCGTCTTGGCTTTTTTCTGCTGTCTCGTTAGGGGTTTGAGTGTTTGTAGCCAGTCTGAGACTAAAAAATCCACTTCCTCTCCCAAGTCGAGAATCATGGAGTTGGGGTTCCTTGCAGTGAAATCACCATCCTCGGATGAAGGGCCACTAGTTAGTGCTTCCTCATCGCTGGTGATGATGTTGGAGTCAAAGGCAGCTGATGTCGTTGCTTCAGTTTGGTTGGTTGGTTTGGTTAGCTACGATTGCTGTTGTGCAAATTTATTATTTTTGGCTTTCTCAAATTTGCGTGCAAAAGTATAAATCCGTCCCTGCGCATAATCTTCTTTGTCGCGGGCGAACTTGTATATTTTGCGCGCCTTTATTTACTCCCCCCACCGCACGTGTGCTCGGGAAAACTCACCACTGCAGTTGCTGAAGATAATGGGCGATGTTCACCGTCTAGTATTTCAGAGGTGCCACCGTCGTTTATTCTCCCAGTGTGAAATGATTCCGCTTATATATATATCTATATCTATCTATCTATCTATCTATCTATCTATCTATATATATATATATATATCTATATATATATATATATATATATATATATATATATATATATATATATATATATATATATATATATATATATATATATACACACATACATACACACATATATACATACATACACACATATTTTTATATATATATATATATTACCTACTGGCGGTCGCCAGTAGGTAGTTATAGTTAGGATAATTTTCAATGTTAAATCTCAACATTCTATTTTGAATAACTTTGGCGCCGGTTGACGAATCTGCCTGAAATTTTCAGGAAAATGGTCTCATGGCGGTCCGGTCCTTCCCTGAAAGTTTGGGGGGGATTCGTCAAGCGGGGGCCGAGATAAAAGGGGGGTCCCAAAACGCGTTTTCCCCATGTTAATTTCCATAGGGCGGTCGATTTCACTTTTAGCCCGAACGGCTGAATGGATTTCCACCAAACTTGGCAAAATTGTAGGGACTGGTAGCCCGATGTGCCTTTGCTATGTCTCAAGATATGTGCTCCAGTGGATTTTGAGTAATTTAGGTTCAAAAAAATATATATATCTATAGCAGCGCACAGGTGCGCGCACCGGAGTGCGCTCCAGGCGCGACACGCGAGGTGCGCATGGAAAGCTGATTGGCTCTCGGGTGTCTGTAAACATTCCAAACAGTCCAGAGCGGTCGCCATCTTGTGTCTCGGTAAAATCGAGACATAAGAGGTGGCTAAAACAAAGTGGGAACTGACCATAAGGCGTCAGGGATAGACCCCTTTGACCCCCTAGGTTTGATGTGGGGGCTATAAAAGGGCCCCGCGGGGCATTTAAAATATTTTTTTTTTTTCGTTTTGAGCGGGGGAAGCGCTCGGTGCGCGCACCAGGTAGCGCACCGGGGAGCGTAAAATGAGGGAAAAAGATGACAGAGTTTTAAAAAAATGAAGTTTTCATTTAGAAATTGGAGGTAGTTCTTAAAAGAACTTTTTTTTTTCTTCTTTTTGTTGTTTTATATTTTTTTTGTGTTTTTGGAACTTTTTAAACTTTTTTTGGCTTTTCAAAACAGTTTTATATTTTTTTTGTATTTTTTAGGGGGAGAAACAAAAAAAGGGAATTGAAACTGGCTCAACTGGAGCAAAAAAACAAAAAACCCAAAAAATTATTTCTTTTTGGGGCACTTGTGATTATCACCTGCAAGGACGATGAGCTTAACACTTTGTTCCCCATAGGAGATAAGCTTGCCACAAGCCTTACAAGTAATTTTAAAATCAGCAAATCTTGGCTGAATGCTAGGCATCACCTCAGATGTTTCTGGTTGCGAGGAAGAGGGTTGTTTTCTTTGGGAGGGGGTCCTTGATGACTGGGGGAGGTTACTGGCCAGTTCCCGGAACTCTGCGCGAGAGTAGTTGTTTGGATGTTTTCTTGTCATGTGCCGAATCATGGTATAGTTACCAAAAGAATATTTCTTATTTGGGTTGCCCCGTGAAAGTTCATCATCGCAGATGAGGCAAGTGACTTTGGGCGCATTCACCTTTTTTTGCCCCTCTGGGAATGAAAAAAACTGCCAAATGAAGTGTGGTTTGGGTTTATAAGGTGTGTTTTCTTCAGGCAGCCATCTTCTTCTCCCCTCCTCCTCTTCCTCTTCCTCCTCCTCCTGTTCTTGACCACCAATATAATTTGGAGCTGGTCCTCTTGGTGGTGGTGGTGGTGGTGGTGGCTGAGATGCACCTGCTGCTGCTGCTACTGAAGCCATTTTAAAGTACAAAAAGGTACAGAGAGTTCCAAACAGATCTTCCTCAGTCAAAGGACAAAGTCAGAATAAGGAAAAAAGGTGGGGGCTTTCATCATTTGGAAAACAAAACTGTCCTGAACCAATGAGAAGTGTTATTTTCAGGTCACAAGACCAGGGGCTTCATCATTATGAAACTAAAACTGTTATGAACCAATGAAAAGTGTTATTTTCTGCTCACATGACCCGACGCGCTTACGCTACGCGCACGGGGGCGCGCAGCGTAAGCGCGTCGGAAGTTTACGTTTTGCGATCGTATTCGTTCGAGTACTTCCGGGTGCGCTTACGCCGTGCGTATCACGCGGTCGCGGCTACGCGATACGTCACGATCATGTTTTCGTTTGCGATATTGGCGCTCACGAGACGCTCCCCGGAGCGCGCCCGGGGGCGCTTTTCAGAAATACGCTTTTCGGGGCGCACTCCGGGGCGCGCTCTGGGAGCGCTCCCCCCAAAAATTAAAAAAAAAAAAATGGGATAATTGTAGAGACAGGTAGCCCTATTCTGAAGTGGTTTGTAAAAAAATTAACTTTATAAAAATATGTATTGTGCTACATTGGGCTTAATATATGTTAGAGCCAAAATGTAGCCCAAATGTAGCCCAAAGTAGCCCAATGAAGCCCAAAGATGGCCACCAGAGATCAAAAATTGTAAATGTAGCCCAAAATTCAACTAGATGTAGCACAACTGTAGCCCAATGACAGAATGTACCAGAGTGTTAAAAAGAACAACTAGAGTGCTAACAGTCTTATTTATAAAGTGAAACTTATAGTAAGGAATTAGCATTTAAAAAACCTATGAAATTCACTGAAAAAAACCATAGGTTTCACACCAGTTATAGTTAGGAATTAGCATTTAAAAAACCTATTAAATTCACTGAAAAAAACATAGGTTTCACACCAGTTATAGTTAGCTGGAAATTTTACTGATATAAAACCATTGAAATTCCCACGTTATAGTTAGTCGGACTCACTATAACTTGCGCGTGCAATGCACTGCTGATGACATCACATATTACATCACTCATGACATGGTCAGTGACATCACTCATGACATCACTGATGACACCATCCTTGTGACACAGTGACAGACCTCCTTTCAGTGTAATGTAACCCATGAAACACATATTCAAAAATAGAAACTAATATTTTCAAAAAAGTGGATATACCCATACCAGATACAACAACCAATTCAGTAATACCACCATCTAATACACATCCACTCATGTGTATGTATATGGGTTATTAGATATTTTTATTAGTATCAGTATGAGTGTCTATATGGTTTGGTGGGGGTATTACTTAGCACATAGATGCATGAGTGACTGACTCTTTGTTTGTATGTGTTTTGAAGACAACATATGTACAGGACTGTATGGGTGGATGAGTGTCTATATGTGTTTGTTAGTGAGTGAATGACTGTCTCACTAGTGTCTTTATCAGTAACTACATATGTTTTAATCTAGTATATATGAATATTGATGTATATAAGTGAGTATATGTGAGAGTAAGAGATTGTAAGAGTTCCTGTTTAAATAAGTATGTGTTTCTATAAGTGATTGTTTAAGAGAATAAATATGTGTAATTTTAAATAGAAGTAAGGTGGAAGTGTGTGTATAACTCTATATTCAAATAAATGGATGTCCAATAGTTTATTTGCACGTGTGAATATGTGTGTGAGTAACTTTTGGATGAATGTCGGTGTGTAACAGGATGTATAGGTGTATCACTTCATATGATGAGTGAGTATATGTATGAGTGACTATATAGAACTGTTGGTGAATGAGTGGATGTGTATATAGATAGTGGAATTACTGAATTGCTTGTTGTAACTGATATAGGTATCTCCATTTTTTTAAAAATTTCAGTTTCTATTTTTGAATATGAGTCTCAAGGGTTACATTATAGTGAAAGGAGGTCTGTCACTATGTCACAAGGATGGTGTCATGAGTGATGTCACTGACCATGTCATGAGTGATGTAATATGTGATGTCATCAGCAGTGCATTGCACGCGCAAGTTATAGTGAGTCCGACTAACTATAACGTGGGAATTTCAATGGTTTTATATCAGTAAAATTTCCAGCTAACTATAACTGGTGTGAAACCTATGTTTTTTTCAGTGAATTTAATAGGTTTTTTAAATGCTAATTCCTAACTATAACTGGTGTGAAACCTATGGTTTTTTTCAGTGAATATATATATATATATATATATATATATATATATATATATATATATATATATATATATATATATATATATATATATATATATATATATATATATATATATTACCTACTGGCGGTTGCCAGTAGGTAGTTATAGTTAGGATTATTTTGTATAGGGAATCTGCAACATTCTATTGGGAATAACTTTGACGCCGGTGGAGGAATCTGCCTGAAAGTTTCCTGAAATTTGCCTCGTTGCACTCCGCTCCTTCCCTGAAAGTTTTCGGGGGGATTCGTCAAGCAGGGGCCGAGATAAAAGGGGGGTCCCAAAACGTGTTTTCCCCATGTTAATTTCCATAGGGCGGTTGGACTCACTTTTAGCTTTAACGGCTGAATGGATTTCCACCAAACTTTGCAAAATTGTAGGGACTGGTAGCCCGATGTGCCTTTGCTACGTCTCAAGATATGTGCTCCAGTGGATTTTGAGTAATTTAGGTTAAAAAAAGAAATATATCTATAAGCGCGCCCCGGGACGAGCACCAGGGCGCGTACCAGCGCGCTACGCGAGTTCGCGCGCGGAAAGCTGATTGGCTCTCGGGTGTCTGTCAACATTCCAAACAGTCCGGAGCAGCCGCCATCTTGTGTCTCGATAGGATCGAGATACAAGAGGCGAAAAAAAAAAGAGGGAAATGACCAAAAGGGTGCAGAGTAGACCCCCCTGACCCCCTAGGTTTGATGTGGAGGCCATAAAAGGGCCCCGCGAGGCAAATTTTTTTTTTTTTAAATTCGATTTCCGCGGGGGGAGCGCCCGGTACGCGCACCGGGGAGCGAACCGGGGAGCGTACCATGGAGAAAAAAGAGTGACAGAGTTTTTAAAAAATGTAGCTTTTTTTATAAATTGGAGGTTTGTTCTAAAAAGAACTGTTTTTTTTCTTCTTTTTGTTGTTTTATATATATTTTTTTTTTGAACATTTTCTACTTCTTTTGGCTTTTATGAACAATATTATATTTTTTTTGTTATTTTTATGGGGACAAACAAAAAACAGGGAATTGTAAACGGCTAAACTGGAGCAAAAAAAATCAGGAAAAAAATTAAGGTTTTTTTGGGCAATTGTGGTTGTCACCAGCACGGTTGATGAGTTTAATGCTCACCATAGGTAATTGTTTTTCCACAAAATATACAAACGATTTTGTATTGTCCAAACTGGGTTTGTATGTTTGGGACCATCTCCCTTGTCTCTGGACCCGATGGAGTGGGTTGCTTACTTTTGGAGGTGTTGGGTGAAGATTGGGGAGGGTTTCTGGTCATTTCTCGGACCTCTGCCGCAGCATAGTTGTTAGGGTGCCGGCGTTGCATGTGGCGAATTTATTTATTTATTTTTAAAATTCATAAAGCCCGACTTTTACCCGTGGGTGTCTTGGCGCTGTAACTCCGCTTATTGTCTCCGTGAGAACATTATCGAACTTCAAAAGTGGTACAGTAAAAATTATTGGTCAAATAACCAAGTTTTCAGCAGTTTTCTGAACTGAAGCAATGAAAGTGTAGATCTAATCACCATCGGAAGGGTGTTCCGGAGTCTGGCGGCGGTGTTTGTGAAACATCTGTCGCCCCAAGTGACAGTCCTGGTCCGTGGTACTGTCAGTTAGTGCAGATGTTCAGATCTAAGTGATCTGTTGGGTTGATAGAAGAAGAGCTTCTGTTTAAGAAACACTGGGCCAAGACCATGTAATGCTTTGAAGGTGAGGCATAAGGTTTTAAATCTGATCCGATTTCTTACAGTTAGCCAGTGGTAATTCCTGATTACTTGCTTAATGGGTTTAAATTTAGGAGTGCCAGATAGTAGCCTTGCTGCTGCATTTTGGATAAGTTGTAATTTGGCCACCACCCGAGAATGTGCATTTGCAAATAATCCATTGCAGTAATCCAAGGACGAAAGTACCAAGGAGCTCACCACCGTTTCTTTTGCATTATCTGGAAGAAATGGCAAGATTTTTCTTAGGAGTCTGAGTTTGTGGAAAGCTGAAGATGCTATCTGATTGGCATGATTAGCAAAGTCCAGCTTTTCGTCAAAAATTATCCCTAGATTCCTAACCTTATGAACGGGGGTTGGTAGAACTCCAAGTGAAGGGGGCCACCAGACTGAAGACCACAAAGGAGATAACTTTCCAAAGATAATTACCCTAGTCTTCTCTGAGTTGAGTCTTAGGCAATTCTCAGCCATCCACTCCTTGATTGCCAACATGCCTTCCTGAAACCGAGCTGCCACCTCTTCTCTATCATTCTTGATGGCAAGCACCAACTGGGTGTCATCGGCATATGTGGTAAGGCTCATCTGGTAGTTTTTAATAACCCTAGCTAAGTCCGACACGTAGATATTAAAAAGTGTCGGACTTAGAGATGAGCCTTGCGGAACACCACATGGTAGGGCAAGATCAGCAGATTTGAAAGATCCCAATGTTACTGCCTGCGTTCTACCTGACAAAAAAGAAGCAAGCAGAGCCCTAGCCATTGAGTGAATGCCCAATTCTTCGACACGGTCAATCAAGATGGAGTGATTGACCGCGTTGAAGGCTGCAGATAGATCCAACAGGACCAATACCGCTGTGCCTCCTTGGTCCCTGATGGTCCTGATATCATCAGCGGCCTTGATAAGTGCGGTCTCGGTCCCATGCATTTTGCGAAACCCAAAATTGAGAGTCATCAAGAAGGCTGTTTTGTTCAATATATTCTGATAATTGCTTATTCATTGCTTTCTCAGCTACTTTGGCTAAGAAGGGCAAGCTAGCAATAGGTCTAAATTTTTCAATGTAGTTTTATCTAGACCAGTTTTTTTAAGGAGAGGTTTCAGTAGGGTATTCTTTAACCTATCCGGAAAAACCCCTGATTGAAACATCACATTGCAGACTTGTGTTATGACTTCACTAATAAGATCAGTTACTGGGGGATAAATAAATAAATAAATTATATGGGGTAGTATCTTCAGGCAGGAACCTCCTCCTCTCCTCCTCCTCCTCCTCCTCCTCCTCCTCCTCCTCCTCCTCCTCCTCCTCCTCTTCCTCCTCTTCTTCATCTCCACCACTGTGGTGTTTTGGTGGTCCTCTTGGTGGTTGTGGTGGTGGTGGTGGTGGCTGAGATGCTCCTGCTGCTGCTGCTACTGTAGCCATTTCTGAGTACAAATAGGTAGTAATAGCTCTGGAAACAGGTCTTCCTCACTCAAAGTACAAAGTGAGAATGAGGAAAAAAGGTGGGGGCTTCCATCATTAGGAAAACAAAACTGTCCTGAACCAATGAAAAGTGTTATTTTCAGGTCACATGACCAGGGCTTTCATCATTTGGAAACCAAAACTGTCCTGAACCAATAAAACGTGTTATTTTTAGGTCACATGACCGGCGCGCTTACGCTACGTGCCCCGGGGCGTGCCCAGGGGTGCGTAGCATAAGCGCGTCGGATGCTTACGTAGCGCGATCGTATGCGCTCGAGTGCTTCCGGGTGCGCTTACGCCGTGCGTATCACGCGGACGCGGCTACGCGATACGTCACAATGAGGTTTTTGTTCGCGGCAATAGTGCTAACGGGACGCACACCGGTACGCGCACTGGGACACGCCGCAAGACTGCGCTTACCGGTGCACTCACCGGTACACGCACCGGGAGCGCTCAAGGGCAAAAAAATAAAGAAAATAAAACAAAACCATGAACAATATACATAAAAAAAATAGTATTACATAAATATACAATATAGGATTCATTATGAAAAATATTACATTTCATAGCTATAGGAATTTGCTATTAAAAACCTTTGAAATTCACTGAAAAATACATAGGTTTGAGGCCCTATATATAGTTAGGAATTAGCATTTAAAAAACCTATGAAATTCACTGAAAAAAACCATAGGTTTCACACCAGTTATAGTTAGGGATTTGCATTTAAAAAACCTATGAAATTCACTAAAAAACCATAGGTTTCACACCAGTTATAGTTAGCTGGAAATTTTACTGACATAAAACCATTGAAATTCCCACGTTATAGTTAGTTGGACTCACTATAACTTGCGTGCCTGCAATGCACTGCTGATGACGTCACATATTACATCACTCCTGATATGGTCAGTGACATCACTCATGACATCACTGATGACACCATCTAGTGAATGTGTGTCTTTCTGTAAAATAAATATGTTTTATATATGTATTTGTAAAAGTCGATGGAAGAATACATTTTTAAATAAGTGTCTAAATGGATGTTTTAAAAAAAAAAAAATTGATTGGTTGACTGGCTTATTAAGTGTATCTTAGTGAATACATATATTAGCGAGTAATGTTTAAATATTTAAATATATGTATCAGTGTTTCACTTTGTGTTTAAGTGGCTGCATGGGTTGGTGAGTAGCTACATGTGTGTGTGTATGGGTTATTAGATGTTTTTTTAGTATCAGTATGAGTGTCTGTATGGTTTGGTGGGGGTATTACTTAGCACATAGATGCATCAATGACTGGCTCACTGTTTGTATGTGTTTTGAAGACAGCATATGTGTTGGATTGTAAGGGTGGATGAGTGTGTATATGTGTGTGTTAGTGAGTGAATGACTGTCTCACGAGTGTCTTTATCAGTAACTACATATGTTTCATTATAGTATATGTGAGTATTGATGTTTATAAGTGAGTATATGTGAGAGTGAGAGATTGTAAGAGTTCCTGTTTAAATAAGTATGTGTTTCTATAAGTGATTGTTTAAGAGAGTAAGTATGTGTAAGTTTCCTTAGAAGTAATGTGCTAGTGTGTGTATAGCTGTAAATGCAAATAAATAGATGTTCAATAGTTTATTTGCATGTGTGAGTAACTTTTGGATGACTGACGATGTGTAACAGGATGTATAGGTGTATCACTACATATGATGAGTGAGTATATGTATGAGTGACTATATAGAACTGTTGCTGAATGAGTGGATGTGTATATTGATGGTGGAATTACTGAATTGGTTGTTGTAACTGTTATGAGTATCTCCATTTTTTGGAAAATGTTAGTTTCTATTTTTGAATATGAGTTTCAAGGGTTACATTACACTGAAAGGAGGTCTGTCAGTCTGTCACAAGGATGGTGTCATCAGTGATGTCATCAGTGATGTCACTGACCATGTCCTGAATAATGTAATATGTGACGTCATCAGCAGTGCATTGCAGGCGCACAAGTTATAGTGAGTCCAACTAACTATAACGTGGGAATTTCAATGGTTTTATGTCAGTAAAATTTCCAGCTAACTATAACTGGTGTGAAACCTATGGTTTGTTCAGTGAATATATATATATATATATATATATATATATATATATATATATATATATATATATATATATATATATATACATGATATGTGATATATATATATATATATATATATATATTATATATATATATATATATATATATATATATATATATATATAAATATATATATATTCACTGAACAAACCATAGGTTTCACACCAGTTATAGTTAGCTGGAAATTTTACTGACATAAAGCCATTGAAATTCCCACGTTATAGTTAGTTATATATATATATATATATATATATATATATATATATATATATATATATATATATATATATATATTACCTACTGGCGATAGCCAGTAGGTATATATAGTTAGGACGGTTTCCCATAGGAAATCCCCAACATTCGATTGGGAATAACTTTGGCCCTGGTTGATGAATCTTCGCAAATTTCTCAAAGAAGATGGCTCGCTCCGCTCCGCTCCTTCCCTGAAAGTTTGGGGGGGATTCGTCAAGTGGGGGCTGAGAAAAAAGGGGGGTCCCAAAACGTGTTTTCCCCATGTTAATTTCCATAGGACCTTTAGACTCAGCTACAGCTTGAACCGCTGAAGGGAATTACACCAAACTTGTCAAAATGGTAGTGTCTGGTATGCAGATCACGCTTTTGGTAAAATTGTGTAAATCCCTCCAGTGGTTCCTGAGAAAATTAGAAGAGAAATCAATTATATATCTATAAGCGCGAACGCGTGCGCGCACCCCGCGATTTTTCGCGATTTTTTTTTTGGGGGGGGGGCTTGGGGGGGGCTTGGGGGGTTTCTCTCTTTCATTTTAACGTTTTTATTAAAATTTCGAGGGTGCCCACCCCTCGTTTTGGCCCCCGAGATCACCGCCGCCGCCCGAGCTGCCTTAAGATGGCCGCCGCCTGGTTGTGGGAGGGGCCGGCGAAGGAGCCGCGCTCCGATTGGTCAAGGAGCTCTGACATCATCAGGGGGCTCGCCTCAGGGCCGCGGTGGGATTGGCCCATCGTTCGGAGGTTAACTCCTTTGTAAACGATCTGTGCACGCCGGGGCAGCCCGTCTGCTGGCCGGCACCTAAGCGCATGCCCTGCACGCACATAAACAAACCATCCAGGTCAGCAGAGGTTAATGTGAATCTTTGAGTGGTTCACGCTGTTGCTACCCTTTATACAGGCTGAGCTGCTTTTATCAATATCAATTTTCCAGTTCATTAGTTTTATTTAGCTTGGAGGTTACAGAGCAGTTTCATGTAGCTCTTTACCAAGAGTTTGCACTTGTCAAGCTGTGTGGAAACTGCCGAGAACTGTCAGGAAGCTGGAGTGGGAACCTTCAGGCATAGCAGCTCCCTCCCTCCCCACCCTCCGCAGGAGCGGCTTGTTATATCTGGAACAAGGGGAGGTGAAATGAATGTTTCAAAGCCAGAGGAATGATGCGCTTCTTTTATCGCCCGCTGTGCCACCGAGATCTGAGCATGTAACTCCTATTAGCGGGAGCGGGCGATGGGGCGCTTTGAAAAGATGGAAAAAGAGGACGTGAGTAATGCCTTCTGTTTGGAAAGGAGCACTGAAGGCAGAGCCCTAAGTGCCTTGCATCAGTCTTGACACGATAACACGAAGGGAAAGAACTCTTAGCACAGCAAAGAGACAAGTTGGAAGTCTGTCGCTTGCTAACAGGCGCACGCGGTTAAACATTCACGAGGATTAAACAGGTTTGAAGCGCTGTCATTAACAAACAATGGCCTTTGTTCACGAATTTTATCTTTCATTGACTGGTGAGATGTTTACCATATGCTGTGCGACATACTTCCCTTTTCAGGTTTGATTGTACTGCGCCATTAAGGGTAAACGTTATGTGAACGAGCCCTGTAACAACCACCTATTTGACATTGGCACAAACTACCGCTGCCATGCAGTGAAGAAATCAACTTACATTTGCATTAGGAATAGTTAAAAGAGTCTCTGCTGCTGGCATTTGCCCCATGAGGGCGGAGCGGGGTGAGAAAAGAAATCCCTCCACCTGTGCTGGGGCAAGCCCAGCAAAGTTGACAATGAGAGCTACCCTCACTTCCTACTGGCAGCAAGGGGTAAGTGCAAATATTTCAGAATCCACTGGGTACTTATTTCTCCTTTCCTAAGAAAAGCAAGCATGCGCTTTCTACCCTGTCATGCTGGCATACATGTTGCTTGCTTTTATTCAATCTCCAGTCTAATCAGCCCCCTTGTCCCCGCCCCGAAGCTCTGTATTATCCTTCAGTCTGCCTCTGGCACCTGGGGTTCGTGGCTTATCCAGCTCAATGCCGTCCATTCTGTGGATCTCATTAGTCGATGCCAGCCGCCACCCTCCCGCCCCTCGGACACAGCTGCACAACTGCCAAGTCTTAGCAAAGGAGCCTCAGAGACTTCACCTAACCACTAGGCTCGCTGGAAAAAGTGGTTTTCAATCCCTTGCATGGCCCAGTCCCAGAGGTACAGAAGACAAATGGTGCTAGAATCTTACAGACGAGTTGTATTCTATTCATGATTTGAAAAACACATTAGAGATGCAATTGATTAGCATACAGTCATAAATGTATATACAGTTTATTCAAGAATATGTATATATATATATATATATATATATATATATATATATATATATATATATATATATATATATATATATATATATATATATATATATATATATTCACTGAAAAAACCATAGGTTATACACTATATATAGTTAGGAATTAGCCTTTAAAAAACCAATGAAATTCACTAAAAAAAACATAGGTTTTAGGCCTTATATAGTTAGGAATTAACATATAAAAAAACCATTGAAATTCCTCCTATATAGTTAGCTGGACATTTTATTGACATAAAACCCAATGAAATTCCATATATAGTTAGTTGCAATAACTATATATCGCGCACCCGCAATCCACTGCTGATGATGTCACATATTACATCATTCATGACATGGTCAGTGACATCACTGATGACATCACTGATGACATCATCCAGTGACTGTGTGTTTCTGTAAAGTTTAAATATGTTTTACATATTGAAGAATGAGTGGATGTATAAGTGTCTGGATGAAGGATTTAGTAGGTGCGTGACTGACTGAGCGAGTGAATGAATGTGTCTTACTGAATGCATGGGTTAATAACTAAACTGTCTGAAAGTGTGCATCAATATGTCTGTTGTTGTGCAAGCTGCTGCATGTGTTGATCAATAGCTATATGAGTGGCTATATAGCTTATTGATTGGTTGCCCAAGTATTTGTATGGAAGACTGAGTGTGTGTGTAACTGGCTGGTAGGCGAGTGACTCTGTGCAGATCAATGTGTACTTGTATCAGTAATTGTATAAGAGAGTAAGTATGTGTTAGTATATGTTTGAAAAAGTAAGGTGTTCTGTGTTTAACTGTATAGATGAGGAAATCGAAGTGTGATTGATTCTTTACAGGACTGACTAGGTGTGTGAGTAAGTCCATGGATGAGTGGCAGTGTGTGAGTGTCTGCATAGGTGTATGAGTGCATATGACAGTGTTGTAATAATGAGTGACTGTATGTACGAGTGATTGTATGGGTGAATGAGTGAATGTGTGCGTAGACGTAGGAATCAGTGAGTGCGTATGTAGTAGCTGGTATTGGTGTGTCATGATGTCATCAGTGATGTCATTTGAGATGTCATCAGTTATGTCATCAGTGATGTCATTTGAGATGTCATCAGTGATGTCAACAGTGATGTCACTGGCCATGTCATGAATGATGTAATATCTGACATCATCAGCAGTGGATTGCGGGTGCGCGATATATAGTTATTGCAACTAACTATATATGGAATTTCATTGGGTTTTATGTCAATAAAATGTCCAGCTAACTATATAGGAGGAATTTCAATGGTTTTGTTATATGTTAATTCCTAACTATATAAGGCCTAAAACCTATGGTTTTTTTTGTGAATATATATATATATATATATGACTATATATGATGTCATCAGTGATGTCATTTGATCAGTGATGTTGTGAGTGATGTCACTGACCATATCATGGGTGATGTAATATGTGATGTCATCAGAAGTGCATTGCGGGCGCACAAGTTATAGTTAGCAGAACTAACTATAACACAGGGAATTTCTATGGTTTTGTACAAATTAAATTGTCCTGCTAGCTATAACGCCCCTGAAACCTATGTTTTTTTCAGTGAATAAATATAGATAGATAGATAGATAGATAGATAGATAGATAGATAGATAGATAGATAGATCGTTAGATAGATAGATAGATAGATAGATAGATAGATAGATAGATAGATAGATAGATAGATAGATAGATAGATAGATTTATAGATAGATAGATAGATAGATAGATAGATAGATAGATAGATAGATAGATAGATAGATAGATAGATAGATAGATAGATAGATAGATAGATAGATAGATAGATAGATAGATAGACAGACAGACAGACAGACAGACAGACAGATAGCTAGATAGATAGATAGATAGATAGATAGATAGATAGATAGATAGATAGATAGATAGATAGATAGATAGATAGATAGATAGATAGATAGATAGATAGATAGATAGATAGATAGATAGATAGATAGATAGATAGATAGATAGATAGATAGATAGATAACAAATAATGGCAAGAGCTTAGGTTGGGTAGTGGTTAATGCGGTAAGGGTGATTTTAGGGTTTTGGGTGGGTAGTGGTAACAGGGTGGAAATGGTAGTTTTATGGTTGAGGGTTGGTAGTGGTAAAGGATGGTAAGGGGAATATTAAGGTTAAGGGGTAGTAAGGGTAATTCTAGGGTTTGTTTGTGAGTAGTGGTAAAGCATGGTTTGGTTGATTGTAGGAATTAGGGGTGGGTCCTAACTGAGGTGGCTTGGTGGGTAAAAGAAAAATGGGTTGGAATTCTATGCTCATCAATATGCCAGAGGCTTAAAAAATTGCAATAATTCCTCTTATCATATGGTGTGTTTTTGAGTCCCATCACTCAGCCACCTTGTCACTGTAAAATAGGGTCCAGGGATGGAAAAACTGGGGATATATAAAGTGCTGCTTCTCCTTGATTCATCATGTGTCAGACTTCTTCTAGTAGGCAAAGGTTCCCAGGTTGCATCTCATCAATTGAACCTGTTGGATGCCCACACAGATTTGTATTGCTTTAGTATCAACTTTAATGTCAACAATTTGAAGGTCCATTCTAAAAGCCTTCCTCTTCCTGAGTTGGAAAATTAGGTAACCAGACATCAATTGGCCATCCCTAGGCATCATCTGCAATTATACCAATTATTTACCATTCCATTCTTCTATACCATCTAATACTGACAGCACTGGTGGGTGGAACCATAGACTGAGGTAGAGGCGTAGGTTGGATTTTGTTCAAAGAGACTTAGTCAGAAACCCTTTAACTATAGTTTTGTTATGAGGAGCGAGGAAAGAAGTTCACTTACGGCATCTACAAATGTATTCAGTGTGAGGATAAATGTAAAAAAATTGAGCTTTATTCAAATAGTGAGGTGGGGAAAATTCAAGATCATGCATAAAAATCAGGGTGGGCAGGGCAAGATTAAATGCTGCAGATGTGTTGACATATAACCCATTGGTAATTTACAAGATGTTCTTTCAAGATACATGACCTCAGTTGGTTTCAGAACTACAGGGTGATGGGGCACATCTAATATGTAGAGAGATGGTCTTTATACTGAAGGCCATGTGGGAGCTTTACACTCAAAGGACTTCAGATGTCTTTCTCCATTATTAGCTGCTCTGTTAAAAAAACAAATCTATTTATGTCCTTGCAGAAAGCATCCATTGAGGGAAACACAGCTTTCTCCATGATCAGGAAGCAGACCAGATCACCTTTAAGGACCTCTTTAGAAATTGCCAATAATTGAGCAAGGAAATGCATCTTCACACTTCTTGGGTCAACGCCAAAAAGATCAATATCTGTTCGGTGAAAGCTGCCTTGTAGCGGCACTCTAATTGCAGGGTATCCCAGGCTCAGGACGTTGGGTTCCTCTGAGTTGTCAGCCATCCAAGTGACTTCTTTGGTGAGGAGATAGTCCAAGTTGGGTTTCATTGGATAAACTGGCAGCCAGTTTTGGATAAGCATCTTTGCTGGCAGGATTTTTTCAATCACCGTCTGATTCATACAAACCCTCATCACGTCCTTTGCCTCCAAAGTCATGGGTGGCTGGAAAAACTGCCCATCCTTCTCCATGTGAGAGATGAGGACTTGGACCTTTTCTTTTACTTCCTCAGCCTTGAACATGAGTGACAGTATCGCCTGTCAAAAAGAGAGAGGCCATTTTACCACTTGTTTCCAATGGAACATTCAGTATAGGCCCATTATGCTAATTTTTGCAATGTCAGAGCCACTATTAAGCACATTCCAGTTCAACAACTTTTTGCACCACACATTACTGTCAAATAACTTACCTCTACATTTCATATGACATTCAAAGACCCTTTCTCAACCACCTTATGCCAAAAGAAAGCTTCTCTCTTTACATTCCTTTTGTGGGCAATACTCCCTTCTGGAGTCTGTTTTATTATTTCCAATCTGACCATCTCTCACAGAAGTCTCAACTTCCAGTTCAAAAACGTATATCTAAGGATTCTCCCCTTTTCATTTTGAGACTTTGGCACAGGATTGAATGAGTCCTTGTGGTTGTCTTTTGGAGTGGCTGCCACTAGACACTTGACCTGAATGTTTACACTTTATATGCCATACCCCGGTCTGTCTGTGCTGTTTTTCCTTGTTTTTGTAACCGTTTTCTAGCTGGGCAGGTGACATGTCCTCTGCTGAGCACTTTATTCATCATGCTACGTAATTAAGTCTAAGTGCATACTTTCCAACACCCCCTCTTCCAGTGCTTAATTTGAAAAATGATAGCTGCTAGGGCCCTTGTGGAGGCTGCTTCCACTTGTACCACTCATTGCCTCTGTCAGTAAGAACATAACTACTAACTATCACACTACTACAAGGGTGGCAGTTCTAACTGTTCCAGGCCCCAAAGCTATAAGAAAGGCAGGAGGTTTTAGTCATTTTTAATGTATATTGAATTAATAAACAACTGTTGTTCTTTTCTCTAAATTAGACAAACAGCACAGCCATCTGGCAGACTGTCATAAGTGCTGGTGCTGGGCACTGGAAACCTCCCAGGTCACATTAAGCACTGCCCTCTCCCCCAAGGGTTAGTCATCGGTATAATCAATTTCTTCTGATACTAAGGATTAACCTCAAGCGGAAGTGGTGGAAGATCTGTGCTTTTGCTTTTGCACAAGTCCTAAGAATTAAGGTGAGCTGCAATTGGTTTGACAAGATCTCTCATGGGTGGGTGCCTTCTTCCCGGACTCCCACTATCCCTTTTACAAGATATTTAAAGACTAATTATGTGTGCATATAAGTCGATGCACCTATCCTTGGAGGCTGTCAGGCTAGAATTAGTGGTAGACTATCCCAGTACATCTATGACCATTGTCAGTCTTCTAGATCAGTTTCTTCTCCCTTATCTCTATTTTCATTTCATTTTGTTGGTGGCAAGGGGTGTGCAAAATCCACATTTATAGGAGACATGTTGACTATACTGTAGACTTGGACTGCACAAGAAGATATTTCAGCTAAAGCACCCTCCCATCTGTACACTCCTGAGTAATTTATTATGTTGGCACCCTGCATCTATCTTGTCTTGTCTTTTATTAATTTAGTATAAATTGAGTCTTCAGGCCTCCTCATCTTTTTTGTTTTGGTGGGGGAAGATTGTATGTGTGATAGAAGGGTGGCCCATTAAAGGTAAGCTCCACTCACATTCAATGATGAGTTGTTTACCCCTTCCTGATTGGACCACTAGGAAGAAACTACCATAAATGTTCTAAAGGGGGAAATACAGGCAGATCTAATTTTGCAATTATGTATGCCCTTCTTTGCTAACCCTCTCATGAAAAAGGTATATTCTTCTCTTTTGCTCTGACCCTCCTGAAACTCCTTCTCTTTTTCACTCACTCTCTTCTCCAAGATGTAAGTCATTCTCTTCTGTGCTCATCCTCCCCCACAAAATCATTATCCTCCACCTCTGTGCTCACCTTCCACAAAGTATGAAGTACCCCTTCTTTTCTTTGCTCACCTCCCATAGGCGGAGTACCACTTTTTGTCTTCGGTTCTCACGCACCCTTACAAGGTATAGTTCACAATCCCACATTATACGCAACTCCCACTCTTTGCCCAATTCCTTAAGTATAAATGTAACTTATTCTCCTGTGGAACAAGTATCTCTCCCTAACCTTATTAGATTTTCTTCTCTTCACTGATTTCTCCTTTAAGAAATATCTGCTTCTCTCAGCCTGATTCCACTCTCCATACGGAGTCTCTCTACCCCTTTCTTTTTTATCATTTTGTTTTAGAGATTGTTTATTTTCGCCCTCATCTATACAGAAAAACTGCTTCGCCCTCTCCCTCTTTCCCCCAAAATAAAGAGTATATCTTGCTAATGTACGGATCTCAATCCTTTAATAGCTCTCTATTGTCCACTCCTGCAGGGTATTTTGTAAACAAAATATGTATCATTTACTATATCTTTGCTTGCCCAACTCACCCTATCAATCCTCGAAAAGTCTGTGTGGTTCTGAACCCATAAATCCGCTGGAAATGTCCTGAATAAATTCACCTAGGCCTAGGCGGCCAACCAATAGGAGGGGCTGTGTTACATGAAACTCCCGGAAGTAATTTTGAATGCAGCGTTGCATCACGGGAAAGCTCAGGAAAGCATCATGGGTGCTGTGATATGTGCTCAACCTCTGGGTGTTGTGCTACATGAAAACTGGAATACAATCACTCTCCTGCCTTCCCACTTAAACTTGAAATCGCATCCCTCACATGACACTTCTATTACTCTTCAACTTTAACCTTTAACCGCTTCTGTTCCTTTTTCTAAGCCCATAAGGCCATCAGTTTGGCATCTTACCCTGGAGTGCAGCAGTCTGTACTTATGAAGCATGCTTGAGGGAGGGTCCTGCATTCGGGTTAATCTTATGACTTTAACAGCAGGGAACTCGGCCTTTAAAAATTCTTCAATATGTTCCAGGATCAGTCGAGGGAGGCCTCGCCCCCTCTCCCAGGGCGTCGCCCTCAGGCCCTCTGTAACAGCAGTGCTTCCACCATCCACCATGCAGACGGACTCCAGAGCGACCTAAAACAAGAGACAATCAGACAATCAGAGAAGGAAGAATGGAGGCCATCAGACAGGAACAGCAGGGAGACCAAAGTCATAGTATTGCTTAGTCGGTGAAATTCAGTCTTTGTGTTTGTAAATCTTATGGTACGTGTATCTCTGAGCCAATGTTTATCTTTCACAAGCTGGCCACTGGAGGTGACTGCTCTTTCTTATGTGTAAGGTAAGGCAATGGTGATCAGTCCAGTCGCAAGGTAGGATGGATTCAATTTTAATGGCGATCTATCTGGTGATTAAATCTAAGGTAGTCACTTTGGTATGGGTAGGGCTGTTGCGGGCTTAAATAAGGTTTCGGTCCTGGAGGAAAGATTTGAAACTGTTCACGTAGGGGTCATATGAGTTATTTAAATGAATGTTGAAGTCGCCTAGAAAAATCTGGTTGTTCTGCTCTTCATTACTGGAGAAGATGATCTCCATGATCTGTTCCAGGAATGAGTGGATATTGCCAGCAGGGTCCTAAACTGTGTGGAGAGAGCACACAGAGTTGTCATTGGTAGTGGAAATGATCCTACGGTATTCGCAGGATGGAAGTGAAAGATAATGTGTTCAATTGATACCTGGCATGGACCCATGGATACAGTCTAGGCCACCTCCGGGCTGGCCTTCACGGTCTGGTCTGAAGATATTGTGACTAGGAGGGACTAGTATGTAGGGGATAGGCGATAAGGATTTATTAAGTCATGTTTCCGTAAGTATGAGGATGCCAAGGTTAAGTATAAGCTGCAAAAAACACAGTTGATGGACAGAATGTAGAACAATGTCATACATTTACCCCAGTACAAGGATCTGGGCCTAATCCATCGTTTTTTTGCACTCCACACCACCCTGGGTTAGACACTGGCTATATGCAAATCAGCTCTGACCCTGTGCCCCATGGGAACAGTCCAGTCCGAACTACCAAGCCATGTCTTTCCCAGACCGGAATCAAGCATCCAAGGACCGGTTCCTGGCTATCAGCCTTCTTTCAGCCTGGATAGCTTGACTCCAGTGGTGTGGAGAGCCTGGGACTGACGTCTGAGTATACCCAGCACACTCGGGGTGAAAATTGCAAAAAACACAGTTGATGGACAGAATGTAGAACAATGTCATACATTCACCCCAGTACAAGGATCTGAGCCTAATCCATCGTTTTTTTGCACTCCACACCACCCTGGGTTAGACACTGGCTATATGCAAATCAGCTCTGACCCTGTGCCCCATGGGAACAGTCCAGTCCGAACTACCAAGCCATGTCTTTCCCAGACCGGAATCAAGCATCCAAGGACCGGTTTCTGGCTATCAGCCTTCTTTCAGCCTGGATAGCTTGACTCCAGTGGTGTGGAGAGCCTTGATTCCGTTCTGGGAAGGACATGGCTTTTGTAGTTCGGACTGGACTGTTCCCATGGGGCACAGGGTCAGAGCTGATTTGCATATCGCCATTGTCTAACCCAGGGTGGTGTGGAGTGCAAAAAAACGATGGATTTGGGCCCAGATCCTTGGACTGGGGTGAATGTGTGACATTGATCCACATTCTGTCCATCACCTGTTTTGTTTGCAATACCGCCATAAGTGCGCTGGGGATGCTCAGACGTGGGTCCCAGGCACTCCACACCACTGGAGTCAAGCTAGCCAGGCTGATGAGAGGTGTTACCTCGAAACCGGTCCGGTCCTCGGATGCTTGATTCCGTTCTGGGAAGGACATGGCTTTTGTAGTTCGGACTGGACTGTTCCCATGGGGCACAGGGTCAGAGCTGATTTGCATATCGCCATTGTCTAACCCAGGGTGGTGTGGAGTGCAAAAAAACGATGGATTTGGGCCCAGATCCTTGGACTGGGGTGAATGTGTGACATTGATCCACATTCTGTCCATCACCTGTTTTGTTTGCAATACCGCCATAAGTGCGCTGGGGATGTTCAGACGTGGGTCCCAGGCACTCCACACCACTGGAGTCAAGCTAGCCGGGCTGATGAGAGGTGTTACCTCGAAACCGGTCCGGTCCTCGGATGCTTGATTCCGTTCTGGGAAGGACATGGCTTTTGTAGTTCGGACTGGACTGTTCCCATGGGGCACAGGGCCAGAGCTGATTTGCATATCGCCATTGTCTAACCCAGGGTGGTGTGGAGTGCAAAAAAACGATGGATTTGGGCCCAGATCCTTGGACTGGGGTGAATGTGTGACATTGATCCACATTCTATCCATCACCTGTTTTGTTTGCAATACCGCCATAAGTGCGCTGGGGATGCTCAGACGTGGGTCCCAGGCACTCCACACCACTGGAGTCAAGCTAGCCGGGCTGATGAGAGGTGTTACCTCGAAACCGGTCCGGTCCTCGGATGCTTGATTCCGTTCTGGGAAGGACATGGCTTTTGTAGTTCGGACTGGACTGTTCCCATTGGGCACAGGGTCAGAGCTGATTTGCATATCGCCATTGTCTAACCCAGGGTGGTGTGGAGTGCAAAAAAATGATGGATTTGGGCCCAGATCCTTGGACTGGGGTGAATGTGTGACATTGATCCACATTCTGTCCATCACCTGTTTTGTTTGCAATACCGCCATAAGTGCACTGGGGATGCTCAGACGTGGGTCCCAGGCACTCCACACCACTGGAGTCAAGCTAGCCGGGCTGATGAGAGGTGTTACCTCGAAACCGGTCCGGTCCTCGGATGCTTGATTCCGTTCTGGGAAGGACATGGCTTTTGTAGTTCGGACTGGACTGTTCCCATGGGGCACATGGTCAGAGCTGATTTGCATATCGCCATTGTCTAACCCAGGGTGGTGTGGAGTGCAAATAAACGATGGATTTGGGCCCAGATCCTTGGACTGGGTTGAATGTGTGACATTGATCCACATTCTGTCCATCACCTGTTTTGTTTGCAATACCGCCATAAGTGCGCTGGGGATGCTCAGACGTGGGTCCCAGGCACTCCACACCACTGGAGTCAAGCTAGCCGGGCTGATGAGAGGTGTTACCTCGAAACCGGTCCGGTCCTCGGATGCTTGATTCCGTTCTGGGAAGGACATGGCTTTTGTAGTTCGGACTGGACTGTTCCCATGGGGCACAGGGTCAGAGCTGATTTGCATATCGCCATTGTCTAACCCAGGGTGGAGTGGAGTGCAAAAAAACGATGGATTTGGGCCCAGATCCTTGGACTGGGGTGAATGTGTGACATTGATCCACATTCTGTCCATCACCTGTTTTGTTTGCAATACCGCCATAAGTGCGCTGGGGATGCTCAGACGTGGGTCCCAGGCACTCCACACCACTGGAGTCAAGCTAGCCGGGCTGATGAGAGGTGTTACCTCGAAACCGGTCCGGTCCTCGGATGCTTGATTCCGTTCTGGGAAGGACATGGCTTTTGTAGTTCGGACTGGACTGTTCCCATGGGGCACAGGGTCAGAGCTGATTTGCATATCGCCATTGTCTAACCCAGGGTGGTGTGGAGTGCAAAAAAACGATGGATTTGGGCCCAGATCCTTGGACTGGGGTGAATGCAGAGCGAGAATTGAGTACCAAGCATTTGAGGAGTTCTTTGGTGCTTTTGAACAGGATCTACCATCTACGCTTCCGGATTGAGAATAGAGGTGGCTAATTAGCGGATACATTGTATTAAAGCTTGTTATATGGAATAGTAAGCACTTTATTCTTTCTTATAAAAAGATCTGAGGAGTTACCTTTTATCAAGTCATTTTAGTGAACCCGGACAGCATGTTTAGTGACATTCCGCGTATGTGCGTGAGTGTTGACTGTGCAACGCAGAACTTCTGTTGCAAGCTTGACTGCTGACTAGTATGGAATGTCTGCTATTTAACCAGCTGCTACATGGCACATAACATCTGTTAGCTGGCCATGGGCCGGGGCATGATAGCTGTCCAGTGAAGAGCAGTGATTCTCTGCTATTCAAGCAGGGGTCAGATTCTCAGAAGAGATGTGGCACTATGAACCAGCAGCCAGGTATACAGCATCACTTCTGTACTAGCTGAACAACTGCATGCTACATAGCAGAGAAATGCCACTGCTACCAAATAAATAATATTACATCTGTATTTTTATTTAGCTGGCGGACAGATACATAGCTGAGTTTTTGTACCATTAAACTAGTAGGAAACAACAAAATAAATAGGAGAGATCCTGCACTATGCGGCCAAAGGCTGAGCAAATAGCAGAGAAGCTTCACTATTTCCTTGGTGTCCTGCTAAATAGTGGAGATTATGCACTAAATATCTTAAAACAACCAGGTTAATTGCAGGAAATGTTAGGTATTTATCAGGTGTATGGATATAGGGTATAGTCTAGATTATATTTAGCCAGCAGCTGGGGTTAAAGCTTTTCTATTTGTTTGTTTACTGGCTAATTAGTGCCTAATTCTTGTTGTTTAATTAGCGGACATTTAAACAACAGGTAAGCTACATTGTTTTCCTGGTGGCTTGGCTGCTGCACCAAGTAAAGATTTCCAAATAGTGCGGAATCTCTGCGGTTTAGTTGGCCATAGTGTAAATAGAGGCATTTCTTTGCTATTTGACCAACTGCCTGTAAAATGGCACAGAAGCTCTGCTATTCGACAGGCTTTTGGAAAAATATTGATAGCTAGCTAACGGCATGGCTATTTTGTGAAGTTAATTTGCAATGCTGTCAGCTAAAATCTGCATAATCTCTGCTATTGAGCTGTTTACCAGGTAAATAGTGAAACAATCACTATTTACCAGAAACTGGCCAAGGAAACACCCACCAAAACTTAACAATTAATTAAGTGATTCCAAAACAACAAAAACACGGTAGTCTCCTGCAGTCATTAGCCCATCAAACTGGAATAATTCACAAAGAGCTGAACTTGCATAATTTACGTTTTAAAAGCAAATGGAATGGATGAGCGATACTTTCCCTATAGTACAGAAATACAAAAGAACAAGAGGCATATCATCAAGGAATAGCGGTATTTATCGCAAAACGCGCTTAGCACATTTTTTTTATCGATGCCTATCGCTGGATATGTTCGTGGAGAAAACATGTTATTAGCAACGTTTTTCTCCATTGTGCTAAAATATCCAGCGATAGCAGCGAAATGCGAGAATATCGCTGGAAGTCCAGCGATATTCACGCATTAACTCCAATAGGGACTTAACCTGACAATCCACCTCCCATTGAATAAACAGATAAGTCATGTTTTTAGCAGGCGTTAGATTACAGCGATAATCACGCTTAGCGTGAATTTTTTTATCGCGCCGCCTGCCTCGCTAATAGACGATAGCTGTGATAGCGACTGTTTTCAGTCGCTAACAGTTTGGGTACGCCCACTTTGCATGTCATTAGCGATAAATATTGCTGACATGCAAACGTGGGGCCCCAAACTGGTCACTATTGCCTGAAAGCTGTCACTAACTGCTGTTAGTGACAGCTTGTTGATAGGGTGATAACAATATTGCCGCTTTAGCGGCAAAAAGTGCTGCTAAAGCAGCGATATGGCCCTTGGTAGTATGCCCCCAGGTTTCTTGTCTTTGGTAATGTTCTTTCTTGTGGATACTCTATCTAAAAGCAGATTTCCCACCTTAGAATACTCCTAAGGTGTCAGCCTTGATCTTGAAAGATTTCCTGAGCATTGCTCCCATGAACCTCTAGGTGGCGCCATACAGTGTCACGTTGGCTCAGTTACATCTAGAGGTGAAAGAGCAGAGACGTACATAACAGCCAAAGCCAATCCTGCCTGGTAACATCAGCTTATTCTTTATCCCTTTCTCTGCCCTCAGAAGCAGAGATTGAGCAATTATGAGTGTGCTGCATACTGACTTGATACATATTTTAAAGGATTAAAAGAGTCAACTCCACAAAATGGAGAGGCAGGAGGGCAGCGAGGAATATGTGGTTAGATAGAATGTCCACCAGAAAGAGTGTTATTGAAGTGTTGGGCGATGAGGCATCTGACGGTTTTTAGTGGAAGCTATGTTACTGCCCACCTCTAAACCATGTCTTTTGACAGCTTAGACCTTAGGATCAATGACAAACTTGGCAGTATAGAATACTTTATAAGTGAGGTGTATGTACAATTTGAACTTTGATTCAGGAAACCTATGAAGGAAGTAACAAAGATTGGTTTTGCACAACAAGGAAGATGTAAGTGTACTGTAGTGTAATTGCATTTCTACAGTGCGTACTACCCTGACAAAGAGTGAAAGTGCTTGTATTCTCAACTCACACTTAGGTAAAAGCAATCTTCGGGATATTCAGGACAATGTGACTCTTTTGCTACCGCCAAATTAATGACCTATCCGGTCTAAATAGCATGGACAGGTCCATCTGCGGATCTTTGGCAGATGTTCCATATCTACTAAACTTAAAAAAGTCCCCAAAGGCTTAATGCTGTCAAAAGTTTGAAGAGCAAAATCACTTGCACACGAAAGCAAGTTGAACAAGGAGTTGTGCAGGGTACAAGCAGAAAGAGTAGAGGCGAGTGAACAGGAATAGACATATTCATGTGGTCTGATCTTTTTTTTTAAAGAGATCACTGTACTGGGGAGGGGATACAGAGCAGCAGAGGAGATATATAGACAGAGCGGCAGAAGGGATACAGAGACAGCAGAGGAGATATGGAGACAGAGCGGCAGATAGGAGAGAGAGAGGCAGAGTGGCAGAGGGGATACAGAGACAGAGCCACCCGAGGGAATCCAGAGACAGAGCGGCAGAGGGGATACAGAGACAGAGCTGCAGAGGGGATACAAAGACAGAGAGGCAGAGGTGAAAAAGTGACAAAGAGGCAGAGAGGACACAGAGGGGACACAGAGTGGTAGAGGAGATATAGAGACAGAGCGGCAGAGGGATACAGAAACAGAGCAGGTGAGGGCATACAGAAGCTGAGTAGAAGAGGGCATACAGAGACAGAGCAGCAGAGGGGATACAGAGACAGCGCACGTGAGGGTATGCATAGGCAGAGTGGCAGAGTGGCAGAGGGGATACAGAGACAGAGCAGGTGAGGGCATACAGTGACAGAGCAGAAGAGGGCATACAGAGACAGAGCAGCAGAGGGGATACAGAGACAGCGCAAATGAGGGTATACAGGGACAGAGCAGGTGAGGGGATACAGAGACAGCCACAGAGGGGATACAGAGACAGAGCAGCAGAGGAGCTATAGAGACTGAGGGGCAGAGGCGATTCAGAAAAAGAGCAGCAGAGGGGATACAGAGTCAGAGCGGTAGAGGAATACAGAAACAGAGCGGCAGAGGGGATACAAAGCAGCAGAGGAGATATAGAGACAGAGCGAAAGAGGGGATACAGAGACAGAGCGGATACAGAGACAGAGCGGCAGAGGGAACACAGAGACAGAGCGAATACAGAGACAGAGCGGCAGAGGGGATACAGAGACAGAGCGGCAGAGGGGATACAGAGACAGCAGAGGAGATATGGAGACAGAGCGGCAGAGGGGATACAGAGACAGAGCGGCTAAGGGGACACATAGCAGCAGAGGAGATGTAGAGACAGAGCGGCAGAGGGGATACAGACACAGAGCATGTGAGAGGATACATAGGCAGAGCGGCAGAGGAGATACTGAAACAGAGCAGTAGAGGGGATACAGAGACAGAGCGGCAGAGTGACCACAGAGCGGCAGAAGAGATATAGAGACAGAGCAGCAGAGGGGATACAGAGACAGAGCGGCAGAGTGGACACAGAGCGGCAGAAGAGATATAGAGACAGAGCAGCTGAGGGGATACAGAGACAGAGCAGCAGAGGGGATACAGTGACAGAGCAGATGAGGGGATACATAGGCAGAGTGGCAGAGGGGATAAAGAGACAGAGCAGTAGAGGGGATACAGAGACAGAGCGGCAGAGTGACCACAGAGCGGCAGAGGAGATATAGAGACAGAGCGGCTCAGGGGATACAGAGACAGAGCAGCAGAGGGGATACAGTGACAGAGCAGATGAGGGGATACATAGGCAGAGTGGCAGAGGTGATAAAGAGACAGAGCAGTAGAGGAGATACAGAAACAGAGCGGCAGAGGAGAGACAGCAGGTAAGGGGATACAGAGACAGAGCTGCAGAGGAGATACAGAGACAGAGCACGTGAGGGGATACAGAGACAGAGCAGCAGAGGAGGTATAGAGGCAGAGGGGATACAGAGACAGAGCGGAAGATGACATTTAGAGACAGAGCGACAGAAGGGATACAGAGACAGAGCGGCAGAGGGGATACAGAGACAGAGCGGAAGAGGGGATACAAAGACAGAGAGGCAGAGCGGATACAAAGACAGAACGGCAGAGGTGAAAAAGTGACAAAGAGGCAGAGGGTACACAGAGTGGCAGAGGAGATATAGAGACAGAGTGGCAGAGGGATACAGAGACAGAGCAGCAGAGGGGATACAGAGACTGCGCATGTGAGGGTATACAGTGACAGAGCAGGTGAGGGGATATAGCGACAACCACAGAGGGGATACAGAGACAGAGCAGCAGAGGAGCTATAGAGACTGAGGGGCAGAGGTGATTCAGAAACAGAGCAGCAGAGGGGATACAGAGACAGAGCGGTAGAGGGGATACGAGACAGAGAGGCAGAGGGGATACAGAGACAGAGCGGATACAGAGACAGAGCGGTAGAGGGGATACGAGACAGAGAGGCAGAGGGGATACAGAGACAGAGCGGATACAGAGACAGAGCGGCAGAGGGGACACAAAGCAGCAGAGGAGATATAGAGACAGTGCGGTAGAGGGGATACGAGACAGAGAGGCAGAGGGGATACACAGACAGAGCGGATACAGAGACAGAGCGGCAGAGTGACCACAGAGCAGCAGAGGAGATATAGAGACAGAGCAGCAGAGGGGATACAGGGACAGAGCGGCAGAGGGGAGAGAGCAGCAGAGGAGATATAGAGACAGAGCGGCAGAGGGGATACAGAGACAGAGCATGTGAGGGGATACATAGACAGAGCGGCAAAGGAGATACTGAAACAGAGCAGTAGAGGGGATACAGAGACAGAGCAGGTGAGAGATACAGAAACAGAGCGGCAGAGGAGTTACGGAGACAGAGCAGCAGAGGAAGTATAGAGACAGAGGTGCAGCGGTGATACAGAAACAGAGCAGCAGAGGGGATACAGAGACAGAGCGGCAGAGTGAACACAGAGCGGCAGAGGAGATATAGAGACAGAGCGGCTCTGGGGATACAGAGACAGAGCAGCAGAGGGGATACAGTGACAGAGCAGATGAGGGGATACATAGGCAGAGTGGCAGAGGGGATACAGAGACAGAGCAGTAGAGGAGATACAGAAACAAAGCGGTAGAGGAGAGACAGAGCAGGTGAGGGGATACAGAGACAGAGCAGCAGAGGAGGTATAGAGGCAGAGGTGATACAGAGACAGAGCGGCAGATGAGATTTATAGACAGGGCAACAGAAGGGATACAGAGACAGAGGGGCATAGGAGGCACAGAGACAGAGCGGCAGAGGTGAAAAAGTGACAGAGAGACAGGGGGGATACAGAGGCAGAGAAGGTGGGGAATACAGAGTTAGAGAGGCAGAAGGGATACAGCGACAGAGTGGATGAGGTCTGTCTACAGCAGCAGTAGCGAGAAAAAAGATCTATTGTCCCAGAGGTCACAAAAATATATCAGGGCTGCAAAGGAAATTCAGAATCCAGGAGTAGATAGTATTCAACCACATTGACCCTGGACTGGGTGGTACTCAGATGTTGATGTGGCGAAGGGCAGAAGAAGGCTTGCGAAATGTTCATTGAATGACCAGCGTCTTGGTTAACTCACCACCTGCCCTTTGCGTTTGGCTACAAATGTCCGCCGGTTGGTCTCCTGCAGCCAGCTGTGGTATTTCACTGGTAAGTAGTCCATTCCTCGATAAACATCTCCAGAAATGGCCATTACCCCTTCAAAGTCCTCTGTGGTTGCAAGATGGAATTCGAGCTGATAATCCCTGCCAGGTGACTTTGGGTCAGCCATCAGTCCTGCCTGTTTTAAACAAACAATTTAGTGAAAGTTGGAATAAGATGTCGGGTTTGGAATGAGAGAGTTGAATCATCAGTCTGTGGTTGTTACAATATTTACAATGAGTTACATTGGACCAAGGAGCTTCAATATAAAAACTGCAATGATTAACACATTCTGGGATTGATGGTCTAAAGTACACAGCAACAAAAGATAAGGCAGACATTATAAAAATGAATGTGCATGAATATACTGAAGTGCAGTGCTTATATTGGCGTCGAAGGTTGCAGTGGGGTGCCCGCCAGCACTCTTTTTTGGGGACTGTGCCATCTTTTTTTTCATCAGCCTTTGAACAGATAAAGAGAGGTAGACCAGAAAAGGGAGAAATGAGGAAGAACAAGTTTGGGCAGTACCATCACTAGGAGGGAGCAGCTGGGGGTGTTTGCCCCAGCCCTTGCTCATTTCAGGACCCTGTTTTGCTATTGCAACAAATCTTTATATATCACTAAAGCAGACCTTGCCTGCCTGCTTTTGTGATATAGCCAAACGGTGGGTGTACCTCGAAATGTGGGCCAGGCCATGGGGATTAATATGAAATGTTTATGTTACCAGAAATTCAGATGGGCCACACATGTTGAGTGTGACTAGGACCCCACAAACCTTCTGACATCTGTGGGATTGCAGCAGGGCTTCATGGAAGGGCAGAAATAAACTGTCAGAGGAACAACAAGTGTGCATCAGACACAGGGCAAGCACTGAACTTGGACAGGTTGCCAGGTGCCTTGTGCTGCTGATGTATAGAGGAACAGATGACGTGTCTGGAAAACAAGTAACTTACCTTTGATAATCTTTCTATGGGGGGTCTGGCTAACCTCAGACTCCTCACCTTAAAATAATCCCCAAGCACCAGATACGGTGCAGAAAGATGTTACAGCAGTCTTCCCAGGCATCGCTAGATGACATCATGAGGCTCCATGCTGATTCGATACCACTTGAAAGTACTAGAGTGGGGTCACCTGCAAGCACCACCGTGAATGTGTACAGCTACCTGAAAATGAGTGCACTTCAGTATTAGGGCTGGTTGGGTAGTTCTTTCGTTTTGAATTTTCTCTTTTTATAGCTCCCCCTTCGTTTCTTTGTTTCTCACCTCTTTATTTAAATGTTTAATAAGAGCGCCAGCGAGTGCCAATGGTCTCCTTGCTTGCCTTTCATTTCATCTGCAGTGTGCCGCATTCCAAGTGGACACTTCCTCTAAACCGGGAGATCATTATGGAATGCTGTTGTCGATAGATTTCCAAGATGGCCAACATGTTAGTTCTAGATGTATCAGCAAAGCTTGAACTTTAAAATAAGGACAGACTATTTCCAATACCTTTGCAAGGTGGACACCTGCTGATGTGTTTAGTTTTGTTCTTGGAAACATATGTTTGCCTTGTTTAGAAGGCAGCATGGTTTTCTTTTTCCAACTTGTATTCTTTAGTTATCTTGTAAAAGTTGAGTTGGATTGCAGTGGATTGATGAATGGATGCCTGAGTACCAAGATGAGTAACAAATTTGTGTAAGATCACTTACTGTCTGCACCCATCAGTGACACAAAAGGCACTTTGATTTATAAGCCAGACCAATTGGCATTGCCATTGCTTGTTTATTAAGCACTCTACAAGAATGCATGTGTTTATCCACGTTTCTGCTTCATGTACTTACCCCTCACCTCTACATCTCCGTGTTGCCCTGTCTCACCATGTGCTTCTCTGCCCCCCTGCCACCACTTCCAATGTCCATGTTGCGCCTCTGTCTCTCCATGTGCTTCTGTGCTTAAAACCCATTGCCAAAGTTGATAGGTTCCTAAGGTGCGGCTTATTTACATTGCCAGTGCTTGTTTAGAGTAAACCAAAAACAACCACAAAGACTGCCGCCTTTTAGGTTTTATATATGGTTTTACAGGGATGTATATTTTATACAAGCTTACTTTGAAGGCATTTTTTACAGTATAAAACTTTAACTTCAGTTCACACTCTACACTTTTCCCTACATAAAAAATACCACTCTAACCCACCTAAATCCAGAATTCTCCCTGTGCACTTAAAGCTCGCAAAATATGACATTCCCCAAACATTTGTGTGTTAACTCACTCCAGATGCTGCCAGCACCCTATAAAGGGCTCTTCTTACCCTCTGTGCATCTGTCACACTCTCCACAACTTACACTCATCTACAACTACATATTTAAAAAAAAAAAAAAAAAATCTACAACTACATATTTACTTTATATTCCCCACTCAATTTCTCCCCATGTTTCTGTCTCTTGCAGGATGCCACCTCCCTCTCTTGGGCTTCCCCATGCTCAACTGCCCTGCTTCTTTCAATCCTCTGTTGAGTCCCTTCATTTCATATGGTACTTTCTCTTGTCCTTCTCATCCCCTATGTGCTCTACACCCCCATCGATACTCACTATTCCACATGCACTCTCCACACCCAGCTCGCTTTCAAAAACCCATGTTCTTCCCTCACCCACAAATCACACCAATATATCTTCACAATCCCGGGCCCCTACTCATATTGAAGTTTATCACATTTTGCACTTTCATCCCATAAAGGAACCAGTTCAATCATACCAGCCCCTGACAGCGCCCAGTCACCAGCCTTTATTTCAAATACAGTACCTCATCGACCCATCACAAGTGTATCTCAAAATACAACAAATTTCAATAAATACATTTTAATGAAGAGTGAAAAAAGACTGATTAGGCCAAATACATCCGCCTAATTGGTCTCTGAGGTGCCAATTGGTAATTAATCCCCATTCCAGAATCCTACCCATTGCTGAGTATTTACTTACAATGGAGGTAGGTCTTTTTTCAATGCGAGTCATACTCTATCCATATTTAACGTGGATAGTAAAATCCTTGCAAAACTGATTGTTGTGAGCCTACTCCCGCTCCTGCCACTTATCACATGCCTGGACCAGTCTGACTTTGTGCCAGGAAGGTCACAGTGCATATTTTGTGTACTTTTTAGGTCTCCCCTATGCAGCGCGCATGCGCTGGCTTGGAGAGAGACCTTTAGCCATCGGCACAGCTTTGGGGGCAAAAACGTTCATGTGCATACCCATCCCACTTAGGGTCAAAAGTGTTACAGCAAACCAATGATAGACGGAATGCAGACAATGCAAACATTCTACCTAAGGCAAAAGATCTGGGTTAAATCCATTGTTCTTTTGCCCACTACGCCACCCCAGTTTGGACCCAGCCATATGCAAATCAGTCTGCACCAGTCTGACTTTGTGCCAGGAAGGTCACAGTGCATATTTTGTGTACTTTTTAGGTCTCCCCTATGCAGCGCGCATGCGCTGGATTGGAGAGAGACCTTTAGCCATCGGCACAGCTTTGGGGGCAAAAACGTTCATGTGCATACCCATCCCACTTAGGGTCAAAAGTGTTACAGCAAACCAATGATAGACGGAATGCAGACAATGCAAACATTCTACCTAAGGCAAAAGATCAGGGTTAAATCCATCGTTCTTTTTCCCACTACGCCACCCCAGTTTGAACCCAGCCATATAGGCAAATCAGTCTGGACCCTGTGCCTCATGGGAACAGCCCAGACCGAACTACCAGGCCAGGTCCTCCCTGGAAAGGAAACAAGCATCCTGGGACCGGTTTCAGGATATGTCCCCTTCTTCAGCAAGGGTAGCTTGAATCCAGAGGCACAGTGAGCAAGGGACCCACGTCTGGGGGGCATACCCATCCCTCTTCGGGCCAAAAGTGCTACAGCAAACCAATGATGGACAGAATGCTGACAATGCAAACATTCTCCCCTAGTCAAAAGATCAGGTTTAAATCCATTTTTCTTTTGCCCACTATGCCAACCCAGTTTGAACCCAGCCATATGCAAATCAATCTTGACCCTGTGCCTCATGGGAACAGCCTAGACTGAACTGCCAGGCCAGGTCTTCCCTGGACCGGAAACAAGCATCCTGGGACCGGTTTCAGGGTATGTCACCCTTCTTCAGCCAGGCTAGCTTGAATCCAGTAGCACAGTAAGCAAGGGACCCACGTCTGAGCATACATACCCATCCCACTTAGGGCCAAAAGTGTCACAGCAAACCAATAATCGACGGAATGCTGACAATGCAAACATTCTCCCACAGTCAAAAGATCTGGGTTAAATCCATCGTTCTTTTGCCCATTGCGTCACCCCAGTTTGGACCCAGCCATATGCAAATCAGTCTTGACCCTGTGCCTCATGGGAACAGCCCAGACTGAACTGCCAGGCCAGGTCCTCCCTGGACTGGAAACAAGCATCCTGGGACCGGTTTCAGGGTTTGTCACCCTTCTTTAGTCAGGCTAGCTTGAATCCAGTGGCACAGTGAGCAAGCGACCCACGTCTGGGCATACCCATTCCACACAGGGCCAAAAGTGTTACAGCAAACGAATGATGGACGGAATGCTGACAATGCAAACATTCTCCCCCAGTCAAAAGATCTGAGTTAAATCCATCGTTCTTTTGCCCACTACGCCACCCCAGTTTGGATCCAGCCATATGAAAATCAGTCTTGAACCTGTGCCTCATGGGAACAGCCCAGACTGAACTGCCAGGCCAGGTCCTCCTTGGATCGGAAAGAAGCATCCTGGCACCGGTTTCAGGGTATGTCACCCTTCTTCAGCCAGGCTAGCTTGCATCCAGTGGCACAGTGAGCAAGATACCTATGTGTTGGCATACCCATCCCACTTAGGGCCAAAAGTGTTACAACAAACCAATGATGGATGGAATGCTGACAATGCAAACATTCTCCCCCAGTCAAAAGATCTGGGTTAAATCCATTGTTCTTTTGCCCACTATGCCACCCCAGTTACACCTAGCCATATGCAGATCAGTCTTGGCTGATGACGGCTGATAGCCAGAAACTGGTCCTAGGATGCTTGATTCCGGTCCAGGGAAGACTTGGCTTGGCAGTTCGGGCTGGACTGTTCCCATGAGGCACAGGTTCAAGACTGATTTGCATATGGCCAAGTCCGTACTGAGGTGGCATGGTGAGCAAAATAACAATGGATTAAACGGAGATCTGTGACTGGGTGTGAATGTTTTGCCAATGTGCAACATTCTGTCCATCACCTTGTGTGTTTTGCTGTTCGCCTAATAACTGGAAGCATTGAATAACTGGATAATCTAATAATCTGACTCAAATCCTGGAATATTGGGCTACAGTATATTTTGAATACAGGATAATGCACTTTCCTTACATATTAGGACCAGAGACGGAATTACAAATTATGCTGGTGTTCCATGGTTGGTGGTAATCAGCTTGTTTTTGCTTTCGAGAAGAAGCACAGAAATACAGCCCTTGACACGCGCTCCACCTTACTCTCTTGAGCGATTGAAATACAGAGGAGAGCAGTGTTAACCCCTTATCAGATTTTGGTGCTCCTGTTGGAACTGTTTCTCTATAAAACATTCTAAATGATGATTTAAATTTAGACTTTATGACCAAATTTGATACTACAGAAATGACAGACCTAGAAGGATAAAACCATAAAGGGTTATTTTTCACCTATAAATCATATAGTAATTGGCTAATATAGACATAATAGGTGAATCAATATTTCAGAGTAATCAGTCAAGGAACAAAGTAAAGTTCAGGTTAGCAAAATACAGCGTATAAAATGGGAGAGCAATGCAACATGGATTTGCCTCCTGAGGTCATTGGGACAGGGGTCTCTAACACACCCAGAAAGACTGTATTTCTTAGGGTACTGAACAAAGGATTTCATACATTCAGCACAGTTGTACACAAATTAAATCAATCAAAATTAACTAGAGTGAAATAATTGCAAGAAAATATATTTCACAAGTCTCATGGACACCACCTGTATTAAAACAAACATTGCTACATTTTGTTAGCAATTCTTTTAGGCATTGTTATTTGCAATGGCAAAAATACATGGCTAAACTTATAAGGTCCCAAATGCAAGACCTATTGGCAATGCCAATGCTTGTTGTAAATGGCTATCAATCATTTTTTACCCTCTATTTCAGGTAGAGCAGAAGGGGTCCTACTTGCGCTTACAGCCAATACCATCTCATTGCTCACCATCAATAGCTCACCTTTCTTTCATATTATAGTAGCTACTGGGCGTAGGTCGGTTGATCTAATGGTGATATATTTTTATAATAATAACATTGCAAACCTTATAGTAGGGGCTGAAGAGCTGGGTAAAATATTGGAGGACCTTCTATATCACCATCATAGACCTGTTTTATTCTATGGGGTAGAGATTTTAATACACATATGTGAAATAGAACTGATCAGCGTATTTGCAGGGTAACCGATACAAATTAGTCTTTGATCACCTACTGTAATCATTACAGTTATGGTAATGCTCTAAACAGCCTTTTACTGACCTGGGATCTACTGATAATAAATCCTTTTAACCCCCCTTCAAGCCAACTGCTCCCAACATTCCATCGGGCTGGATCCACCTCAACTATAGATTTTATCATTATTCCTGCTAACTTCAAGAATTATTCCACTAACGTATTGGTACAGATGACTGAATTTAGCGAATATGCTTGAATCTTTGTTAGATTTCCACTGGTCGGTTATGATAAATTTAGATTTTTTATCTACCCCTAGACCTCTCCTTTCAAGGATAAATAGTTATGCTTTTAAATGGGAAAAAATTTACTCTAATTACATATTGACTAAAGTCTTATCGACAATGTTGCAGGAATTTCAGTCCTGCTTAGATCCAATAATCGATAGTTCTGAAGTAGTGGGTGCGTTTGCTCAAATTTTAACGTCTATCAGATTCTATCTGTCTTGACCCGCAACTCAAAATATGTAAGTGCCTAGAAGGTGGTTTGATAAATATTGTTCCCATGTGTCTAGAACTTTGCAGGAACCCCTTAAATCGCATCCTAGAAATCAAACTTTAATAAGCAGTCCGAGAACCAGTTACAAACAAGCAAGGGAGGATAGGAAGAGGCAGTGACACAAGGAAGCCTGGGAAAACTTGAGATAGCAAAGCTTTCTGGAAGATGGTTAATGCCCCTTTTTTGCAGCGGGAGGGAAGGTCATCTTTAGATGAACCTACATGGTTGAATCATTTTTAGAATATTTTTTCATCCCAACTTCAGTTTAATATACCAGATTTTAGGGATCCCTTATCTGTTCCCTCGACACTGGAGTTCTCACTGGAGGAAATAGAACTCGCTCTGTTTCAATCACCTGCCTTAAAGGCAGCGGTCCCGGATAGAGTCCCACTAGACATTTTCCTTGACAATAAATCATTGTGGGCACTATTATTGAACCTAGGGCCTGATGTAGGTGGCCCAATACCGATCGGTAACGGCCTAAAATACTGATTTTCGGCCCTTACCGAGCGGTACCCAGCCATCGGGATGTAGGAGGCTGAAATCCGTCCGAATCGGTATTTACATCGAATCGGTATAGATACCGAATCGGTAATAAACCGAATCGGAAATACACCGATTCGGTAAAAGAACGAATCGCTAACATACCGATTCGGTAAATATACCGAATCGGACCATGTACCGAATCGGTAGATATACCGATTCGGTAAATAGTCCGATTTGGACCATCTACCGAATCGGTAGAGTTACCGAATCGGTAAATTACCAAATCGGACAGGCCAAAACTCTGTTAGAGATGTAGGGAAGCACAGAAATACCGATTTTGCCTCAAAATCGGTATTTCAAATTCGGTATTTACCATGGATTTGAATCAGGTGGTAACCAACTGCAACCTATAAAATGAGACCCAAAATGCAATGCAACTTGCAGGATGGCGGCATTTTATGTCATTGCAAGGCGGCTACGGCTACAGCAGGAAGGAGAGAGGGATTGGTAAAGAGAGGAACAGGTCTACAGACAGAGGATCACCCTGTTCATGCTCACAGAGGCAGAGATCCTACAGAGGTACAGGCTGGACTCAGACACCATTCTGGAGCTCATCAGGGACCTTAAACCACTGTTGGACCACCCCACCCCAAGGGCACACGCCATCCCAACGCACGTGCAGGTGCTATGCAGCCTACACCTGCTTGCGTCTGGCAGCTATCAAAGTGCAGTTGCTGCGGTAGGAGGGGTGACCCAGAGCAGCCTGTCAAGGTTTTTCAACAAATTCCTTGACGCCATGATACAGAGGATGGACCAATACATTTCTTTCCCTGCAACCCATGCGGAACTGGTACAAACAAAAGCAGACTTTTACCAGATGGCACGATTCCCCCACATCATCGGCTGCATTGATGGCACGCACATTCCGATTTGCCCCCCTGCTGACACAAAATACATATACCGCAATAGGAAGTCTACGTACACCATCAATGTGCAGGTGATCTGCAATACTAAGTGCACCATCACAGACCTGGTAGCAAAATTCCCAGGGAGTACCCACGACTCCTACATTTTCCAAAACAGCGGCATCTATGCACGGCTGATGGCTGGGGAATTTGGTGAAGGATACCTCCTAGGTGAGACACATCATCAGACCCCCATAACAAAATGTAGCACTGTAAAGTACATGTATGCATGTGAGTAATGTTACCCCTTTTCCTTCTAGGCAACAGTGCATATGCCCTCCGCTCATTCATACTCACCCCCTACCTCAACCCCTCTACACCCAGCCAAAGGAGGTATAATCGGGCCCACAAAAGCACAAGGAATGTAGTAGAACTGACCTTTGGCATCTGGAAAAGCAGGTTCAGATGCTTGCACAGGAGTGTAGGTGCAAGGCAGTATACCCCCATCACCTGCTGCAAGATCATAGCTGTCTGTGCAATGTTGCACAACCTTGCGGTGAAGAAGGGCACTGAGGTGGAGTTGTCAGACTACGAGGACCATGACGACGACGTTGCTGTGCCACAAACACAACCTGCTGGGGTGTCTACACCAAGTGATGGCAGATACAGACGTGAGGAGATAACAGAAAACTATTTCTGAGTGAGTACAGATGCACAGACAGGTCATGGATGTGAACAAAAAAAGATTTTATAATGTTGGCACAACGTTACAGCACTGATGTGCAACAAATTAAATAAGTACAGTAAAGGTGGGGAATGGAAATGGGCCGGGTTGCCTCACCCACCCTGGCAGTCTCACTTCCTGCTGCGCTTTGCTGAACCACTGGGATGTGGCTCCCCCCCCTTCTGCATGTCCGGCTGCCTCAGTGGAGCGCCTGGTGCTCCGGCGCGGCTCATACACCGCGCTGGCCGGGCTGCTGCGGCTGCTGCTGTCCCCAGCCTCGGCCATGTCCAGGGCAGGATTCACCACCGTGTTGGAGATGATGAGGGCCTCCATGGGAGTGGTGATGCGAGCCATGCCCCTGGTCACCTCTGCAGTGTTCTGAGTGAGGCAGTCTTCCATATTTGCCCCTCGGCGGCATAGCAGGGCGGTTGCTGCGGCAAGCCGGTTGATTGCCCGGTTTTGTACACGGGCATCCCTGCGCCTAGTGTGCTCATGCTCCTCCATCTTTGCACACAGCTGTGTTATGGCAGTTGTCATGCACCACAGTCCTGTTGCTATTTCCCTGTTACTTGCCACGAAATTCACAAAACCCTTTGACATCTCCCCCATCTGCAGGTTGTGTTCCCGCAATTGGCGCTGGCAAGCCAGGATGGACTTGGCCTGCATCCGCTGGATCCGCACCATGCTCCCCCCAAGCCCTTGGAAGACGGTGCCCTCCCGTGCTGGTAAAGCACTGCTGGAAGTGCGTGTGCGGCGCCGAATGGTGCTGCCCTGCTGGGTGGCCTGCTGTGCCACAGTTGTCGCAGGTGTGGGTGCTGGTGCCTGACCCGCAGCTCCCTCCATGATGGTCAATGGGGCCACAATGATCCTCCTGGCAGGAGATGTGGCAGGTGCTGGCTGGGTCCGCGTGGGTGAGTTCTCCGGTGAGAATTGCAATGGGGGAGATAGTGACAGTAGGGGGGAGTGGGGAAATGAGAGGGTATGTCCTGGGTCATCCTCATTGGCCATGGCACTGCTGTCCTCCTCCTCCTCCTCCTCCTGTGAAGGAACCATGCTGCTTGGCCCTGCCACCGCACTGTCCGCTGTTGCTGGAGCTGTCGCTTGTGGAGCTGCTGCTCCACTGCCTGATGGTGCCCCTAGGTATAAAGAAGCATTTGTGAACTGAGTGCAAATGTCTTACAGTCACTACAATAAAAGCATTGCACATATCATTTTCATTACTCTGAATCTATTTTTAAGTGCATTGCAGTTTAATGTGCACTGACATTTGTTACTACATTAGCTGACTACATTTACCATGATGCATTGCCCATGTATGTTGCTAGCAGTACTGGGCTGGGGTTTGGCTGTGCATTTGGGCTAAAGGGGAGGTGTCTGGTAGGGTGTGTCATGCTGCGCATGCTTCTTACCTTTTGATGTAGCTCTGGCTGAGCAGTCCAGGTCCCCAACTCCCACCACACTCTCGGTCTCAATCATTGTGGACACCAGTTCCTCCAGTTCAGTGAGGGGTGGCGCGGGGTTCCTGCCTCCACCGGTCAGACCTGCCTGCTTGTGCAGCTCCGCCAATTTCCTCTTGGTGAGGCTGCGTATATCATAAAACCTCTTCTTGAGGTCGTCCAGGCACCTGGGGGTCACACAAACTGCATTCACCCTCTCACCGATGCCACTCCACAGCTTCCTCTTGGTGGACTCGGGGACTGTGAGGGACAGCCTTCCAAACAGCTGCCTGTGGACCCTCACCACCTCCTCCACCAATGCTTGCAGCTCCATGCTGCTGAACTTGACCTTGCGCTTGCGCTCTGCCTTCTGGCTCTCAGAGCTGCTTGCCATTTCCACTGTGATCAGGATTGTGCTACCACTCTCTCTGCTGCTCACTCTGAATGCTCAGCTCCAGCTGCCTCTCCAGAAAGTTCTAATGAGTTGCACCTGCCTGGGTAGCCACTACCTGCTAGGGTGGGGGAGGTTGGTTCAACCTCATTGGCTGTTGTCATTAGTTTCACTTTTACTTGCTCGCCGATTCCGTATTTACCGAATCGGTATTTACCGATTCCGTATTTACCGATTCTGTAATTGCCGAATCGGTAAATACCGATTCGGTATTTACAATGCATTCCTATGGGCCTTTTGGTCCATAGGGTTGTATTGCCATTACCGAATCGGTTTCTACCGATTCGGTGAATACCGATTCGGTAAGTATCGAAACACGATACCGATTGTTTCCGAATCGGTATTTTACCGATTTTTTTAACTACATCTCATTTTCCGAATTCAAAATACCGATTCGGTAAAAATCGGTATTTTAAATTCGGTAAATTACTTTTACCTACATCGGGCCCTTTAATGCTGTGGTTAAAGTGGGTCCAACCCCTTCATGGAAACAATCCCTTATCATTCCAAACTATAAGAAGGGGGATACATGTAATCCTGCTAATTATCGCCAAATCTTCGTATTGGACAGCACACATTCTGGCAGACATTCAATATGGCTTTAGGAAGAAAAGGGTAACGGTGGAACAGTGCCTAAATCTAGCCGTGACAACATCAAAATACGCCTTAGCAAAGAAAGGCCAATTTTACAAGGCATTCATGGACTTGTCCGCTGCCTTTGATAAATAAAATTAAATACATTCTGGGCCACCTTGGTATCCCTGGGCGTGTACAGTGCCATAATTAATTTTATTAGAGAACTTTATAGAAATGCTGGGGTTGTAATTAGATACAGGAAACAGAGATAATACACAAACTTGTTTAGGATTGATAAGGGGTGAGACAGGGATGTGTCCTAGCTCCATTCCTTTTCTCACTACACACCAATATTTTAAGTGAGGTCCTTGGTGCTAAATGTAAGGATGTTTCTGTCATAGGTGTTTTACCTGTGCCTGCTCTGCTTTACGCTGATGATGCGGTTGTGTTAGACAGAACCCCATTGGCCCCACAGAGCTCTATAGGTACATACTCGGAGTATGTGGCTGATCTGGGCCTATCTGTGAATATGTCAAAAACAATTGTTATGGCGGTGGGTACTGGAAAGAAAAAATGAATGCCCCTAAAAATAGAAGGTAGAACTTTGGAACGTGTGGATAACTTCATTTATTTGGGGATTCTTTATGATGACAAATTAAATTGGTCTCCAAGGGTTAACAATAGGACAAATCTTATAGCAGGGTTGTGGAAATTTTCCTCAAGCTTGGGAAAGAAATCGTGTAAAGAAATGCTAGATATATACCTGGCAAAATCAGTATCTATGGTGCTGCGATTTGGGGCATAGCCGAATGTGGAGATCTTCAGATTATTGAAGATAAATTCATAAAAAGATTGCTTTCTATTCCAGGTTCTTGCCCAAACCTCATTGTCCATAAAGAATTAGGTCTCCCTTTTATAAATGATGCTATTAATTTAGCTCCACTTTTATTATGGCTTACACTCTGGAAAAGGCATTCTGTAAAATTAAACCAACAAGAACTCGCGGATATGCTCACTCATGACCTACAGCTAGAATTCTGTGGTTAGCATATGTGAATTGATCCATTACTGATTTGGGACTAGCAATGTTATTTGATTCACCATGTCATTGTGTGTCTTTTCCCAAATCTAGACTTAGGCGCTTTTTGCTGCCATTTGTGATCATGATAGATGGCAACAAAACACTTCTAAAACCTCAGTCCTAGCTTTCCAGGCACTCCCTTTGGTGGCACATGGAAATGCCTCTTATCTCTTATTTGTTCCAAAAACACGCACCGCTTCTTATTGATAAGGCTAAGGCTGAACATCTTTCTTTAATGATTGCTTAACTGCCCAGAGTATATTCCTTCAACCAATTGCCTCCTCGTTCATGCGATAAGTGGTCGACTCAATCTATTTCTCATATTTTATTTTTTGTTTATTTTACAAAACTGAAATGAATTAATTTTATTATTCCCCTGCTGAAAAAAAATTGAGTTTAAACTCACACTCACAAGTTCTCCCAGTAATAATTTCATTGGAAACTCCTTTTATATGTGTTATGATAGCTAGTTTTTTTTCACTCAGTTTTAATAACTAGAAGGAGGCTTCCCATTAGAGGGACTGTTTTTATTAAAGTCTAAATACAGGTTAATAAAATAATGTGCATTTTATCTGCTGTATTGCCTACCTTTTTGCATTTTAATGATGTATTCTAAACATTTGTTTTCTTTAAATTCTACTGTTTGCTATCTTACTTCCTTTTTGATTATGTCACATGATAATATTATATTTCTATTTTATTTTCACTTTTATGCATTTATATTTTAAATATAAATAAAGTTGAATTGATTGGCACCATTTGAGCATGAAAACTCTTGTTATCTCTGGAATAATACTGTTAAGTCAGAACACCTTGAGTATATTTTCAAGTTAGTGTACAATGTTGCTTCAGATGATCTAATAAAGACAGACAATAGGTGATTGCAAATATTGATGAAGGTCTGACTCAGAAGAACTTTGAGGCACACAATGGGCCAATGATTGAAAACTAAGTGTATATTGTGGGACAGTGGGAGGGAGACCACCTGTCAGTCAAAAAAGATGTAATTCACTTACAATCATGATGTCTGATTTCAGTGTTAAGGGGGCTCTGAAACAGAAGAGATTGGCCCACAGGGTCAAATGCTGTAGATAAACCTAAGAAAATCTATGTGGACATACACCTGATCCACAATTATTCTCACATCAACTATGGCCTCAACCAGAGCTGTATCATCAATCAAACACTCTTGTAAAAAAAAGGTCTGGCAGGAGGCCAGCAGGAGATTAGTTAGAGCAGTAAAAGTCTCTGATTAGATATTATCTGTATGAAAAAAAGTCTAGCGATAGACCAGCAGGTGACTAGGTAGAGCAGAGACTGAAGACATTTTCTGTTTGAAGCAGCTTTCTGCTGGTATCTCATGAGGTTTTACACAGGGTGAAAAATCATTTAAGAAAAGTTTCAACTAATGAGCCCCTGTGATAAATTTAGCAAATGTAATTTAACTTGAAATTCAGGAATTTCGAGAGAGTAATTAAAATTACATAGAGGCCTACCCGTTAGACACTTCATACATACTTGGGCTAGGCTGGTTACTCATGAGACCTACCCTCCTTTACAGAACACATCCAAGGATATAATCCACATCCTTTAAACCATCAAAACCAATGTGATTCTATAAAGGAATGTCCATGTGGACAGCCTCCAGTGAATGAATCCATAGGCCAATGTATCTACAAAGCTCCGAAAGTCCTCGTGATTGATGAATGCTATGCTGTAGAAATAAATAGCAACATAAAACAGAATAACAAAAACGTTATTTACACTTTGAATATGGTAACAGATACATGTATTCCTTATAGTCATGTCATTGCTCAATAGGTACATTAGTCTGCCAAAAGAGTGCCTCAATTTCAATGTATGAAGGGTAAGGCATCCATGCACTGGAATGGAGGCACATCCCTTTGCCTATTTCTACCCTACACCTACTCCACCTTTTATCCCATATCATATGCCCTCTTATGTCTCTACTCCTATTCCTATTCTTAGCCCAAAACCTGTCCTATTACAATTAGAATACCTACCACAAGCATAACCCAACAACATGCTTACAATTACTATAACTACTGCCACTCCTACCCCCAATCATGCTCATTCCACTAGCAGTATTGTTTGAGATACTCCTGATGCTAATCTTAAATTCTTCTGTCTATTTTTAATTTTAGTTACTCCTAGACTTACACCTTCTCACATTTCTACTTATGCCTACGTTTACTCTTATGAATGCTTGTTCTTACTCTTATTACTCTGTTTCTCCTAATCCCACTCAAATGTATTTGCCTAGTTTCATAACCCTGATTTGAACTGATCTTTTATGCACCTAATGCATTTTTTGCACTTCATGCTTTGAGAAGGTCCCTCGACGGCCATATACTTTTCATGACTGCAGCTGATTAAGATATATACTCACTGATACCACTGCCTCCTGAAAGAAACAAAGAAGACAGGCCATCACAAACTTCAGCAAGGAACTCTTCTCCATCGTAAAGGAGTTTTCCAACCCTCCCCCTGCCGACAACGACATCACCCCTTCTCAGAAACTGTGCAACTCCCTGGCAGACTCCTTCCATGAAAATATCTCAGCCATCTCACACCCACAAACATTAAACATGAACTCCTGCTCAGGCAGCTGGACCCTCTCACAAAAAGCCACTATCTCCATCATGAACTCAGTTCACTCGGGGGCATCCAGGGGCCCCTACCCCCAATATGTTTTCAATCTAGGGAACATGTACATCGGTGACAAACTCAAGAAAGTTTTGAACACATCGATCACCACAGCCTCCTTCCCTGGAATATGGAAACACCCCGAAGTGAGGCCTTTCCTAAAATACTTCAGGGGACCCAACAGAACCAAAGAAGTACCAGTCCATCTCCCTGCTCCTCTTTCCAGCAAAAGTGCTTGAAAAAGCTGCCAACAAAAGCTCACCATATGACTGGATGAAGGTCAAATGTCTTAAGACGCTCGAAATTGACCAGAGCGAGTCTTTGGGAATTATGCTATGTGCTAGAGGCAATTTGCGCACTTCGCGCATTTTAATGACATTTTACAGTTTTTTCTGCTAATAACAATTTTTGTTGTGCAGGTACCTCTGGGGTTGCGCGCTGGGCGTTTTCTGCGCTGCACTTACTCCCCTTCTTCACCACTCGGTCCTGCAGGAGATTCAAGTCCTGCCGGGATTCACAGTTGGCCGCCATCTTGGGTGAGGAGGCTCACTAGGCGAGCGGTCTAGCGCTCGGAGCCTCACACCAACCATCTGCCCTATAAAATGGCGCCCCCTTAAAGGGAGCGCAGCGGACGGGCGCAGGGGGCACACCGTCTGCGTGCCGAAGTCGCGCCAAAGTCCAGCCCGTCTGCGCCCGTCCGCGGCCGGACGGGCCCAGGGGCCAGGGACGCTGCCATTTTCACTTCCTACTCCCCCTCTGCTCTTATGAGTCTACAAGCTTCTGCATGCCCCCTATCTCCCGATACCTGGGCCAGGATTTCTTCCCTGGGGATCGCAGGTAACTCCCCCCCCCCTTCTGGGGCCGCCGTTACCTCTCATAGCACCTGCTCCTGTTGAGTCGCAGATCCGGGTATTATACCTTAACACTCGCTCTTTTGTCAGGCATCAAGCCGATATTCTTAACCTTCTCTTAACGGAGAGGCCAGCCGTTCTCCTACTATCTGAGACCTGGCTCACCGACGACTCCCTTCCTGACATCCTCGCAGCATTACCCCCAGATTACTTCCTGTTGAACACCAACCGTCCTGGGGGCCGCTCCGGAAGAGGAGTGGCAGCGGCAATACGCAAGAATCTTAAGATTATCGCCTCCGCTTTCATGACCCTCCCTGAAGTGGATAACCTGGTCCTTCGTCTCGGGACCGAGGTCGGGGCAGTTACCCTTATGGTACTATACCGTCCTCCCCACCCCATGCCTTCATTCCCCTCATCTTTTATTGAACAGTTAACTAACTTGGCCACCTCCTCCCCCCGCACTGTCATTGTTGGTGACTTTAACTATTGGTTCCAGCATGAGGACGCCGGCCCCCATGCCTCCGAACTATTCGAGGCCCTCTCGAGCCTGAACTTCACTCACTTAGTCAGGTCCGCCACCCACTGTGGCGGCCACATTCTTGATCACATCTGGGTTCACGGGGTCAAGTCCTCCTGTCCGCTCATAACTCCTTGTGTATGGTCCAATCACTTTTTGATTGACACCACTTTCTTGGCCGTCGGCCAGATTAGGATCCCACTGCAGGAGGGCGGCACCGCCCGCAAGTGGAGAGCCGCCGATTCCTCTAGATTCTTATCTCACCTTGCCCTTACACGCCCCCTGCTTCCCAACGATTCAAGCACCAACGAGCTTCACGGGCATATCTCTGACTGGCTCACGACAGCCAGCGATATTTTTGCCCCTCCAACTAAGTTCCCCGATCCCGACATCGCAACTCTCACAAATGGTTCACCCCCCATCTCAAAACCCTGCAATTGGAACTCCGCCGGTCAGAGCGCAGGTGGAGGAGAGACTATTGCTCGCCTAGCAGAGGCGTATACGTCACTGCGCGCAATAAGTACAAAACAGCCATCTCCGCAGCCAAAAAAGCTTACGCCTCAGAAAGAATCTTATCCGCCCCTTGCAAGTCCAAAGAGATTTTTAAAGTTCCTAATGAATTCACTTCCGACCCCAGTACACTCCCGACTCAGGCCCCCACACAGGAATCTTGTAAAGCGCTTAGCACTTTCTTCATTGAGAAAATTGCTTTGATCAAAGACACCATCCCGGCTATCCCCCCTGGCGCTGGTTTTGTCTCTCCTCCCCACAATGCCCTCTCTTTCACCCAGTTCCCTCCCTTAGACCCCACATCCTTGGCCACATTGGCTACCCGCACTAAGTCTGGATCTCCAGACGACTGCTGTCCCCCCACCGTACTACGAGACATCTGCCATTCTCTACCCGATTGCATCCTTCCCCTGCTGAATTCCTCTCTCTCGTCCGGTACAGTGCCCAGCTCCTTCAAGGAGGCCGTTTTGGTGCCTCTTCTGAAGAAGCCTGGTGCTGACCCCGCCGTTCCGGCGAATTACCGCCCTATCTCCCTCTTGCCCTTCTTTTCCAAAATCCTGGAAGCCCACGTCACCGCCTGTCTCTCACAGTTCATTGAGAGCTCCAACTTCCTCGAGGGCAACCAGGCCGGCTTCAGACCCGGCCACTCTACGGAGACTGTGATCTTGGCCGTGCTGGACGCCTTGAGAGACGGCGCTGACAAGGGTACCCCCCAGGCCTTGGTATTATTAGACCTGTCAGCCGCTTTCGACACGGTGGACCACTCCATCCTCCTCCACCGTGTCGAGCAGGCTGGCATCCAGGGCCTGGCGCTGGCATGGGTCAAATCCTTCCTGACCGGGAGGTCTCAGACCCTCAGCCTGGGCACTTTCAGAGCTCCTAGGGAGCACTCGCCCTGTGGGGTCCCCCAAGGCTCCTCTTTGTCCCCTCTTCTCTTTAATCTCTATCTTCGACCCCTTCTTTTTTCTCTGAGGCAGTGGGACGTCACCGTGTTTAATTACGCGGACGACCTGCAACTCATCTTTCCTCTCAACTCCCCCTCCACTATCCCTAATTTCCAGGCAGCTATGTCCCACATCCTTCAGTGGATGTGTCAAAACCAGCTCAAACTGAACCCCGGAAAGACGGAGCTCCTTCTTCCTGGCAGGAGCTCTACCTACTGGGGTCCGCACTTCTGGCCGGCAGACCTTGGCCCCCCCCCCCACTCCCGTGGCCTCGGTAAAGAGTCTCGGGGTCACTATTGACTCCGGCCTTTCTCTCAGGACCCAAGTGGGGACGGTGGTCTCCTCCTGCATGTTCCAGCTGCGCAGGATCAGGAAGGTGGCCTATCTCCTCACTCCTGAAGCCCTTCTGCAAGTCATCATGGCCCTCGTCCTCTCCCGCTTAGATTTTTCGGACTCTATTTACCATGGTCTGCCTAAAACATCTCTTTCCAGACTGCAATCTGTTCAGAATCAAGCGGCGAGACTGGTCCTTGGGATCCCGAAGTGGCAATCCGCCAAACCCCTTCTTTCCAAACTGCATTGGCTCCCTGTCATTTCGAGGGCAGCCTTTAAGATCGGCTGCCTTACCTTTAAATCTATATCTGGCTCCTGCCCCGTCTTTCTGAAATCTCTTATCAAGCCCTATTGTCCTTCACGGAACCTGAGATCTTCCCACCTTCACTTCCTGTCTATCCCCCTTATTAAACTCTGCAGATCTGGAGGCCGGCGATTTGCATTCCTGGCCCCAAAACTTTGGAATTCCTTTCCCCTCTCTCTCAAAACCTCTAATTCTCTCATTCTTTTCCGTAAAACCCTAAAAACATGGCTTTTCCCTCAATCCAGCTAAGTCCCCCTGGTCTTTCTGTTTCCAACCAGCGCCAGGAAACCCATGGTGTCAGCGCGCTCTACAAATTCCCCTTACAATACAATACAAGCTCAACCCAGACAAGACATAAGTCCTCATCTTGGGAAACAACCCCTCACCATGTAATGACATGTGGTAGCCGGTGGTCCTCGGCCGACCCCTTTTTTCTCACAGACCACGCCCGTAATCTCTGCATCATGCTAATAAACAAGCTATCCATGAAGAAACAGGTAAATGCAGTCTCCTCAGTCAGTTTCAACAGACTACCTATGGTCTGCAAAATCTTCAGGTTGCTCCCTGTTAACACCAGAAATACCATCACCCAGGCCCACGACACAGGCAGGTTGAACAACGGAACTCTCTCTACGCAGGTATCCCTGCATGCCTGATAAAGAGACTCCAGACAATATAAAACTCAGCAGCAACAGTCATCGTCGACCACCCCAGACAGACACATATCAAACTGCAACTCAAAAAACTGCACTGACTCCCACGCCAAAAGTGGTGCCAGTTCAAGATGGTGACTCACGACACAGGAGCAACATATATCAACAAATGCATCATTTTCTACCAACAAACTAGATTCTTACATTCTACCTTCCTCTTCCATGCTGTCACCCTGGGATCCGGCGAAGCAACAAAGGAGGATGTCTTTTCACCCACCTAGCAGCCAAAGCTTGGATTGACCTTGCCCTGCACCTCAGGAACACCTCATAACTTAAGGAGTTCAGGAAAGAACTAAAGACCTGCCTGATTGAATGAGAAGTCTACCACCAAGTAACAAGCAACCTTAGTGCCTTGAGACCCTCAAAGGTGATTTGTTGTGCTATATAAATATGATTGATTGATTGACTTAATCACTTTATTGAAGATTGCATTCTATCAGTGGGGCAAGACTGCAGGATGTAGCTAAAGATGTCCCCCCATCTTAAAGCCATGCACTGGCTCCCAATCCACAAGAGGATAATTTTTAAAGCGATGGTTTTAGCCTATAAATCACTCCATGGAACTGGGACCCGTACCTCAGGAAAAGAGTTCAATTCTACCACCCGCGTCGAGCTCTGAGATTTGCTGCATTCCAGCTAGCGCCTACCCCCAAATTTCTCCGCCCACGATTTGGTGGTCGCTCCTTCCCGGTGCAAGTAGTGCAACTTTGGAATAGTCTCCCTTTGGCTCTCAGATTGACACAGGACCTCCCCGCCTTTAGGAAGTCACTGAAAACCTGATTATTCCAGCAATAGCTCATTACTTAGTGAGTTAAGAGTCCACAGTCTGTCACGCTTAGGTTGTTTTAGCGCCGGGACACTCAATTGAGTAGCCGTGCACTCTACAAATTCCTAGTAACATAACATAACATAACGAGGCTGCAGGATGTAGTTACAGAGAGCTGCATGAGGCCGGAAATCTTTTCCACGAGGTCCTGCAAAATCAGATTTGCTTCTAAAGGAAAGCTCTGAGCTGGAGCTATCTAAATCTTAGTCCAGCTGCAATGCACCTTTGTTGGATCAACTTTGCAGTTTTATCCCTATCTTTAGGAGATCTTTAAAGCCAAAAGGTTTTAAAGTGTCAAGTTTCAAGAAAAGTAAGGAGGGGCACACCTTGACACCAGTCAGGGTTCTAGGTCTTTGGGGACAGCACTTAGAGCCCAGACTCACTCCGGCAATGGCCAGCGGCAGGGCCCAGGACATGTAAGTTATTAATATTTAAAAGGAATGTTTAGGCCTGTCAAAAAGGGTAATTTTGACAAGTCAAATTTGCAATGCACACTTGTATAGCCACTCTACATATGGCAGGCCTGAAGTCATATTTACACTGTCACTGTAGTGGATAGCACAATGAGTAGTGCAGTTCACTGGTGATATTTAACTTACAGGCCCTGAGTATACCTTTGTGCAATGTAGTAGAGACTTGTAGATTAGTTAAATATTCCCATTATGGATTTGCCAATTTCATCATGTTGAAATGTGGAGCACAGAAAACTTACTATTTGTTAGCAGGAGTAAAGAGAAGAGTTCTACAGTCAGTAAAAATAGTCAGGGTAAAAATCTAGTGGTACATCTCACAAACAATGGCCATTTCCAACATGCTCCATTTTGTGGGTGCTTATTCAAAGGGCTAACAAAATTGTACGTGGACTTCATTATACAATACCATTTTTTTTCCTTATTACTTTTTTGGAGGGTTTATTGATGTTCTCGTCTTTTTGCCTTGAGGATAAGTTTATAGATTACTGATGTTTTTTTGGGAGATGCAAGGCGAATCAAAAATCAAATAGTTTGCAAAAATCTCCAATAAAGAGAAATAAATGCATAAGACAAATAAATCATTTCAGACCTAATTAATTAGTCAAAGCATAAACTTGAAGTTTAGCATCTACTTCTATTTAATCAGCTGCACTCTCTGTCTGTCTGTGTCTAAAGAGCAAGCAGGGAGGGAGACAGCCCGCCCTTCACCAGACCTCAAAGGAATGTGGCCTCAGTGCAAAAATATGACGTGGAAGCAAGAAACCTCCCCCTGACACTCCTCTGACGCCACTCCTCCCTTCAGCAATCTCCCGGGACGTTTCTCGTACCTAACCCATAGAATGAAGCAAAGCCTAAGCCAAAATGAGCAAGAAGCCAGCTGAGCTAAGAAAGCCAGCCCCTCCTCCGGAGAGGTCAGTTTTTATACACAAAATTTTGGCAGACTACACAAAATGTTTCAACTTTCAGGAAAACCTGTACGTGATTGGTCTGTCATGATGGCATGAGTTCTCACAACCCTGACACATTCTAAAAACCTGACTTTACTAGTTTTAACAAAAGAAGCATACATGAATAATACATTTATAAACATTTGCAACATTTACTAGGAAAAATGTTTCTATAGTTTCCTTCCTTCCTGCCACAGAGCAGTCAGATGGATACTTTTAACTAACTGGTACATTGGCACAGTCACAAGAATGTACAGTTCAAGCTGTCCTTGACTTCTTCGTGGTTTGAGTCAAGCTGTCACAGTGCGCATGCTCTCTTCTCTTTCAAAGCAAGCCATAGCCTGGTTTCACAGGCAGCCATTTAATGGTAGGCCCCAAAATAAAACAAACAAAAAGATAATATTAATGTCATGTATAAATGTTTACCTAGCCAAGCTACTAGTGTAAAGCAGTTTTTCTATTATTTATGACAACATGGCAATGTGCAACAAAGAAAAAAAGATGTTATTAACTGAAAATATTTATCAAAATATGCAACAAGTCAAAGTCTATTAAGACAGAAATAGTGGTTTTAGGGATGAGCTGGGAAGAGAGAAACATATTTTATTAATCTTCAAAGCTAAAAAGGCCACTTTTCTCTACATTGCAAAAACACATGTTAATTCAGCAAAAGCATGTCAGACTGAATTGGCCTCACTTTCATATTTTTCATGTGCCATGTTTTTAACTTGCACCAAAAGGTGCGTGGCAATTTAAATGCAGTCTGTCTGAAGCAGAAAAAATAAAACAATGCCTGACTGCAGATGAAATCTGCTCCATCAATCCACCCTTCTGATGATTCAAATCATAATAAATTGATTTATAATTCATCACACATATTTCATTTTCAAAAGTGATATATATATATATATTTTTTTTTTTCTAAATTGCAAAAGCTGAGCATATAACAATTTTACTTCTATTTCTAAGGCACACACAAGTCTATCTGTAATCAGATCTTATATAGCCAAGCTCAAATGTTTTAGTGCAGAGTTCTGTAAGTAGCTTCTTGGAACAGTTAGTCTTCTTTAAAATAAGTAACTAAAATAATAAAAAAGGAATTCAACAGGACAGTTTCAGCATTTCTTTTCTCTTTGTCATCAGCTTGCCTTCAGAATGGCTCATACAGTGTGGCATTCTCTACCTTTTCAATGCAAATTAGACTACTTAGGTGCTGAGAAACTCTGACAGAGCACCATCAATCCTTTGCACTTTTTCAACCAATGCCTTTCACTCTTATTTTCACTTTGATCAGATTCAGATGTTTCACCACAGCATCTCTCAGATCAAAGCCGTTGCACCATCCGTTATGCAGATCTTGTGTAGCAGCTGCATTCTGGTGATAAACTGCACACTGTACATCAACCAGACCTACACAGCAATGGCTAGTGTTCTCCTCAGTGTTTTCCACAAGTGCATTTGCATATGCATTTTCAAGCCACTTTAGTGTTGGTGAGACACCGTCTTTTGCAAAAGGTAACTCAGTGCTGCCATTGTGTTGCTTTATTATGCTTGACACTTCAGGCAGATAGCTGCAATCCATTCCTTGTCCAATCTGGACAAGGAATGGAAAAAAAAATGAAAAGACAGACAGAGAGTGCAGCTGATTAAATAGAATTAGATGCTAAACTTTAAGTTTATGCTTTGACTAATTAATTAGGTCTGAAAAGATGTATTTGTCTTATGCATTTATTTCTCTTTATTGGAGATTTTTGCAAACTATTTGATTTTTGATTCGCCTTGCAAGACTATATTTTTCTTAGAAACTCTAAGAGTTTTGAATGACATTTTGCGCCACATTCCCATATGTAATGCTTATATGCAGACAGTAATAAGTTCTGTATTAATGCTATTTTCCTGTTTTCCAAATTCTGTAACATGATTGATATTTTACTAATGAATAAAGGATCAGAGAAAAATTAACTTTTGACTAGAAAATAAAACCCTTTAAATACTCAACAACTCTCTTTATTGGCTTAAAATATTGTAAATTGTAAATTGTTGTGTCTTGTAAAGCGCACTGCTACCCGGAGGCCTCGTAGCGCTATAGACCGCTGGGGAACCCGTCCTGGCTTTCCCTGTGAGATAGTCCCTCCTGGGGGTCTCCAAGGTGAAACCAGGCATCCCCGGCGTTTGTGTGGGGCCGTTGTGGAGATGAGGCAAGCTAATGCCCAGAGTTGCCGAGTGTGATCCCTGGTCGGAGTAGGCACCGATGCGAGAATTATCAGTCCGCTGATCCTGGTCCAAGACCCTGCCGCGTCGGGAATCGAACCCTGGTCCCGGGCCGTTCTCTGCACTCGGGTCTGCCGCCTCTAACCAGTGAGCCACACCTAATTGCATTTTTGACTGTTCATGATTATTAAAGTCTTCTCAAGGTAATACATGGTGTGAAGGGCCCAACACCTTTTGAGTGGTAAATTAGAGGTAGCATGAAGGTTTTGCATTGAGAAACTACCAGAAGAAATTACCGCTCCATCAATGCACTGCAGCGTGAAATGGCATCTGCTAGGGCAATTTTACTTCTGTGGCCAGCCAATCAGAATTCGTGTGGTCTGAGAACTTTTATATCTGTTGATGGAGCTGAAGTAGTTGATGGAGCCAAAAGCTCCCCTTGGGCACTGGGGTGCCTTTATGTTTTTTTTTAATTTTAGTCTGCAGACAGCTGTCAACTAGGTACTCAAACCTTTGCAGAATAAAATGTCAAAGGTATAGAAAAATATTAAACCTTTCAAGCCATTTTGCAACATTTTTTTAATACGTATACCCTAAAAAGTATTGAACCGATTTGCACCAAGCCAATAATAGCACACCACACTTTATGAGTAAAGTTCATTTTCTTTCATGCCATGCTAATCTAATGAGAGATTCGTGTGGTAGGCACGATTCAACTTTCCTATGGGGGCTAAAATGAAAAAAACACATCTCCCCCTCTAAACATGTTTACCATGCAAGGATCTTCTCAAAACTGGGCATGGTGAACAAATGCCAAGCATGGTTTATCAATATTTTTGTAATGCCCTGCCTTAACTTCCTGGAAAGTTTAGTGTCAATCCATCAAGCGGGGTCAAGAAATAGGTGGGGCGGGGCATTCCCAAAACATTATTTACCCATATTAATTCAAGATCCAGTGGCCTCCATTATTTTTCTATGGGAGTGTGCTGCAGTACCTGAGTACCTGTGTGTGGCCATGTTTAGTGTTTTTCATATTCAGCCTAGCTGGAGTACATTTACACTTTTTTTGAAACCTTTGGGGCTGTAATACATTTTATGGATATGTGTTTGCATCTGCATGTCCCTCCATAACACCTTCTTACATTTTTCTAAAACCCTCCGTATTTAAGAGAGCACTCACCCTGGTCCCTCCACATTTCTTAATGAAACGTATAATTTCATGTGTAGATTAGATCCTTGCTCAGAAAAGATAGGAGAGGCTAAAGTCTCTACCTGTAGGTTGTGAATAGCATTTTGTACTCTGTGAGTAAGACTACGGTAATGCTACCTTAAGTATGACAACATGCTGTTTGTGAATGGGCCTTACAGTATTTAAATCTGTCTTGCACCTGTGATTTTTTGTTTTGATGAGCAAGGCATGTGCCAGTTTTTTCATAGTCGGGATCAAGAAGTCTCAGTGCCCTCCCATGTTTTACCTGACACACGTTTTTTTGCAGTGTTGCTGCTTTGATAGAACACAAGCTGTTTCCAAGATAAACAATTAACCTTTGAAAAATTATACAGTCGAATCATGTTAATACGTAATACAAGTCATGTTGTTGCTCTGCCTTGCATCACTGGGAAAGGGCAGAACTGCACCATATTTAACCAATAGTGTGTATTCCTGTCCTTTACCCTTGCCCTGTGTCGTTTTGGCAGCCTAGCGCCATTGCAGGCACCCTTGAAGCATGGTGCAAGAATGCCTCCATTGCATGCAGGGTTGCTTTTTGTGCAGGAAGGGGCACCTTCCAGGACAAAAATCAATCCTGAGAGGCTTTTTTCCCTTTTTTATGTGTGCAGCAGAATTACCAGCACACATAGAAAGAGGGAAAAACGAGAAGAAGTAAAGATATTTCTCCTAGTTAATCCTCCCCTAGGGAGGCCTAAACTTTTGGCTCATTCCCAAGTTTACAAGTCCTTGTAAATTTGCGAATGCGTCAAAAAGCTGCATGGGAACACCCACGGTAATGCCCATGGAACGCCTTCCTTGCGCAGAGTAAGGCCATGCAGCAATTTGCCCTGCATTGCCCTTCTAGACCTATGAAGCCATTCAAAGCCAAGCAAAGTGGTTTCATAAATCTGATGTAGAGGCTTGTGTCTTGCATGTACCACTTTGTGTGGTGCAAACGTGACACAGGCCTTTCATGCTCCATAGTGTCTAAGGAGATTTGGAGTTCTTATGCAGTGTCATCAGAAAGGACATATCTATTCACTACACCTAAACTGAGCATCCTTCTACTCAAACCCATGCACCAAAATACCCACCCACAGTAATTTGTCCCTCCAACATTCGACTCACTTTTACCACCCATGCACTCAACTGCTTATCTTTCAATCAACAGACACATATCTCTGCAGACAAATTTATACTTTCACCCTTCCAAATGTGCTGGCCATCCCACCTCACCCAAGGGTAGATCCACTAACCTTCACTCAAACATTCATCCATGAGCTCACAACCAAGCATTCAAACATAAACCCACATGTGAATTTATCCAGCTTCACAACCTCCCCAAATCAGTATCTAGTGTGCACCTGCTACAACAGTGTCCCATACCCAGCCAACTATCTTTTCATCTTTGTATACAAACACAAAACCCTCAAAAGATTCGTGTATCAAACCAACATCAACATGTTACACAGGTCCTTATATGGGTTTTATGATTCAGGTGTGTCTGCACACACGTTGCAAGCATACTGTTGCTTTTGTGTATATTGTCTGTAGTGCATCACACTAGCTGTCACAAAATAACTGTGTGGATTGCTGTGTATTATTTGGTATAGGTGTGAGTCCTTACCATGTAATACACTCACAAAACAGTATTGGGTCCAGTCAGGCTCATTTGCAAAACCTTTAGATCAACCCTGGTTAGCTGTGGCTTTAAGCATCAAGTCTTACACAAGGGTACTAGTGTAAAGCATTTAGAAGCACTAAACTACAGAATAAGAAAGTGATACAACATGAAAGAAATCTGACACCAATGTTAAAAAATAGCATATATTTTAATTAATTTTTAGACACCAAGATAAGTAAACCCCACCAGAGGGTTCCATAGATGAAGATTTCTAAGTAAATTGCAAATCTCAGCTTTTTAGTCCAAAGAAGAAACAAGCAAAGGTAACAGTAACGTTTAGAAATGTTTGATACATTTTAAAGAGCTGTTTTCGGTTACGCCAGCCAGAGTAAGATGGCCAATTCCAACAGAGAGAAGTTGAGGGGGCCTATAAGAAGTATTTGGACAGTTACCTGGTCACTATACAGTCGGATTTCCAGTTCCATACTTCACATCAAGACTGCCTTAGACGTCAGTGGAGTTGTCCTGATGCTGGGGATGCTTTAAAGATGCTCTGGGTGATGTGTGGTTGACAAAGGTGTCCTTGCAGTTATTCCTTGGTCCACGGGTAAGGTGAGGTAATTTTGGCCACAGGGGTCAGTGTCCGTTGAAGTCCCCTTTGACCCAGTAGAAGGTCAGCTGTGCGTGGGCTACCGATCTCTGTACAAAGCGGGCCAAGGAACATCCTTTGGTGAAGGCTGGTGTCCCTCGCTGACAACCAATCTGGACTCAGGCTTTTGCCTTTTGAGGATTGGTCTCTTGAGCCATCCTGTTGCTTTCAGGGGAGATTTGAAGCATGTGCCTGTTGACTTGCCCTCAGGGCCAGCTTTAACACTAGTGGCACCCTGTGCCGCAATGTTTGTTTGCACCCCTCCAATGACCACCACTGCCACTGTTTCCCTCACTACCACCATTTAAGAGTGCCCGTCGAGTCTCCATAACCGGTCTTTCAGATTCATTTAGTTTTATAGCGATAATCATACCAGTGTGAGGTGTCAGAGCACTTTACATCATACACACATTTAACAGAGACAATCACACGTATAAACCAGCATATAGGAAATGTTACATAACATAGAGGATTACAAGATGTAGGAGTCACATCTCATCCATACTGGTAGTCAGTATATTTTAAGAGTCATTGGTCTTGAAAAGCACTAATTTAGAAATTAATACATAACATTAATTGGTAGTTGTTCCCTTAAATAATAATAATTAATTTCTACCCAAATGAACCCTTTTTGCAAGATTAAGTTAAGGAAAGACCAGACAAAAAACATGTAGGTCTAACATACACCTTGCAGTTTGCATGCAGCTTTTTGATGACAATTAATAGCTTATTGTAATATATTAGGATTTTAACTTATAAACTGCAAATAACAAAAAGATCTCTCTGACAAAAGCAATAAACCATTGACCTATTAACATTATATGCACTTTGTGATCTGCATGGCACACGTTCTTAGCAGCAGGCATATTAACCCCCTGAGCTACCTTACAAGGAGTCACACTTCCACTAGACAAAACTATGTCTCTATCCAGGAAGAACATTATTCACCAAAGTTATCTTTACAATTTTATTGATGTCTTAAAATTGCTAGATGCAAGGAACAAGGCAGTAGGTGTTTTCAAGTCACAATATATTTTTTAACGGGGCACCCCCACCCCAAGTCAATGCCCGCACCAATCGCATCACCCTAGAGCGGCCCTGCTTGCCGTAGTTGGTTCCTTCTAATTTGTTGGGTCTGATGCTGGTTCCAGAGGGTCAGCCAACTGACCCTTGAAGTCATTCCTTTGGTCTGTGGTTCAGGAATGACTTTTCCATGAGCCAGGAGCCACGGACACAGTCCTCCCTTTGGTCTCGAGGCCCTGACTCAGCTCTAGCCTGACTCCGTGTTTCCGGTGGTGCTAGTGAGCAACTGCAACCAGCGAAGCGAAGCCGCAAGCCGCAACCGCAGGTGTGGACGAAACCGTGGACGAAACCGTGAGGAGCCGTGAGGTGCCGTGAGGAGCCCAAGCAGGGGCGGGACAGCAGGGCTGAACAGCGGCAGCAGCCGCCGGGCACCCGGCAATCGGCAATCACCATCCTGCATCCAGTGCATCGAGTGCAGTACCGGCGGCGGTCACTAGCGGCGGCGGAAGAGGAGAGGTGAGCAAGAGGTGAAGGCGGAGGTGGGAGAGAGGAGTGAGCGCGGCCCTACGGCCCCGGCCCCCGCCTCGCCTCACCTCGTCTTACCGTTTATCGCATTGCCCGCATCGCCATGGGCCAGTGCCTGTGGTGAGCGTTTGTCAAACTGCCATCAAAGCCAATAGGTCACTGCTAGCTTTGATGCACAAGAACCAGTCAGCAGAGCGAGTTCAGAGGACGTTTGTGGAGTTCAGATCTCGGAGCTTGTGCCAGGCAGCGACACCGGTGAAGCAGAGAAACGCCGGTCAGAGGTGGCCGCCCCCCTCCCTTCCTTCCCTCCCCACAGGCACAGGCTGAAGCTAAGCACAGCTGGAAACAATCCTGGCTGGTGAAAGCGGTCCAGTTTAGAAAGGAGGGCGAATTGACAAGACCAGTAAAACAAACAAACAAAGACAAAACCAACAAACATACAGATATCTAACAAATCAGAAAATACAATTCAATACAATTTTTTTTTTTCTCTTTAAAATTGGCAAAAAGACTAAAAACAATAACGACCATCCCCAAAAAGAGAAAAAACTCATAGCTCCGCCCTAAGCAAAAAAAGGAAAAAAAACCTTCGCCACAGCATCAAGTCGCAAGGCGGGTGGGCAACAACCCAACAATGAGGTCTGGAAGAATAAGGGGGGATGAGTGTAAAGAGAAAAAATCACCACCTAACCCCAAAAAACCCAAAAAAGACATGGAGATGGAACCAGAAATAGAAACGGAGGTCATAAAGGCGATGGTCATGGAGGACAATAGTATAGCACCAGGTACTACGCAGGAAGGAATGTCACCTACGGAGCCGAGGCAAACAAATAGCGACAAGCAGTACGCTACGGAAGGCGTAACACAGGGCATTACAGCCATCTCCGGATCCGCAAGCTCAAAGTCAACTGTCAGCAAAAAAGCGACTGAGACAGCCCCGCCTGTTACTAACGAAGTGGCAAGAAGGGCATACCACCTGCACCAAAAAGGCATTATTCATGCCCAAACAGCAGTAAACGGGCATTGATCACCGACTTCCTAAAAGTGGCCACAAAAACTGCGAAAAACAACCAGGAATGCGACGACCATAAACAATTCGCACATTTACAAGATACCAGTCCTAGCATTGACACCTTTGACGGCCCAAGTGAAGCCGATACGAATATCCCCCTCAATAAGTGCATCAAGAGTCGCATTACTGAAAAAGCAGAACCTAGGGCGATAGGTCCAGACCTGGATCACGCATCAGAAGGCGAAACCCATGGCCCCCAAACTCTAAAAATCATACCCCTCTCAGAAGGTGGTCACATCCATAAAGTCAACGCCATAGAGGCAGAAATACATCATCAGCCGCTCATCCTAGTATCACAGCCGAAGGGGCAACAACAACTGTTACCAAGCCATAATGATCTTAACGGTAACAAAGAAGCTATCTCAACACATCAGACAAGCACGGGCCCTCTAAGCCCCTTCGGTACCACACACATGCTGTCGCCGGCCCTACTCACAGACGACCCGGTCAAAGCAATAACCAACAAGAATTATTCACCGGAATCTGTCCATCAAAGTAGTATAAAATCACCGCCCTCAAGGCAACAAGATGACATATTTCTTAGTCTAAAAAATCTCGAAAATTCTCCCATGATGCCGCAGTCGCAAAATAGGGAGATAGTACACGAAATTCCAGCCTCTCAGGTTTCCTTGCCTCCAGAGTATACACCTTCACCGGTACAGGCAGCCAGCTCACCACCCTCTGCAGTCTGGTCCCATTTGTTAAACACTTTGGACACTATCGGCAAAGCCATGACCTATCACGCAGACAAATTAGATACCCAAGTTGGCCTGTTAAACATTCTAGCCATCTACGTACAGGGGGTGGAACAAAAGCTGCAAAACCTAAATGAAATGATAGAGCGGGTGCAGCAAGACCGAGAAACATGCTACCTAACAAACCATTGCCATTGCACGCAAATCATAGACCAACTAGCCGTAGTTCCAAATCTAATGTCCGAACAACTGGGGGTCGTCAGGGACACCTCAGCACAGACTAATCCACCAACAAAGAAATTCAGAGAAACCCAGCAGGAAATGGATCAGGTTTTCCCAAGTCCCCCAAAAGAGCACAATGTAAAAGCAGGGGGGCTCAACAGTGCTCTAACACCCGAAAGCACAAAAACATTACAGTTAAAAACCGTTTCTGAAAATGTAGCCATCTCGATCAGCCCATCAGTTGATCTTCGCAATAACCCACTCGCAAAAGAAGCAATTACTAAAGCCCCACTATCAAAGCGGGAGAGGAAACGACTAAGAAAGTCAAGAAAGGGAAAACAAACAAGACATGCACCAACCATAATCAGTACCACAACGGAGCAAAATGTTACCCAAAGCGAAGACGATACACCAACAACAAACACAGAGAAAGCAAGCCTGGTGGTCGACACAGTTCAATCTACCAATAAGCCTACCAACACAACAATTCAAAAGCAACCAAAAATGGAACACTCGCAGCCAGCAAACGTATATAGCATATTCAAACCCATAGAAAAGGTAGTGAATCGGCATGTAACATCACAGCCCATTCAAATCCCAACTAACACTACCAGACGCAACACATTATTCACATTAGAACCCGTCAAAACCAGCTCAAATGACGTAATCTGGCCTAATGAGGGAGACAGCAAGGATGGGTGCACCGCTGACAAAATATACAGGATTCACAGGGAAAGCAGTGTTCCAACCACTGCAACAAACAATGATATACCTCCTCTAAACACCGCATGCAACACTCAGAATCCTCGCCCGTCCACTGCGGGACAACCCTCAGAGGGAAATGAACTTAAAAAAAGCCATCACACAGAGCTGGTCCTTTCCGACAGCAATAACTGTTACTACAAAAAGCTGCATTTCATCCCTCATTTTGAATCGAGGGGAACCCATGACATCCTTAATAGAAGCGTAATACTAAAACTGCTCAAAGCACTCCCGTCCCTGCGTCATATTGAGACGGAGAACCTTGAAAGCGTCGAATTCAGCCCAAATCCCGACCCATCCGGTCGAGAAATCACCATAGTAAGCTTTACTGATAACTCCATCACAGAGCAAATCTGGCAGCAGCAGGTTTTATTTGCCAAATGGGGTATAGAACTAACAAAACCAACGCCCGCCCGCTATCCTACCCCACTTCAACAACTAAAGTCATCAGAGAGCTTGTTGAGAGGTGCGAAAGGCCCAGACACCAAAGCCCAAGAATTGGCAAAGATCAAGACGGGAGGAAAATAACCATAACCTTCGTTCATCCTGAAGCAGGAAAACACACAGGGCAAAGGAAACAGAACCCAGCTGGAACCCGCCAATGCATGGCATGAACAAACCCTTTCAAAGCAAAAATAACAGACCACGGGTGCAACATTTGCTCTTGGAACATAAATGGCCTGAGCTCAAAACTAGAAGATCCGGACTTCATGGAATTTCTCAAAAAACACGATTTAATTCTTCTCCAAGAGACATGGCAAGCAAATCCTTCACCAATAGTAGGTTACAAAGAATATCTTAACCCGGCCCAGAAGGACTCGAAATATGGTAGAGCTAAAGGAGGGCTTTCAATCTATGTCTCGACCCACATCTCCTGGCAGGCCACGGAAGTAGACTTAGATACAACATGGATGCTATGTATCAAATTAACAGCCCGACCTTCTGTAGCCTACTAATATTGAATATATACATCCACCCATCATCCAAACAAAAGAGATTGAATATTGACACTCTAGCAGCAACACTGGATACATTAAAACTGGCTCACCCACACTCCAACATAATTTTATCAGGAGATTTCAACATGAAATTACAAAATCTAAGGAAAGATAGTCCAACAGGCCATGTTCTACCTAGCAAACAACGTGACACACATGGTAACAGATGTGCCTCTCTGTTGGAAGAAAGATCATTGGGCGTGTTAAACCGACAAGTGACATCAGAGAGCCACCAAGCATATACCCGAGTAACGCAGAGAACATGCTCCATCATTGACTATTCATTATCAAACCTAGACCTTCTTCCCCACATCACAAACTTTGAAATAAAAGATAGGTCAGAAAGCGATCATCACCCACAAACCTTCACTTTACTCGTAAATATGGCCGACCCCGCAAAAGACAAAGAGATGTCCCAATTCACAAAATGTTACAATTTGAAACGTCTAATTTGGAAAAAGGAAAATATCGGTGACATCATGGCCACATGCATAACCCTTTCGGAGAGTTTTAAAGTCAATCCATCATGCATAAAGGCTTGGGAAATCTTTGCTCAAGACCTAAACAAAGATTTCTCAAAAAATGGCCGCAAACCAGGCAGACCAGAAGGGATAGGGTGGTTCACCACCAGTTTAAGGAAACAAAAAAACCAATTGAATAAACATCTAAGGCATCTGCGAACTCGAGGCCCAGAATCTACTCAGGACATTCTCTCATTAATTGTGGGTTTATATAGCGCTAGGATAGACTCCCGGAGGAGTATCTCCGCGCTTCGACCGCTGCGAAACCCTTCCTGGCTTCCCTGAGAGATGGTCCCTTAATGGGTATCTCCAGGGTGAGACCAGGCATCCCCGGCGGTCTGGTGGGGCCGTTAGTGCAGATGAGGCAAGCTTATGCCCAGAGTTGCCGAGTGTGATCGCTGATCAGAGTGGGCACCGAGGCGAGAGAATTATCGAGTCCGCTGACCCTGGTCCAGAAACCTGCCGCGTCGGGAATCGAACCCTGGTCCCGGGCCGTCCTCTGCTCTCGGGTCTGCCGCCTCTAACCAGTGAGACCATTAATATCAAAAGCAAGAAAAGACCTCAAAAGAGACTCCAAGGCAGCCAAGAAAGCCTTCAGAGAAGAACTCTGGGCAAAACTCCTCCATGCCAGCAACCAAAAAGACTCTAAGCTCTTCTGGGATATAATCAACCAGCTATCGAACGGCAAGAACAGGCACTTCAACTCTGACGTAATGGAGGACACTTGGAAAGCACACATCGAGCAAACATATAATGACACCCTACCCTCAGGGGCTTCAAATCAGGAAATCCCCACTGCAGAAACAGTTGATGATACACCAACAATCGAGCTGTCAGAACCACCTCTGCAGATTTCCCAAGATCGGGTCCTTAAAACCATAAAAAATCTAAGGCCTGAAGGAGCCCCAGGACCTAACGGATTTCCTAACGCATTATTCCGGCATGATCCCTTATTCTGGTCTGATATCCCTACTCCATTATTCACACATGCACTATTGTCAGGTACGATCCCAGACTCCTGGAGAGGAAGCATCCTTAATCCTATACATAAATCTGGTCCACGTTCAGATCCTGCCAATTACAGATTGATCGCACTCATCGATGTTGAAGCCAAAATCTACGCCTCCAACCTGCTGGCAGAGTTAGAAGACTGGGTGAGCCACACAAACTTGATGCCAAACACACAAACAGGATTCCGGCCTGGAATGGGCACCCTCACCAACATCTCTGCGGTCACACTCCTTGCCAATCAAGCCATGGCCAAATCCCGCTCCCTCTATGCCTGCTTTATTGACCTTAAAGCAGCATTTGATAAAGTACAGAGGGCAAAGCTATGGGCCAAAATGCAAAGCTTGGGCGCACCAACAAAACTTTTGGAGGCAATTATCAACCTTTACTCGGATACATGGGTCCAAATCAAAAAAGGAGAGGGGTGCAGCATAACAAGTAAGATCCAAACTAAAAACGGGCTGAAACAGGGGTGCGTGCTGGCCCCCTGCCTCTTTAACATCTACACCGCCGACCTCGAGAAATACCTTCAACAAGTCCAAACCGACCCCCCAAAACTGGGCAAAATACCAATCACCAGCCTTCAATACGCAGATGATATCGTCCTTCTATCACAAACACCGATAGGCCTTCAACGATCAATGACCCAACTAGGAGCATACACCATTGCATCCCAATTAACAATCAATCGCAAGAAAACTAAGGTGCTGTGCTTCTCAAAACATCATAAAAAAGGGTCAAAAGGCAAATTCATCTGGAACCTGGGTGACAAACAAATAACCCAGGTGGAATCTTACAAATATCTAGGGTTTCAACTTGACCAAAACCTTAACTTCAAACACCAGCTGAATCAAGTGAGAACGAAAGCAAAACAACTTCTCTACGCCTTTAAAACTTTACAAAGGAAATTAAAAGGCAGCTCAACAGGCCATGTGTTGAAGGTAATCGCAGCCAAATTTATACCAACCATATCATACGGGTCAGAAATAATGCATACAATAGACGCAGCCGCCCTTAATCAAGCCCAATCAAGCTTCTTCAAGAGGTTGTTCTTAATCCCCCAGCACATTTCTCAAGCCCAGATTCGACTGGAATACGGGTTAAAAAATCAGAAACCAGCCAGACAAGGGGCGGTCTTTAAATACTACTGGCGGATGAGGCAAGCAGAAGATAACACATTAGCCCACTCCTGCTGGGAAGAAATCGAAAAGCAAGCGATGTTAAATAATTCCATCGTCACGGTCCTAAAAGGTTCACTCAAGGACTTACACCTCGAAGGGGTATGGCATACAAACACCCCTTTTCCTGGCTTCAAAAAGGCAGTAAACAGCGCAACCAAACAAATTTCACAGCTAATGGATAAAACTGCATTCTCAAAGAAAAAACACGCTTGGGCAGTGATTAGTTCTTACCAGTCGCTCAAACCACAACCATACTTGTTAGACCATTTTTCACAACATAAAAAACACTATCTGACCATGCTACGACTGGGGTCATTCCCTACGAAGGACCTAACCCCAAAATGGAAACAAGTATGGTCAACAAAAGAATGCCGGCTGTGCGGACAAAGAGAAGAGAGCCTCCTACACCTACTATGCATCTGCCCTACACTACTAGAAATTCGGAAAAGGGTCCTCCGCAAGTTGCTGATAAAAAATCAGCTACGGACATGCAGAGCGGCAGTTATACATTGTCTTGGAGGCCACTCCATTGAACTTTCTTGCAAAGCCATTATGCTTTGGAAAATGGCAGCCAAAGAATTAGACAACAAACAAGAATGAACTGGAGTGGTTCAGTTTAGACCACATGGACCCTTGTTCATCCCCTGCATTAACACAAATTCTGGGCCCCCGGTGTACAGCATCGCCTCTCTCTGTTCAAAACTTCTTTTAACATGAAAGTTTTACTTAATGTATTTTCTATGGACGATCATTCAGGTCATGACAGCATTGTGTTTTCATTTCTTTTCTGTTAGCTCCTTTTTAACCCTCAACATTTTATCCAATTAAGTAACCTTGTTTCTTTTTTTTTTACATGTTTGTATCATTGAACTTTCTCCATTCTTTTATGATTTTTAACGAGATCAAATAAAAGTATTTTTGACTGACTGACTGACAGTCCTCCCTTTGCTAGCTCAAGGTGCAGCAGGTGAGGTCCAGCAGTCAGTGCAGCCTCTCCTGCTTTATCCAGCAGTCAGCAGAGTAGTCCTTCTTGGTGCCCTTCTCCGGTTCCATTGTGATCTGAGTTTCAAGGAGCCAGGGGTACCAAATTGATGCCCAGAAAGTGCCCCGGGGGGATGATTTGCTCACTAATCAATGAGTGATTTCATTTTTATCTTTCACAAGGAGCACGTGTGCACACAAGGTAGTTCTCTTCAGTGCCAGTGCCCTTGTTTTTAGTTTATTATTATTTCAGAGTTGTCTTTGTGTATAAAGCCTGATGTGATTGCAGGCCACATTCCCCTAGCTCTTCATATTGGTTTTGGTGTGAACACAAGGCACATTCTAGAGCTGTTTGTCTATCTACCTATTTACCTGGCTCCATGTCTACTTATCTTGCTGTCCATTTACTTGTCTATCTACCTGTGTGGCTGTCTACATGCAACACTATCTGTCTACCTACCTATGCAACCCCCTTTTGCAAGCCTATTTAGATATCTTTTCATCCCTTACTATTTGTAATAAATATTTAGAAAAACTTTTTTTAAAGCATTTGTAAAGACAAGAGAGTAGTTGCCAATGAAAGACTGATTAGCTTTTTAGGGTTCTGGTCTTAAAGTACGACCTTTTGATTTTAATAACATGATGTCTGTAACATAGTTAGTTATAGGGGTTTTCAGCCAGTCTTTACCCATTATTGTGTTGTTGCATCATTAACTTTGTTCTTCCATCCACTCCAGCAGATATCATGGGGCAATGGGGCAGCGGACTTTAGCTATTGGCTAACTTCACCGTGAGTTACAGCATGCTGCACATTCACAAGGATCACACCCACATATAAAGTTGAGCAATTCTGTCCTAGGGACTACTATGAAAATATGTGCTTTTTTGAGACTCCCAAAAAATGTTTGCATTTAGCCAAAGCTTTTTTAAAATTGATGAGGGCCTAGAAGCTTTCCCAGCAATAACGTTTTGCAAAACCCATGAAAGAACAAAACAAGAATTAGAAAAGCTGAAAGGTTGACGGTCAATGCCAGACCTATTGGCTTTGTCAGTGCTTGTTACATTTTGCAGTGGGGACTGGCAAAGGAGGAGCACCTGGCATTATCTTAAGCACTGGTGAGACCTTGGAGGTAGCTGCAATGATGTGCATCAAGACATCTAGAAAGTTTACTGCCCGGTATACAAATTTGTCCCTTATTACGAAAGCCCCACAGAGGAAGTGCTCTTTATTTTACATGATCAAATTTGAATCGTGGGGTTTGGATTTAAAAGGTACTAGGACATGAATCTATTTTGAATTTCTGAGGAATAACATGGACTTTGGAACTTATTGTATCAAAATCTGAATGCCACAGTAAGTTGTATACTCTTCTTCATTAATTTTGACAGGTTTGGTTCGCTAATAATTAAAGAAGGGTGCTGACTTAATCACACCCAGTAGTTTCCAAGTGTGGGAAACTCAGAATTATGACCCAGGCACTAAAAATGTTTGCCCAAGGGTTGGAATACTTCTGACAACTCATAATCAGGGCATTGCACCTCGATGACTCCCCAGAAGCGGATGTACGACGTTACAACGCGTTATTTTACAACGCAGACCGTTACATCGCAATTTTTACAACGCAGGATCCATTACAATGCATGCCTTTACAACGCATGTCATTACATAGCAGATACTATTACAACGCATGCCATTACAACGTAAGTATAGGTAAGTATATCTTTATTTAAAAATGTAATTAAGTTAATTTAATTAATGTAATTTAATTAATTTATAAATTGTAATTAAATTAAATTATTTAAAATAATGTAATTAATTTGAATTAAATTAAATTAAAAAATGGAATTAATATAATTACATTAATTTAATTTATTATAATTAATTTAATTTAATTAATTTTAAAATTGGATTTAATTTAAATTAATTAATTTAAATTAATTAATGTAATTTAATTAATTTATAAATTGTAAATAAAATAAATAAATCAATTTAATTTTATTTTAATAATTTAATTTAATTAATTAAAAAATGAAATTAATTTAATGTAATTTAAATAATTTATAAATTGTAAATAATATCATTTAATTAATTTAATTTAATTTAATTAATGTAATTAATTTAATTTATTTAAAGTCGTTTTTTTAAAAAACTGAACCCTAAAAATACCCCTGTACCCCAAAACCCAAACCCAGCCCTAAAACCTAAAAATACCCCTGTACCCCAAACCCCCCCCCCCATCTGGCTTTCCTAAACGTAGAGAATGTTACCCAATTCCTACTAGATCTCAGGTTCTTGCTCGGAATGTATCTGTGAAACAGTTTATTAATGCTTTCAGCACCCCTGTTGTGCAAGGCCTTGTGTACCATACAAAGTGCTTTAAACACAATTCTCCTTCCAAGTGGGAGCCAGTGAAGGCTCCTAATGGTGGATGAGATAGCATGAAATTTAGGAAGACCCATCACCAGCCTAGCCGCTGCATTCTGCACTAGTTGGAGTCGATGCAGAAGTCAATTATTTATTCCTAAATAAAGGGCATTGCAAAAATCCAACCTAGATACCACAAGGGCAAACACTGCCTGTTTCCGAGCTGAGAGGGAGAAAAAACGAAAGATCTTCCTAAGAGTCCTTAGCATCCCAAAGCATGTTGCAATGGTTTTATTTATTTGTGACTTTAATGTCAAAGAGGAGTCTACAATTATGCCTAGATTGTTGGCACTTAGACAGGGGACAGGGCAGGCTCCTAGAGAAACAGGCCACCAGGCCTTTGACCAAATATCCAGCTTGTCTCCAAAAATAATAACCTCAGTTTTATCCCCATTGAGTCTTAGATAATTTTCCACCATCCATGCAGCCACCGCTTGCATGCAATTATTAAAATTTGCTGCTGAGGCTGAGACACTCTCTGTGATGGAAATCCGAATCTGAGTGTCATCAGCGTAGGATAGGACCTCTAAACCAAAAGACCTAACCACAGCAGCGAGCAGAGCTACATAGATATTGAAGAGAGTAGGACTAAACGAGGATCCCTGAGGTACTCCACAAAACAATTTTTTGGGGGCAGACGAGAATTGACCCATCTTAACTATCTGTGACCGATCCATAAGGAAAGATGACAACAAGTTAAATGCATGTTCCTCTATCCCAATGTCCTGGAGCCTACCAACCAGCCTACTTGGGGAGATCGTATCGAAGGCTGCAGTCAGGTCAAGGATGATCAGCAACTTGGTGTGACCAGCATCAACCTGTTGCCGAATGTTGTTAAAGACAACGGTTAGCGCTGATTCTGTGCTGTGCTCCCTCCTGAATCCATGCTGTGAACCATCGAGCAGTTGGTATTCCTCCAAGTAGCAACTGAGATGGCGGTTAAGATGCCTTTCCAGGATATTGGCAGGGACAGGCAACAAAGAGATGGGCCTATAGTTTTTGGATTCAGTTGGATCAAGGGAGGCCTTCTTGAGCAGGGGTTTTACCACTGCAGTTTTCCATGCGGTGGGAAATTGACCGGCAGATATGGCGGAATTGATGATAGTCAATAGAGAAGATATAACTACCTTATAGACAGCACCGACCATAGACACAATATGTGGTGTGACTAAGGCTGCTTTATTGAAAGCAGATGCACCTTACAAAAACACCAAAAACCCTTGACCTGTGCCGTACAAAACTAAATGTCACTAAATATGAACTACCTAACAGACCCCCACCCCCTCCCCTAAATGGTTCCCCAAAGAACAACATAAACACAACTGCCCAACTACACAATGCCTGACTACCTGGCTAAATAACATGTTATATGTACTCTCCCCCCCCCTGTCAAACAACATCCCAGGCCTCCTACCATGGCCCCCCATATACTAGGAAAAACGCCCCTTGAGATCCAGCACACCAGTACCTGTTCCAGCGACACGATAACCCTTACAACCACAACTCCCCTGATGCACCGGCTCCCAAGAAAACCCCTCCAGAAACCCCTCAAACCAGCAAAAAGAACCCTACCACACCAAAAATCATGCCCTCAAACATAGGGAGGAAGGGCGGGAAAAAACGCTTGTGCACCTAAGCCCCCCGACTGCTGTGTGACTAGCCACAAAATGGTAGCCCGCCTCCCAAAATGTCCGCTCTTATCCTCTTCCCAGCCCAAAGGAGCCCAATACAGCCCAAAATTAGCCCACGCCTACTAAGCAGCCCAAAAGAAAAACCAGCCCACGTACGGTGCTGGCTCTCCTCAACCCCCCGCCTCCCGAAGCCCCAAAACCCCCCGGGGGAAGCAGGCCTCCCGCTGGTCGGCCGCTCCCCCGCAAAGCCCCATTGAAAATAAGAGGTATGATGAGGCAAGAACTTCTGAAGTGAGGAGGGCTCTACAGGGGCACATAAACAGATTTGGTCATACCATTGGAATAGCTGTTGTTCTGGTATGCAATTCTCAAGGGAGAGGGAGATTTACTTTCTTTTTTTCAATTTTATTTTTTACTTCAACTGTGTCCGTGCAGCTCATATGAAACTCAGAGGGCCATATTTATGGCAAAGTCACACAGTGCAGCAATTCACCTTGATGTGCTGCTCTGTGTGACAGGGAAAGGGCAAGAATGCCCCGAATTTAAAAGAATATGTATTTATATATTTTTTAGGTCATTTGTAGCGTGCACAAATAATCCCCAAAGGGATCTCTCGGCGCCTGAGAACGACGGGTATTCTGTAAAGTTCGACTTAAAAGAGCCAGGTTTTCAACAATTTTTTAAAGTGGGACAAATTCGGGCACTCCCGGATTTGTTCAGGGAGGTTGTTCCAAAGTTTAGTTGCCAGATAGGAAAAGGTACGACCCCCCATTTTTACCTTCCTAATTCTTTGGCTGCAAAGCAGTTTACAATTACTAGATCTAGCTGACATGCAGGCTGATACCATTTAAGTTTGTTAGTCAGATAGACCAGTCCCAATCCTTGCAAGGACCTGAAGACCAGGCACAACAGCTTGAAGGTAGCCAGTTTCCTGACTGGAAGCCAATGTAATTGGTGTAGGAGAGGCAGAGAGGGGGTTCGTGCTGGTTTATCGAGGGCGAGGCAGGAAGCTGTATTTTGCACAACAGGTAGTTTGGATAGCAGGTCCTCCCTGAATCCTACCTGCAAGGAATAACTGTAATCGAGGCGACTGATTAACAGCACCTGAATAAGAGTCTTTCTGGTGCTGAGCGGGATCCATGGGAAGATCTTTCTCAACATCCGCCTGGTCCCGAAGCAGGAGCCTGCAAGCGCCTTCACCTGTTCCTCCATTGAGAGCTGATTGTCAATTTGTATCCCGAGGTTCTTCGCCCAACGTCTCGGGGAGGGGGCCTCTCCCAATTCTGATGGCCACCAATCGGAGGACTGCAGTTCTGCAGCCTTGCCAGAAAAGAGAATCTCTGTTTTTGAGGAATTTAATTGTAAAAAGCTGCTCCTCATCCAATCTGCTATGCTGATCATACAATTTAAGAACTTAGATTTCGTTTCTGCGGAATCCTTCTCTATTTGTACATTCAGCTGCGTATCGTCCACGTAGGATATAGTTTCAAACCCACAGTTCCTGATGATTGAGGCCAGAGGGGCAACATATAAATTGAATAATGTGGGACTCAATATAGAGCCCTGCGGTACCCCGTTGTCCACTGCAGCTGTAGATGACACATAGGATTCTAACTGGACACATTGGGTTCTATCAGAGAGATAACTCTAAATCCATTTAAAGGCTAAGCCTCTGACACCAATCTCTCGCAGCCTGTTCAACAGGATATGATGAGAGATGGTGTCACAGGCTGCCGACAGGTCCAGCAGCACTAACATAACTGGGGAATCCCTGTCCAGTGACATCCTAAGCGTTTCTGTGACTTCGAGCAAGGCGGCCTCCATGCTATAGGATGCCCGAAAACCTGACTGAGAAGGATCCAGCACCTTATTCTGCTCTAAATATTTAGAGAGGTGTTGATTTATTATTGTTTCCATAATTTTGGACCAGCAGGGAAGAAGGGAGATAGGTCTATAATTCTGCGCGTCCGCAGGGTCTGCTAGTGCCTTTTTCAGCAGAGATTTAATATGCGCTACTTTCCATTTACGTGGAAAGGTGGCTGTGACTAAGGAGATGTTACAGATGTCTGCCAAAGTGTCTGCCAGGATCCGGGTTAGCTCATCCATAGCCCTGGGTGGTAATGGGTCTGAAATCGATCCTGATTTTGCCTTGACCAGTAAAGCACCCACCTGTTCTCCCGTGATGATGGGAAATTCTTCTAGGATCGGCGAGCCGGGAATTGCCTTAGGGGCCTGACTCTCATAAATATCCTCTACCGCCCCAAAGGAACAATATATAGAGTTGATCTTATTAGTAAAATGGGACGCTAGATGATCGATCACAGAACTCCTGTGTTGCCGGCGGGAGCGGGTTGTTGGCCCGTTGGCTTGTAAACCCTCTTAAGATAGTAAAGAGCTCCTGTGATGAATCTTTGGCCTCCATAATCGGGGTGCCTAGATCGATTCCCCTGGCTGCATTACAGCTGTTTAGATAAGTTCTATGGGCCTCACGATAGCAGCGTTCATCTGCTGCAGATTTGGACTTTCTCCACCGTCTTTCTATTGATATACATACGGCCTTCTCCTTTTTTATTGTGGCTGAATACCCTGGCGCATGGGCTGAATTCTTACCATCTTCACAGGTGCGATCACATCAAGAACCTCTGTGATGGAAGCCTCAAATAGCTCTAAGGCCAAATTACAGTCGTTCTCGTGCAACTATACAGGGGGGATATGAAGCTACTGAACGCTGATGCTGTTACCCCTTTCCAGCCTCTACGTGATTCTATGCGAGGTTGCGGAGGTTCAGATGACTTCAGTGGGGTTCAATAAAAACGTAGTGCTAAATGGTCTGTCCAGTCTACCTCTAATGGGGGCGTCTACTCTTAGGTTTGGCTTATTAGAAAAGATAGTGTCCAGAGCATGGCCTGCCCGATGGGTTGGCCTAGTTACTCTTGAGAGAAACTCCAAGGATTCGATGACTGCAAGCAGACTTGCCACTTCAATGTTTGTAAGAGCCTCCAAATGGTGGTGAAAATCCCCTACTAGTAGAAATTGAGTTGCTTGCAGTAAGAAAGGGGCCAACCTTTCTAGAAGAGATGTGCAAAATTCTCTTTTGTTACCTCCCGGAGAATGGTACACTAGAGCTCCTGTCAGTTCAGTAATGTTTGCTTGCTGTACTCTAAAAATCAGTAGCTCTACTTTGGGGGAAGAGACCGTGTACAAGGTCGTAACATGGTAAGGAGGGCGTATTGCAATTGCCAGTACTCCACCTCTCTTCCCTACTATGTCTAAACACACAACAGAATAGTCTGCCGGAAATGCCCTCGCTAGCGTATGCGTAGCCTCATTATTTAGCCATATTTCCGTAAATAAACACATATCCGGTTTGGTGTTGGCCAATAGCTCCCACATATCAGTCACGTGTTTGGGAATAGATTGCACATTAAGGTAGAGTACCCGCAGGGGGGCTAATGATTTCCCTCCTGTCTGCTTCCCCATCCCCTCAGCCTGGACTTTGCCTAATTGGTGTCCTGTCTGATCAGATCCCAGGGTACATAAAATATGGGCTCTGTCAGCTAATGCAGCTAATGAGCAGCTACAATAAGGACAGTTCCTCCCTATGAAAGACTCTACTATGTGAGGCGCGTGTCTCCCCCCTGAACAGCGACGACCAACTGTACCAGTTGCATCAGTCTCTCCCTTGAATATTCTAACCTGCAGGCAGGACATACCTAATCAAAGATGGGCATCAGCTCCTAGCAGCCGGCAGGGTTCAGGCGCGGGTGGGCTCAGATGGGCTTGACTTAGGTGCACCTTCGACACACCCGCTGCTCTCAGCCGCTACGCGGCCGCAACCGTAATAGATTTATAGCCCCAGAAGACTTGCATGCTGGAATGCTAACCGATGCAATGGCGGTCGATGCCCAGCCGGAAATGAACAAGCAGACTCTCTCCACTCAAACAGCCTGCTAACTGGCTGCGGGGACCAGAGAGCTGCCAGGTGTCAGCCCAGAAAAAGCAGGTAAAAACAATTTCCCCAATCCTGGCTAAGTGAAATCTAAAAGTATGTGACAATTCAAATGTAAGAATTACATTAAAGTGCTTTGCTTTACTGAGACTCGATTGTCAATTTCTCAATACGGCCGCAAGCGCGGTAGATTTATAGCCCGAGAAGACTTGCATGCTGGAACACTAACCACTGCAATGGCGGTCAGTGCCCAGCCGGAAATGAACAGGCAGACTCTCTCCACTCATACAGCCTGCTAACTAGCTGTGGTGGACCAGAGAGCTGCCTGGTGTCAGCCCAGAAAAAGTATGTAAAAACAAGTTCCCCAATCCTGGCTAAGTGAAATCTAAAAGTATGTGACAATTAAAATGTAAGAATAACAGTAAAATGCTGAATATATGATTTTTCAACGATTACAAGTTCCACGCATGGCATTACCACGCGAATTTTACATCGCAAGTGGCTTTACCACGCTGGAATTTACAACGAAGGATTGTACCACGGTAGAAACGTCTTACCTGCACGTCTTTCTCCAGCAGCCCCTTACTTCCATCTACCATGGAAACAAGCGTCAAAACACGTCTTCTAAAATAAAAAAGGACTGTTTTTTTTACGTACACTGCACGTCTTTGGGGGAGGGTCATTCCTTTTACTTCATTAATACCACAGAGCGTTTTTTTTATTTATCTAACTCGCTCCTTAATTGTTGTTATTTTTTGGGGGGGAGACCCCCCCAGCCCCCCCCAGCCCCCCCCAGCCCCCTAGCCCCCCTCCCAACCCTCCCCCAGCACGACTGGACGGAATACCACGTCTCCCCCCAACCCACGCTGATCGTACTTTCGTGGTCAAGACGGTCGTGGAAGGCACCCACGTTGAAAAAACGTTTGCGTGGTAAGTGTACCGTGGTAAACTTTATGCGTGGGGATGCCTTCGTAGTAAATGATGTTTCCATAAAATGTTCTGCCTCACTGAGGCGCGCTTGTCAATTTCTCTTGTCAATATGGTGCATTCCTGCCTTTGTCCCTCTGCTGGTGCCCATTTGGCTGCCGAGCACCAAGTCAGGCACCACCCTTTAACCATGGTGCAAGGGTGCTTGCATTGTGAGGAGGATTGTTTTTATCGGGAAGAGTTCAGGAAGGGGGAAGCTTCCCGCACAAATACAGTCCCTTGAGGTTTTTTACTCCTTCTGCAGCACACATAGAAAGCAGAAAAGGAGAAATAAACACAATTGTCCTCGTAAAACCTCACTTGGAGTGGCATAGGTTTTTGGCGTATTCCCAGGTCACCCACTTATGTTAAATCTGAGAATACGTCAAAATCCATGGCTGTTGCATGGGAACACCCACGCTATGCCCATGAAAATGCCTCCTTGGCACAGAGTAATGCAATGCAGCAATTTGCACTGCATTACTCAAGATTTATGAAGCCAGTCAGGGCCATGCAGGGTGGCTTTGCGTGGCTTCATGAATCTCATTTTTAATTTGCGTAGCTCTAGCACCACATTGCGTTGTGAAAAAACAATAGCGGTGCAAAGTAGCACGTAAATATGCCCCACAGTTTCCTGATGTTAAAGCGAAGACAGTGTCAAGAAATGAAGACCGCCCTTCATCCTAAATTACACAGAATTCTGCATTCCAAGATGGAAGGGCCAGTGGAGAGACACCATGAACATAGAAAGGGTTTAAGAGAGGGTTAATGCTAAAGGGAGCGCAAATGAGGGAGTGGGTGTGTATGAAGGTAATATTTCAAATAACACACTACTGTCTTCAGAGAAGTCTAGCTGAACTTTCTCATCCGAGCCCTGAATCGCAGAAATCTATGGTGATTTAGGGGGTCGTCGCCCCAACAAAGAGATGCTAACTTTGTGAAGCTGAATATACTAGGCATATATTTTTTTTTTTTATTACTAACCCCTTTTTAAAAGACAAATTACACCAAGAAAGGCCAGATCTCGATATGGCTGTACAGATATATTTATATTATGTATCCCCACAGAGGGTTAAGACCCTGCAGCGCAAGTCATTAATTCCTTCACTCTTTATCAGCCCGTTTATTCACCTTTCCTACTCATCTATGCTGCCACCTATCAGTACTCCATCACAGAGAAGGACTACCATTTGTCGATTTCAGTGCAGTGCTATGGATATAATAGATAGGGGCCGGCGTAATTCGCATAATATGCTTTATTTTTGTAATTATATGAAATTAAGCAAGATTGCAGAAAGTGGAAATCCAGCATTTAGTGCCACATTTTAATGGAAAATGCAGTCTCAGTACAAACATTGTGAAAAAAGGCATAATGGCTTAGTTTAAGGAATTTTGCATAACAAGTGAATGCAAAATGATGAAAATGATGCTATTATTATATATTTTTTATTTTAAAATACTTATAACTTAATGAAATATTTCAGCCTATTTTTTAGCATTATTTAATTTAATTTAGGAAACATTCTTAATTTTCGCCGGTACTGCTAGTTATCATAATTTATTTTTTAAGTAAAGATTTTTTTAAAAGCTGGCAGAATTGTAATAATATATCTTGAGGTGAGGTAAACCCCATCCCCAAAATCATGATTTTCATTTAATAAACTTTTTTATTTACTCTTTATATATAGTGTTTCTTTTATGTGTGTTTACTCCTGAAGCCTTAATAAAGATTTAATTATGTTGTGCATTACGCTTACCCATAGCTTAATAGTACTACTTTTGGAAGTGTAGCATTCCATGATGTGGCCTTTACCGGGATGCAGTGACCCACGGTGGAGCGGTTGTGGTACAGTGGCACACAGTGTAGTGGACTCAATGAAGTGGGGGTTTACTGAAAGATTTACCTTCGATAGGTGAGGGAGCAGGAAAGAGGATGAAGATAGTTCTTATGGAGAAAGAAGAGAGAAGACGATACTTGTTCTATTAGAGAGTTAGTTAGCAAAGATGGGGATAATTAAATATTCAGAGGGAGAGCACAGAAGAGAGTTTTCATTTTATATGGTGGATGGGGAAGTAATAGATGAATGAGATGCTTGTAAAAGGAGAGATGCCAGTAGAACAGGTAAAGCCTACGGGGAAGGGAAAGAAAAGAAGAGGAGAAGAAGATACTTTGTATAGGACACAATTAGCACTGTAGTGGTGAAGACGATACATATTGAAGGGGAGGTTGAACAGAAGAAAGAGTTGCTTCTTCTAGGGGAGGGTGAGTTCAGAACAGGTAAAATGATACCTCTTCTATGGGGAGATGCGTCTTCTTTTCAGCAGAAAAGTAAATTGTGCTTTTACAGGTGAGCTCAGACGAGGACTCACTTCTAATAAGGGGGAGGAGTGTAGAAGAGAAGATATGCTTATTATAGGTGAGGTTGAGCACAGAAGGGCATATGTCCACCTGAATTCATTCACCTGTGTTTCTCCCTTCAGAACCTTGGGTATGGGTAGACCAATTTAATTCGTATGATGCCGTTATTTCATACTTCTGTGCTCTCATATCTTGTAATCTTTGCAATGATTTTAAATATTGGTGCAATCAAAATAAACTTTAACCTAAAATTACATGCTTATGGGTAGACCAGTTATAGCATCTAGGAAGTTTTACACTGGAGGATCCACCAACAAGGGTTTAAAACTCAATTTTCTCTGACGTGGTAATAGCCTTTGTGACGCAGCCCTGATTAAATGATGAAAATGGAAGGACAGATTCCTAATATTGAGAACTGGATGGAGAGGGGAAGGTGAGACTTTTGATGAGAGGGGAAGGTAAGATTTCTGGTTAAATTGGAGCAGGAGAGGGTCTTAATGTAAGGCAGAGACTGTGCAAAAAGATGACTCCCTCATAGGACCTAGCCAAGATTGAAGTGTAAAAAGCGAAATCTTACCTTTCGGTGAGGAGCAGTGAGATGACATGCAAATGGCATTTGAAGTGTGGAGAGACAGCATTCGACTGTGGTTGCAGGTTTAGGTAGAAGGGGTTTGAATGTAAAGTGGATCATAGTGGTTCAGATAATGCAACATTTCCATAAAGAGCCAGTACTGAATATTCCGTCACAAAAAATCTGTGGAATTGTATCTTTTTGTTCCAGCGGTCCTGGCTCTAATTTTCAAAGTTGAGGAAGTAGATGAAAAGGTTCATGTCCTCATTGAATGGAGAAGGAGGGTACGTGTTTTCAGCAGTGCTTAATATGTAAAATATGAAGTGCAGGTGCTCGAATTTTTGGGGGAGGCCACACCCACTTCCCTCGGCTCCACCAACTTCCACCAGTGGCTCCACCCACTTACTCTAGTTGCTCCAACCACATCCTAAATTGGCACTGCTGACTACTTGGGAGGTAATTTTATTCTCTGGATTATGGCCCAGGAGGCCCAGGCTACTCCCTGCACCTTTACTCTCCATCACGTCTTCAACCTTTTTTTTTGCAGATTATTATAGCGGTTTACATGAGCACCAGTTACGTTATCCTAGGGCACATTCATTTGCTTGATAGGCACCGGCGGATGACATGATTTGCCCAGAATCACAGGCTTTTGAGCCGAGACTCGAAGCTGGACCTGGTTCCCCCATTTCAAAGTGGGCAGCTGTGACTATTATGCCACATCCTCTTCGCCTGACATGGAATCAGAAATTTTTATGTGTTTCCCATCTTAGCATTAATTGCTGTTTTTGAGTGCAAATTTTAGGCCAGTGACGCATTGCAATCCTAAGGCCAATAGATGCGAAAAAGCAGAGCCAACTTTTCAGGGTCAATAAAGATATTTTTGCTGCATGAGCTTCTGCAGATGTTAAGCTTTTAAACATTTTTGTTGACATGATTCATCTTCAGAAAGATTCTGTACCAGCTGACCTTGTCTGAAAAGTTGAAGTGCTTTCTCAAAGCATAGAAGGCACAGGCAATATTTTAAGAATACCTGTTTTAATGTCAGCTAGCAGTGTCAAAGGGCGGCAGTGGAACAAAAGGCCCATTACCTATTAAGGTCACATTTTTAAACTGTGTTAAAAAATTAAGTAAATAAAATATATACACAAGCAGCCTTGTAGGGTGGTGAGGACACAAAGAGGACATTTCAACTAGGAAGACAGACATGCTGTGCACTGCAATAAGTACCACACATGAGTTACCAGACCATCCTACACATCACAGATCTTGCATACATTCTGACATTTTCCTAAGCTACCCAAGATGTTCTGTGTTTGTCTCATACCAAACTTATCTCTTGTTTTTAACCCCCACTACTCCCTGGCTGTGACCGGTCTACTCTATGAACTTGTTCTGCATCTTTGCAGCATGTCTGGCTGGCACAATAGTTTAAACAACTACAGATGACAAGCATAGACAAAGCCAATAGGTCTCGCTTATGGACAAACTGATGCCTTTGACATTCGGGTGGGGGTGGTGAACTGAAGGGCAGGCGGGAGAGGTGAACTGGAGGATAGGGAAAGGGAGTGCGGGAGAGGGTGGTGAAGGTAAGGAAGGGTTGTCAGTAAATCGAAGTGGTTGGGGGTGGCAATCAGGACTGACAAAAAAGCATTCACCCACAAAAGGTCCAGTTACTTCAAAAAGAAGATCAGATTTTGGGCAGATAGCAGGTTTACATAATAATGGTTTAACGATTACACCATCTTGACAAAGAGAGCGAGGGTGACAGTGGAAAAGAGAAAACTTCTGCCACCCACTTCCCTACAACTGTACAGAGGGAACATATTAATTACTAATACCTGCCTAAAAATGGCGGCAGGCAGTTGTTTAGAAAACAGTTGCATAAATAAGCAAGTCAGTGCTTAAAATATGATAAAAAACACAAAAGGCATGTACTATGGGAAGACTACCGATATAAGATATTTGGTAAAAATTGGTGAGGTCTAATAGTCTGAATTTATTGACTGGTTGGCCGCAGTTAAGGATGTATGTTTAGAGATGCAGCTTATGAATTGTCTAACTTTTAGTTGAAATTTCTGTTAATATAAAAAGTATTCAAATGAGCTGCACAGTTACTTGTACTAACTATGTTGTTAGTGATAAACACGCACTTGAATTGAAGGACAGTCGTTGCATCCAAAAAAGGAATATCTATTTCTTGCTGGATGAAAGGAAGTACCTGTAAGCATGTATGTGTGTAATAACCTGCTGAGGGAGTGCACTAATGTTTAAAAAAAATGTAAACCAAATTAAAGTCTGCCTTAAAAAAGAAACCTTAGGTAGAGAACGATATTTTAGCTTTTTGTACAAATAACCCACAGCGAGCAGTAATGTAATTATTGTAGGGGTGCACATTGAAAGAGGTCAGAATTGGCAATATACTGTGGTAGGGTATTTAGTGCTATAAAACTAATATAGGACGAAGTTGTGTGAGGAATACATTTCTTATTGGTTTATTATCTCAGGTGTTTGCTTTTAACGCAGATGTAAGGTGAGAGCGGCAAATGAGAACACGGCAGCCTGCAATGCATGAGGTTTACAGACTTAAAGCATATACAATTAACTGCATTTTAAATAAGTGCTTATCAGCAGCAGTTTGAAAGCAGCTGGCTGTCTGGGAGTTATGCAAACCACGGGTGGTTGGGCTCTACAGCCCTCCAGGGTACTGACCATTTGTATGGCATACAGAAGAGGCTGCAGTCTTACAAGCTAAATAGGATTCCTTTATTATGATTAGCGGGATGAAGTGCTGTGTCAGCCCTGCCGGATTTCTAATTTGAGATAAGTGTGTTGGTGACATAATTAACCAAACAACAGGTGTTTTGAGGGCACACGCTGGATCCATTATTTATTCTTCGGCTTGAGCCATCATTTATTCTTTAAATGCAATCATCCTTGCTGTACATAGCCCTTCGTGTTATACATGTGCCCTGCATCCTTTGCTCATTCTAGTTACCACACAGTTCCAAAAACAGAACCCCAACCCAGCAAAAGTCAAATATGTCACTCTCTAAGAAGACATTTTTAAAATATAAACACGCTAAATATTCCAGGCTCTAAAATATGATTAAATCCGATTTGCCTGCTATGGGTTGTAAATCGCATGGCCATTTGTTAGGCAGAAGTAAACATATCACACCCGACATGAGCAGAAATTAAATCTATCGGAAAGTTCACATTACCTTCCCAAGAGGTTCAGGAGGAGCAAGTCAAGAGCCACAGTATTATTTCTTTTCAAACGTTCCGGACCATGGCAGGGGCAGGAAGCGGAAACAGAGAGGCGGTGGAAGTTAGAGCTGGGGGCAGGTGCCTGTTTGAGAAGAAGGCTGATCTATCCTGGAGGCTGCGCTGCTTTGTTTTTTTTAAGGCAGGAGGTACGTGATTACAGCCTGGGAGAAGAACTATCATTTTCACGGGAAGGCACTGCTCCACTGTATGCTCTCTGTCTCGGGCAGTTCCTCCCCAGGGAGGCGGAATGTGCCTCTTAACAAGGCATGCATCAAAGACGCATTCAATCTGAAATATTTTATGACGTAGACCCGGCCCTGAGAAATATGTGCCGGTGCTAAGCACCGGAAAGCACCGGCACAAATTAAGCCCTGGTTTTCAGCCACCAATAACTTTGAAGACGAAGGACGTCACCAGGGTTTGGGGGAATCCGACAATGAATGCCAACAAGGATGCTGATCCAAAGGTGGCGACCAGTTTATCCAACGAAACCTACTCACCAAAGAAATCACATGGATGGCTGACAATCCAGAGGACCAACATACTGAGCCTGGGAACCCACGAAATCAGGATGGCAAGAGAGGGCAATTCTCACCAAATTGATATTGATCTGTTTGGCCTATAACCAAGAAGTGGGAAGATCCATTTCCCTGCTCATTTACAAACAATGAATAAAGATAACAAAAGAGGCCCTTTAGCCTGCTTCCTGTTCATGTAGAAATCGGTGGTTTCCACCACTGAATCTTTGGCAACATTTCAGAGAGCAGCTAATGATGGAGGAAGACATCTGAAGTCCCTCCACAAAGTGTAAAAGCTCCCTCGTGTCCTCTGTATTGGGACCATCACTACATACATTAAACTTGCCCCATCACTCTGTAATTAAAGATACATCTCTTGAAGGAGCATCTTCTTCATCACCTTCTGGGTCCATATTTCCTTTGCCACCCACAGTGCATGCTATGAACGACTCCTAACTTCCTCTCTCGGCTTGATTGTTGTAAAGCTTTCCATTTTCTTATTCCTCCATGTTCGTATGGAGATCTGTTGCTCAACGGTTAGTTTTGAATATAAATACTAACATTCTTGGGGCCAGATTTAAAAAGGCCTTTTGGATTTCTTAATGGGCTGAATCGCAATTTTTTGCCAATAAGAAGTGCGAATTAGACTTTTCCTATGTACAAAGGCCTTTAGGGAATCGCAAAATGCAATTTATATTTAGTTGAAATTGTATTTTGCGATTCCCTAAGTAGGAAATTGCAAATAGGGATATAATTTTTGCAATTTCTTTGCACAATGTACAAAGTATTTCCTATATGCAAAATTTGCATTTAGTAAATGCAATTGCCATCGACTCAAAGTCGATGGGAACCATGTGCAATTTTAAAAAAGGACTCCAAGATGCTGTTTTGAAGTGCGATAGAGTGCACACATGACCCTAGGGCATATGTGTGCTCTACATGTGCACCACTAATTTTGGGGTGCATTAATTGGGGCCTTATGCTCATGGCCATCCTTGGCTTAGCATTTCCAAAATAACAATTTCCTAATAGGAAATCGTATTGGTACGAATGGCATGGGATTTCTTAATTGCAATTTCCTAATAGTGATTCCTACTCTGTAGGAATCGCAATTAGGAAATCGGTCATTTCATACATATCATTTTGCATTTCCTGAGTAGCAATTCATACATATGGACCTTGGGTACCTACCAGAAGTGGACTCTTCAGTTCTATGACTTTTCACCGCTGGTAAACTACGGATGTATTTATCAAACTGATGACTGCTCTTTAGTGAATTTGCAACGTTGTGTCCTGTGATGAACGTAAGTGTGGTAAAGCAGGAGGGGAGGAAGCTGAGCAATTAGCATTGCATATTTAATCAATAACCTTTTTTAGGGCTCCCTTTTTTACTAGCGCATGCGCTGCTCTGGCGAGACTTTTAGTAAGTGGGCTTCAAAAAGTTGACCACAGCTTTTTGTGCGGCCTAGAGCGTGCGGTTATGTGCAAGTTACGAGCACTGGCACCATCTGGCTTTCCTGTCTCATCATGGCTCATTAAGTGCATCGCTCGCGGGCACCCTTGCAGCCCGCGATTGTGATCACTTTCACTTTACCGGCTGTGTCACTATCAGGGCCGCGCGGTTAATGCTTATTTACATTTTCACCCCGCTTGTCACTTTATAAGTGACCTGCTCTTGGCTGTTCAATCTGATTCTGCCATCGGAAGGAGGACGTCACAAGCACGCGTCCAAGGTAATAGATACATCTTGCAGTCAGCGGCTTTACCTTATTGTTTGTAGGAAAATAGTTAAAACTGTACAATGAAACAGTTTCTGCACTGAAATCCTTAGGGCATTTCAAGTTTTCCGTAGCGCTTATGCTTGCAGGTGATGCCGGTTTATTTCTGACTGTCCTCTAAGCCTGCCATGATGTCACTGTCAGCCCCCATGGCACTCGTGTTACCACATTTCAAGTTCTTTGTGGCGCTTATGCTTGCATGTGATGCCTTTTTATCTCGGAAGTTTCACTAAGTCTGTTGTGATTTTAATGTCAGTCCTTTGATTATGTGTATTATTGGCCATTACATTCCTTACATTAATATTTATCGTATTCTTACTCCTGTGTCCTGCTTTTAACATGCAATCTAGAGCCACTTTAATTTATTTATTTTTGCAGATTTATGTAGCGCTAAGTCGACCTGAAGGTATTATAGCGCCTTACATGAGCACCGTTTATGTTACAAAAGGAGAAGTTCATTTATTTTGGATGACTGTTGGGATGTTAGGATGACTGTCATGATTGCGATATGAAAGTATAGAGGCACACAGTTTTTAAGTTACAGCTTTCCCCTCCTCGGTGTGCTCTTTTAAACTTCCATTTGCATTCCATATGGCTGCATTTCATTACTCTTTTCAGACATTATCTTTATATATCGCATTCAACTTCTGTTTTCGTCTCTATTAGGGGCGCACCGTTTGTCTGTACTATATTTGTCTTACAAGCTGTTGGGTTCCACCCAGCCCACAAACTGCAGGAACGTAGTATGCACCAATCCACTTCCCCTGCCCACTGGCCACTCACAAGATAGCAACCATGAGTGTACCAATGGACCTGAAAAGAGGGTGGTATATGAGGAGACACCAAGTCATCCACCCGTTTTCTAACAATAGGACACAGCTCCCTCCTCCATGCTTCTGCACCTATATAAAACAAAAAGAAACACACTTCACAGTATATATACCAATCTCCAATACCCCAGAACCAGTGACCATGTCCTGCCACGACAATCACAGATCTCTTACCAGTGGATAATGCAGGCTCAGCTTCGTGAAGGCACAGGGCAACAGGTTAAACCAATCCAAGATAGACTCACTTGGACTTCAAAAAATCAGTGGTTTATAAATAATGGTGTCCTTCGTAAATTTCCAAAATGAGTTAGGGGAAAAAGGACATGTCTCTATTTTTGGCATGTACCAGAAAAAAACCCTCTTTATTCTTTTAACAAACAGCAGTGGGAAAGGAAAGGATTGCGCCACAAGGAAATGACCGAGTGATCGAGTACTCGGAAACAGAGCCCTATCGCGGAATGGCCCAAAACGTCACTTCCGCGTGTAACGAGGCAAATAGGCATTAGCAGAGAACGCGAGGAAATGAAGCAAGACGCCCCGATAATAACAACGCGTCTCCTTCTCGTAATGGTCTCTGTTCAGGGTACAAACGAAGGCTAACAAAAATTAAGTAAACAGGAGCACTTATTCACTCAAGCCTAAAAATAAAACGAATACTGGAAAAGACAAGGGAGGGGAGGGAAGAAAAAACGGGTCGAATATCTAACTAACTAACTACAGCAGGGAAGGGATAAGAGTCAGGGGATCAAAAAATACTCACGAGCCCGTGAGGAATGCAAGAAGGAATCCAGGACAGCAAGTAACCAGAATACAGCAACCAGGAAACAGGAACCCACACAATGGCAATAACAAGCAAAGAGGTAAAGGTAGGACCAACCTTTATCCCACTGCTAACAGGTCATGTGATGTCAGTACATGGTCACTGAGAGAGGACTAGACCCAAATCCTAACACAAGCCATCTTTTTCTCCCTCTTGCAATATATCCCGTTGACTAGTCTGCTTGACTGTAGGTGCGTATTTACTCCCTATTACGTATTCACTGTGTCCGTGCACCATCACTTTATTGTCTTTTCCTTTCTTGTTCTTCTTTACCTGGGCACTCTTTACTCCTGCCTTTTCATTGTTTCTTATTCTGAGTGAGCTTCACTTGTTCGTGTCTTGCTCTGCCCTCACCTTGTTTTCACATGCCTACAAATTGCTGCTCCTCAAGAGCGGAAGCTTTCTTTAGGCAGGCCTAAATTGTTGAGCTCTGTGGCTCCTGTGTGTGCGCCCTGATAAGGTCCATGTAGGCAGCATGTCCACAAGAGCTGGGACGAGACTAGCAATCTCATTGTACACTGTCCCCATAACAATCTGGCAGGGTCAAGATCTGAACCTATGTAGCTGGAGGAAGAAAGCTCATACAACCATCAAATTCATGTTCAGTGGTTCTGGACCTAAAGCGTGAAGTATCTATGTCACAAGACGGATGCAAAAGAAAGCGAACACCCAGGCACGCCATACCATTCCAGACTCACCATTGAGAAACCCTGGGCTAAGATGCTGGGAAAATATTTATGGGGGGGTTGGACAACTGAGCCCCAGGTTGTCTTTGATTGTTAATAAATTATCAATTCTAACAGTAATCTAATTGGACAGTTTAAGTCTTTCACCAAAGTTTTATCATATCCTCGATCAATACAGTAACACATCTTTTCTTATTGCATGGAAAGCTGACAAAGGTGTGTCAGTTTTCACAAAGGTGAATCAATCTAGCTGCACATCCATTTCCAGTGATAACCTTAATACCAACAGGTGAATGTAACCATGAGCGGTGCCAGCTGGTAATATAATTGGCTCATCATTCGTCTTGTTACAAAGGGCAATCTCTGACTGACTCTCTCTCTCTCACTGACTGACTCTGACTCCCTCACTGACTGACTCTCACTGTCTCACTCACTGACGCTCACTCTCTCACTGACTGACTCTCTCACTTTCTCACTGACTGACTAACTAACTGACTCTCTCAGTGACTGACTGACTGACTCTCTTACTGACTGTTATACAGGTACTATTTCCCAACCTTCACCCTCCTGTTATTTATGCCCCCCATAACAAAAAAACCACAACAAGCAACCATTGGGACAGTCAGATAGAAGTTGCCAAAATTGAAAGGACTATTAAAAATGAAGACATTATTAATTGTTAAAACTTTTTTAATATGGTCATTCAGTTGTGCTTTCTTGGTCATATATAAGGTAACAAAAATGCTGCTGACACTTTATTAAACTTTTCAGCATGCTGCAAACTTCAGTACAGCACAGCTTAAACAAACAGGCAAAGTTGATATCTCTGGCTTAACACTTATAAGGTCCCAAAGGCGAGACCTAATGGCAATGCCAATGCTTGTTTAGGTCTGGCTTTTGATAGTAGAGCAGTCAAACACTCCTACTATTAACAATATACATACAGTGGGCTTTAGGTCTGCTCCTTTCAAACATTTGCTTTTGTCGACCATCCTCTTTCAGCCATTAGCTTGCGACATTGTCAACAATATCTTAGCTCAGACCAGTGGAGCATTTCTCTCTCACCTAAAACCATCAGACCTTTGGGTGCATCCGTCTGCCTCCACTCAAGTGGTAATTTCAAATGCATGATAGACTACTTTACAACTTTTGCCCTCTCTGTCCATTACTGCTGGCTCCCTCCAGTGTGTCTCGCTCCAAGGCCTTGGCTGCGACAGGAATTCCAGCCCGGTACTGAACATTCCAATCGCGGGCATGGTCGTGACGGAACCCAGCTGTCATGCGCACAGGCCACCCATGGCTCATGACGGCTGGGTTCCGTTCGAACGGATTAAACTCCGACCGTAACACAGGCTCCAGCACCCCTCCGCCGTGTTGGGGGGGTACAAGCTCCAGGGGCCCCCTCTCTACAATTATCTGGCTGGAGAGCTCCTGATTGAGTGCAGAGGGGGCCCCTCGACGAACTATAGAGGGCCCCCCCCTCAAGTTTTATTAGACTAGACCAGTGCTCAGGCCGATTGGAATTGTCAATGTTTGTCATGAACAGCCACCTAAATTGCAAACATGTGAACTAGTAAGCAGTAACCAATAATTGCTTTCCCTAATCAAGCCTTTTCGATGGCCGCTGTTTGGCTGTGCTACAAATACCCTTGCTCTAGAAATCCATCTACCTTTCAATTTCTTGTCATTTAATAACCTTGGAAACATATTTTTTTCAAACAGTTTTTTCTCGACCAATCTGTGCTGTGATAATATATATTTTTATATTTTCTTTTTCATTTTGATCTGTGTGAGCAGTATAATTGATAAATGATAAAGGCACTGAGATGTACAATAATTTCAATTCCTCTGTGGCCTTTTAGTAGTATGATTTAAAAAAAAATCGTCTCTCAAAGAAAATACCTATATGAATCTAACACTTAGGTGTGTTTGCTAAACATACGGAATGTTCATCTACTTTTAAATGAAAGCACTATTTAGCACGAATTATTCGCGAAAGAGTATAATTTGTCTGTGATTCATGGGGTCTAAACCACTACTTTTGTTGCAATAAAAGCACCAGATAATGTTATACACACATACTTTGATTGCTTTTATTACACTTGCATTAGTGTGCTGTTAAGAACGTTAATCACTATAATATTTGTGTGTTATTCAATAAAATTATTTGTGCAGAAATCAGTACATAACATAATAGAAAACAAATACTTTTACTTGGGACTATATAACGAACCCCTTGGATAGGAAATTGCTATTCCAAATGAGGGTAGGCTCGCTCCCACTCTGTACCCTAACAGCCAAATGGAAATCAGGGGGAGCTGTAGTATGCCCTGCCTGCGGGGTTGGTAAAGAAACATTAGGTCATTTCCTGTTCTGTTGCCCAGTATATGCTGCCCCAAGACAAGCCTGGTTGGCGCCCATGTGCAGGAATTTAGGCACTAAAAGTAGCATGGTGGCATTGCGTATAGCAAAATCTACCACGGATGAATGGATCAATATTGCAATTGCAAAGTACCTGGGATGGGCGTGGGTTTTAAGGATGAGACTGCTGGCATGCTAAATATTGCCAGTAGTCACCCAGAGATTGCTAGACATTTGTCTACTCTCTGTAATTATTTACGAGTCAGAGACTGCTAAACGAATGTTTATTCTCTGTAAATTTTATCTGACCAAAGACTGCTAGACATTTTCGTCTATTCTTTGTTTATGAAATTTGTCGTCGGCGTAAAACTGTCTTTTTTTTAATGAAATGAATTGCTTTTTTTTTAACGATTAATCACCTGGGATGACTAACATTGTTACTTCAACCACTACCCTCTGGTCTATATTTATCGACGGTTATGTTCCTCTGCACCTGTTTATATGATGTACCACTGTTTTTAACTTGTAAAAATATGTATGTGCTTGTTCGATTGTTCATGTAAATTTAATGGTTTTTTAATTGCATGTATGTTTGTCTGCTTTTATGAGTAAAAAAACTCGAATAAAGCATTTTGAAACAGGAAATACTTTTATTAAGTAATGAGACGACAATATTGTGGTGCTATCACTTTTCTTGATCATGGCTCAAGTAAACATATTTCTTATATCATTTAACACATTCACTGTTGAATATTATCTTTCTGAGATGGATTTCGTAACCACCATATTTATTCTATGGCCCTTCTATGAGATCTCAGTGCCATACCCACAATCCTTTGTACTCCAGCTACGCTCTTATAGGTTTTTCCAGGATAAATGTACCTGGACCATTTTGTAGGGTCATCCCCAGATTGTAGCCTTCTAGTGCTGAACTTTTTTGTTGTTGGAGTTAGCACACTTTGCACTTTATCTCTGCTAACCAGTGTAAATAACTTGTGCTCTCTTCTTCAAACATGGTACATTTGCCATACACCTAATTGCCACATTTAATTTACTTGAAAGTCACAGGTAGATCGTACTAAAAGAATCTAAGGCTAGAAATTAAATACTACAGGTGGGCCTGCAGCTCTCATTGTGTCATCCACTAAAGTAGCCTTTTAAAACGTCTCAGGCCTGCTACTGCAACCTGTGGTGCCCTTTTAAAGTGGCATTTTGACCTTGGAAAAAAAAATCTTTTTACTGGGCCTAAACCTATTTTTTAAATACTTGGTCACACCTAAGGAAGGGTGAATAGGGCTGTGTGCATTGTGTTTAAAAAAATAATAGGACGTGTATTCAGGATTGTCATGTCCATATAGTGTAGTTCCTAGGAATCCCAAGGACCTGCACGTTTTGGATGACCTAAACTGAGGGCTTGGTGTCCAGACCACTTACGGACATGCCCACAGGATATGTCAGCCATTAGACCAGCTAGCTCTACAGTGTCCCTACCACCCCCCCTGTATCTTATTGTGGCATAGGTAGTTTCAGGCAACCACTGAACATGACAACCCTGATTTCTGAGGGATTGTGGAAACTAGTACAGTAACTTTCACTTAGTTACTCACTTATTCTCAAAAAATACACAAGAGGGTGATTAGGACTAATAAGTATTTATTGGTCCAGCGGCAGTCTTGTGTAAAACATATTTTCTGCGACAATCAGCAGACAGAAGCATACAAAAGAGATTGCAAGTACCAATATAGTAAATAGTAGTTACATTTCTACCTTATTGCTAATAAGATGAACATAAACAGTTCAGATAAAAAGAGTAGCAGTTGCATATTCCTAACATGCGTGCCCTAAGTAATTTGCCTAAATGTACCTAGGCTATATCTGTAAGTGTAGCATGAATATGCATATATATATGTATGGTTGTGTTAAAATCTAGGTTGCGGCTTAAACATTATCGGCGCCATCCTGTCCCTTTTCCAGGCTCCTACGTGTGCGTAAGCAGCAGCCATTTTGAGTATCATGGCCTCTCTGCCCACTGCCGATCGCCAGCGCGTCTCTCTCTGACCTCGCAAGCATCCCCCACGCACTGACAGCCCCCGCTCTCACATGCTTGGGCCATAAACCACCCCTTCAGTGCGGCCCTGCCTCGGAGCCACATCCCGTACCCGGCTAACACCTCCCTCCATCCCTTTCATGATCGCACATCCTTTGATAAACCCCCTTCCTCTGTGCCCGATTGTCCGACCCGATCCCAGGCCATCACCTAGTCCTGCGGATGCAGTTTATTGCCCCCTACTGTAAGAAGTTGCCCCTCTTCAAAGGAGCTACGATTGATCAAAGACCCCACCCCATAAGATCCGATCAGCCGCACACATTCCGGGAACCAGCGGAATGTCCAGCTGCGCGACAGTCATCACCTACTGAGATCGGGGTGGGGACTTCTACTGAAGATATGTGTGGGAACGGGCCTGAAGCGGGGATTCCGAGGATGTCTTTCCGTACTTCAAAGTATTTGTAAGAATGTGCTACATGCAATAAACTGCAATAAAAACCATAAACCTGTGTATAAGAGGCCAGGCCTCAGAGATGCGGTTAGAGCACCTCGAGACGATACCCTGTTGTCTGATCTGATGTGTTCTGCTCTGACGGAATAAACTTCTGTTTCCTGCCTTTCAGTCTCCAGCGCCTGCCGCTTTGTTTGATAATTATCGAGTGGTATGAGAGGCGATTAACGCCGGGCAATACTTAAAGGTTATCGATTGAATCTGCCCCCTTTTACAATTGGCGTCCCAAGCGTGGGGCCCATCAGCGACAGGTGGATCCAGTGGGAGAGGTCCTGACGGCAGAGTGAACGACTGCAACGAGCGGGAAGAGCTCCTGCCCGATAGACCCTCGTCTGGCAGCCGATCATCCGAACTTCACTGGTTCCAAGCAGACCTCTCTCAAGTGATCTACGGTCCTGACTGGGAACGATCAGGAGTGCCGCGGCAATAACGGAGAGTAGAGGACGATCGGGCGCTGGAAGCGGAATACGAGAAACTGTCCATGCGGTCCGGGTAAGGTCGTGTAACACGACGAATTGCGAAACGATTGTTTGATTGCCTGAAAATACAAGTATTGCTCATTGGTTGCTTTTTGAGATATTCTCTGCCTGCAAACGGGGAAGAATATAAATATTCTCTCTCCCTTTGCAGATACTGAAGGGTAGGTAACGCGGACCTTTGTCCACCCTTTGTAATCTGTCGTGCCTATTTTTCTCCCCACTGATTGATTGTCCGAACATTGATTGTTCGAAGTTGGTTCTTTTTGAGATATTCTCTGTTTGCAAAAAACGTAGAAAAGAAATATTCTGTCTAGTCTTTGCAAGTAGTGAAGGATAGGTAGTGCGGACCTTTGTCCACCCTTTGTAATCTGTCATGCCTATCTTCTCCCCACTGATTGGTAGTTGGTTCAGCCCGGACCGCTTATTAGAGATGAACCATCCAGCTCCACTGGAAGGCACCCCTAATAAGGACATGTTCACTAAAAACGGATTAGTCGCCGTAGCCTATAGCAAGCTATGGCATAAATATACCAAGAAGGATCAGGAAAGTCAGTGGCCACTGATAGGATCCTTCGATGACAATAAAATAGAAGTACTAGAAACAGCTCTTCGTAACAATAAGACAACAACCACCATGCTTCATAGTATCAGCATGTGGCGCAAAGAAGCAGCGCAACAGAAAAAGAGAGATGAAGTAAGAGCAGAGAAAGAGTTGTGAAAAGCAGCTCACCTTGCCGCCAAAAAGTTAGAGGAAGAGATAAAGGAGAGAGAGGAAGTTAAACAGAAGCAAGAATCCAAAACATCGGGCCAGTGTCCCGTTAGAACACCCTCTACGCTCTACCCTGAGTTACCTTCAAAACAACGAGCGAACGATGATTTACTATTAGGTCCCCCAATCATCTATATGCCCCCTCCATATGCTCCCTCACAACCTTTAGTACAGCACTCGCAGCCCCCAAATGCAAGTGAGGACAGTACCAGGACCTCGGTCCTCACGGCCTCCGTGCGGGCCGAGCCCCTTATCCCGAATGCAGCACTAGCAGTAACATTAGGTGACCTTGAGACTAGAAAGAAAGATACCACAAGAATGAAGCACTTGAGCAAAGATGAACGAGCAGGGATCAATAAGATAGTAAAAACACTGGTGGAACGGAAGGAGAGCGAAGAATACGTAACGGATATGTACAATTCATATGCCGATAGCCACAGACGACATTTTGTTGTGCGATTTTGTTATCACACCCTCAATGCCTATGAAGACAGATACCAAGATAAGGGTCCTGAGAGCCTAGCGACACTATATAGGAAAGTCGACATTGGAGACGAAGGCGAGTGTGATGTGACGGACCTCTTCACGCGTACGCTTGAAGTTTTCCATCACCTCACTGAACAGAGGCTAGAAACTAAGACTACAACTTCTGTAGCGACTGAACCCAAGCAGAAAAAACTGACACAATGATGCCTATAAAGGAGGCCGCACCCTACTGGGTTCCCCCACGAGGACAGGGAACACATGATGACATTAATCACCAAGATGCGAGAGGAAGGGTAGTTTATAACTGGGTCTACCAACCATGGGATCGACAAGACATCCTGACTTTCCGAAAATCCTTACCCGATTTACAAAAGAACCCCACTGCCTTTTATACTGAACTAGGTACAGCCTTGGGTTCGACGATTATGACCCTAGCGGACATCGATTTGTTTTTCGGGCTATGCCTGCCAGCTGATGTGTGGAAGCAAATCCAAAAGGTCGACCACCTTGAGCTGTTCGGACATACCTGGTCACAACTCGATGGCATAGATAGACAACGAGAGCCTGGACAGAAACCCTTAAAAGCCATTTTAGACCTCCCGGACAAGATCGTCCAGAAACTGAAAACCCTGATTCCAGAAAAGAAGGTGGACTGGTCGATAGTAACGGCCTGCCGCCAGAAACACCAGGAAGACGTATCAGAATACTTCTCCCCGTTCGAGACGGTGTTTTCCGATTACAGTGGCCAGGACATGACCACTGCAACCGGACATCATCTGTTTGTCCAGAATTATGTCAAAGGTCTGTCGCAGGAAGTCTCACAGAAACTACAGACTAGTGAGAGTAGTTGGGCGGCCTCCAAACCTGCGGCTATTCTTCAGATGTCCCAGTACTATGAGCATCAAAAGAACTAGAACGATAGGGCATCTGAGAAAAAGAAAAAGGACCTGAAGGAAAGGGTGATGATCGCACAGTTGCAAGGGGTGACTATTGGAAAGGAACCGTACAAAGGAAGTTACCAATCAAATGCTCCTAGAAATCCATCCCCTAAAAACCGTACATCCGCACCCTACGCTGGACGTAAAGACATAGATGAGAACCAGTGTGCGTTTTGTAAAGGGTTTGGTCATTGGAAGTCCCAGTGTCCGGTCCTGCTAGAAATGAACAAAAATAGGGAAGCAAGAGACGTAGCGGGCGGGCCAAGAAATAGAGGACAGGGACGAGGGTACACGAACGATACCAACAACGACAGGCCAGGCAGACCGAACACATTTGACCGTCCCCGACAGAACCAGTACCAACAGTCTGAATGCAAAAACACCCATGACTTTGCATAGGACTGCCAAGGGCAAGGGAGGGATCCAGTCGAGCTCTATGTTGACCAGCAAGGTCCTTACGTCACCGCTAAGGTCCTGGGTACGAAGTCTCTATTTTTGGTAGACACTGACGCGACACGTAGTGCGTTATCTAAACGACTGATTCCAAGGGCACCCTTGTCTGGCTCACATGTAACATCAATAGGTTTCGATGGAACGCCCTCCGCTAATCCCTTGTCTACACCGATCCCCTTTGACTTGGAAAATAACACCACTGACACAACGTTTTTGCTCTCCTCCAACACCCCTGACGCCATTATGGGACTTGACTTATTGAAACATTTCCGAGCTACTATTAGATGTTCACAAGACGGAGTTCGAGTCATTCTGTACGACAACCCGACTCTGCTCAGACCTTGTCCCACACGACACATGTTTTCCATAACTGATGCTGACCTGTCCCTACTCGACGCTCTACCTCTGTACCTGTGGGCCAAAACTGACTCGGACGTAGGACGCATGATGATTGACCCTGTGCATATAACTGTTCGACAGGACGCAGTACTCCCAAAACTTCCACAGTATCGGATATCTCCAGAGGGCGAGAAGGCATTGGTAAAGATTATCCAGTCCCTAGTAGATGCAGGAGTGGTAGAGGAAGTAGTTAGCAATGTTTGCAACAGACCTATCCTACCCATTGTAAAGAAGCAGGGTGAAGGAGATGAGAAAGCGTACCGTTTCATCATTGACCTATGAGAGGTTAACAAAGTAGTTGTACCTCAGTACCCCGTGGTTTCAGACATCACCACCATTCTGACTTTGATTCCTTCCACTGCCACCACCTTCACTGTAATTGACCTCAAGAACGCATTATTTTTCATCCCCATCCACCCAGACAGCCGCTACCTCTTCGGCTTCACCTTAAAAGCCCGTTCATATAGATTTTGTAGAGCACCCCAAGGCTACACTGAAAGTCCCAGCATCTATAGCCAGGCCCTCAAGAGACAGCTGGATGCAGTCCAGTTACCGGATGGAGTGGTGTTGATACAGTACGTCGATGATATCCTTTTGGCGGCCGACACCACTCCACTTGCAGTCACAGCCACCATCCAACTCCTACACTTCCTAGCGGAAAATGGCCACAAGGTCTCCAAGAAGAAGTTACAATTCTGCCAACCCCAGGTGACATACCTAGGCCACCTCTTGTCCAAAGACGGGAGGAAGCTTACGCCCGACCGAATTCAGACCATTCTAGAAACCCCTGTCCCTAAGACTCAGAAGCAAGTCCGCTCTCTGGTAGGTCTCACCTCCTTCTGTCGACAATGGTTACCAAATTTCAGCCTCATTGTAAAACCACTACTTTCCCTGCTGGCTAAAGATGTCCGTTTCCCACTCCCTTGGACCCCCGAATGCCAATCCTCCTTCAAAGAGTTACGAGACGCCCTTTGTTCAGCACCAGTCCTAGGAACCCCAGATTACTCAAAGCCCTTCTCCCTCTTCACTCACGAAAGGGAGGGGTGCACTTTGTCTGTTTTGACTCAGTCCATCGGCCCCAAGCAACGCCCATGTGTCTACTTCTCTGCCACTCTTGACCCCGTAGCCAGAGCTTTGCCTGCCTGCCTTCGAGCTGTAGCTGCCGCTGCTGTCTCTATCCGACAAAGTGAGGGAATCGTGCTCTCGAACTCCCTTACAGTGTTAGTGCCCCATGCGGTTGACACCCTCCTGAACCAGACTAAGACGCAGCATCTGACTAGTGCACGACTGACTGGGTACGAACTGACTCTGCTTGCACCCCACATCACACTGAAAAGATGCACCACGCTGAATCCTGCCACTCTGTTACCCCTACCTGAACACAACCCCAATGTGTCCCCTATACATGACTGTGTGACCCTCACAGACGAACAGACTAGGAGTAGGGTTGACCTCCGAGACACTGCCTTCCCAGATCCTGACGGAGAGCTATGGGTGGACGGCTCTTGCATCAAACTCCCCGACGGCACTACCTCAGCTGCCTATGCAGTTACCACAGCCTGAACTGTAGTTGAGACAGCCCGTATCACACAGAGATCTGCACAGGCAGCGGAAGTGATTGCCCTCACACGAGCGTGTATCTTAGCAGCAGGGACGACAACAAATATATACACGGACAGCCAGTATGCCTTCGGGGTGTTTCATAATTTTGGGCTCTTATGGAAGGAGAGGGGATTCCTGACCTCACACGGCACACCCATCCTACATGGAGATCTAGTCTCCGCTCTGACTGAAGCAGTCCTCCTTCCCAAACAACTTGCTGTAATCAAATGACAGGCACACAAAAAGGTGACGGACGTCATTGGGCAGGGGAATGCACTGGCCGACATCACTGCCCGGACCACAGCCGTGAATAGGACGACGACACGCATGTACGTGACCAGGTCACAAGTAGAAAAATGGAAGGACGCTAGGGAAACTATTAGGTAAATCCAAATGGCCAGCTCACCACACGAATTGACTGAATGGGCACGGGTGGGACTGAAAGACGATGAAGGCTGCTGGCGGACAAAATACACGAACAAATGGTTGCTACCCAACTCGTACCTGATCCCCATACTGACCATGGCACACTCCCCTGCACACATAGGATCTGCCCCCATGGCCGAACTTGTCTCCAAAGTTTGGCACAATGACAAGAACACAGACTCAGCGAAACGTCTGGTCCAACAATGTCTGATATGCCTGCAACACAACCCTGGAAAAGGAACTGTCGTACCCCGGGGAGGGTTTGGGGTCCCCAATCATCCCTTTGAAGTCCTACAGATGGACTACATCCAGTTAGAAAGGTGCCGAGGTCTAAAGTATGTGCTTGTTGTTGTGTGCGCATTTCGCAAGTGGGTGGAAGCCTATCCAACTCGCGACAATACTGCCATTGCTACTGCTAAGGTATTACTAATTCTTCCCTCGCTACGGTCTTTGTCGAATTTTGTGGAGCGACAATGGCCCCCACTTCGTAGCCGAGGTTATCCAACTCATCTTAAAGGGGTTGGGTGTAATACAGAAGTTTCACGCAGTCTTCCACCCACAATCTGCTGGACTGGTTGAATGCAATAATGCCACGCTGAAGCTCAAACTAGCAAAGATAGTGGCTACCACAGGACTGAAATGGCCAGACGCTCTCCCACTGGCATTGCTATCAATGCGTTCCACCCCCACCAAACACCACTTGACCTCCTACGAGGTCGTTTTCGGCCGGCCTATGAGCGTTTGGTCCGCACCAAAACCGACATCCATTCACGACGTCCCGGACGTCCTAATGTCTGACTATTTGTATAATCTGACTAAAACACTGTCTGTTATCCATCAACAGGTGCTGTAGGCCATCCCCGATACTTCCAGGGGCCCCGGACACGACATCCAGCCAGGTGACTTCGTTCTAATACGGAATATCCAGCGTGCAAAAAGTCTGGAACCTCGGTGGACGGGCCCCTGGCAAGTCTTGATCACCACCCGAACAGCTCTTCGAGTGGAGTGGAAACGGAACTGGCTGCATGCACACCATTGCAAGAAGATATCCTCGACCCTAACAACGACCGAAGACGTGGCCACCCAAGAAGAGCTCCTGAACAAAGACCGACCATCCCTAAGCTGTTACCCTGATACAGAGACACTCAAATTGGCAAAATTTCCCGATCCCACTGTGCCGTCCAGAGAAGGGTATAACCTACGACGAAAGGAGGGAGCTTCGGCTAAGCAGACCACTGACTAAGTTACAAATCTCAGAACGGTGGCCTAACACTACTAAGGCTACCAGGAGAGAGGCTGAACGAAGTTTGTGGTTCTGCCCGCTACCGAGCCCCTTGAAGATGAAGGAAGCACCCGATACGAAGATGATGGAAGCAACCGGGCGTCCGAAGATCCACTACAAAAACCCAAAGACTGACAAAATACACAGCTCAAAGACTATTGCCCTTTTCATCGCCCTTCTCTTTTGCCTCCTCCTCATGGCCACCTTCTGGATCGTGGAAGAGAGCGCACCCGCTCATAAGACATTACTAACCACTGCACAGCCTACCACCATGAAAGAACACTACCTGATCTCCCTTTCACCTCAACTCCGAGAAAGGCGTAAGGAGTTCTGGAACAACTCCTTTGTGCAGTTGCTGCACCAACACAACCTTGCCGCCAATGCAACAAATTGCTGGATCTGTGGGTTGTTACCACATGCCACTGGACATTCCATCCCCTTCATCCCTTCACCTTTCTTCGTTCATGGTTCCTGCCTTGCTTGGCTGATCCTCTTGCAAGAGAGTTACAGGGATAATGCCACTTCCAGCAAAACGGTGTCGCACTTTTAGCATGGGTGAACAAAACTGGAAGAACCGTTGCTCCCTTTTGCCCTGTGACATGCAACGCCTCTTTTCACATGGACATCCCTGCCAAAGAACGGGTTGAAATGCAGGTGTTTAACAACCCAGCCAGACCCACCTTCTCCTACCTCCGGAAACGAACAGCTGCCACCCTGACTGTGGCCCTGTCTGTCGTCAACGTCTCAGGCCTTGTATGCATCGAAGGCCTCGGGACACAATTGGTGGGCCACAGCGCTTGCCACATCACCAGAACTTTGGACTCAGCTGATCCACCCTCTTTTGTCACCTCCCCGAACATGTACTTTGTCTGCAGTACCAAAGCCTACACCTGACTCCCAAAGGGTTGGGGAGGTACCTGCTACATCGCCTTCATCCTCCCTCCGACTTATGTGGCTCTGGCAAACCACCACCGACAAAACCGAGCAAGAGACATTGAACAAGCCGACTCCACCGGAGCACAGTTCCTGGACGCAGTGAAGGGGCTTGTTCCACTCTGTGGTCCGATGGCGAACAGCCGTGCCATCCGACATTTGACCCAGGCAGTTGAAATGACTATGAACATCACAGCTGGCATCCTCACGAACAGCACAGCCGAGCTTCAGGCGGACCGCCTGGTGGCCCTTCAGAACCGCCTTGTTCTAGATGTGGTTCTAGCGGATCGTGGAGGAGCATGCCACATCATTGGGTCCAGCTGCTGCACCTACATACCGGACAATTCGCCTTCAGTCTACAAGGCCATTGAACACCTTCACAGACTTTCCTCAGAGATTCATCAGGAACAAGAAGGATAGTCGCTTGGGAGCTGGCTCTGGAGTGCTGTAAAGGACTGGGGGTGGAGGTTGTTAATGATCATATTGATACCGATTGTAATAATATGTGGATTCTGCCTGGGTGTTCAATGCTTGCCGCCCATGTGCTCACTTTTTGCGAACTGTATCCGCCCTAAGACTCTGGACTTCGAAGCTGAACGAATGAAAGCTTTATAAGAAGTGGAAATTCGTAACATAATGGGGATATATATAGATTGACAAGCTGGCTAGATATGTTGAAAAGGGAGGACTGTTAAAATCTAGGTTGCGGCGTAAACATTATCGGTGCCATCTTGTCCCTTTTCCAGGCTCCTACGTGTGCGTAAGCAGCCATTTTGAGTATCATGGCCTCTCTGCCCACTGCCGATCGCCAGCGCATCTCTCTCTGACCTCGCAAGCATCCCCCGCGCACAGACAGCCCCCGCTCTCACATGCTTGGGCCAAAAACCACCCCTTCAGCGCAGCCCTGCCTCGGAGCCACATCCCATACCCGGCTAACACCTCCCTCCTTCCCTTTCATGATCGCACATCCTTTGATAAACCCCCTTCCTCTGTGCCCGATTGTCCGACCCGATCTCAGGCCATCACCTGGTCCAGCGGATGCAGTTTATTGCCCCCTACTGTAAGAAGTTGCCCCTCTTCAAAGGAGCTACGATTGATCAAAGCCCCCACCCCATGAGATCCGATCAGCCGCACACATTCCGGGAACCGGCGGAATGTCCAGCTGCGCGACAGTCATCACCTACTGAGATCGGGGTGGGGACTTCTACTGAAGATATGTGTGGGAACGGGCCTGAAGCGGGGATTCCGAGGATGTCTGTCCGTACTTCAAAGTATTTGTAAGAATGTGCTACATGTATTAAACTGCAATAAAAACCATAAACCTGTGTATAAGAGGCCAGGCCTCAGAGATGCGGTTAGAGCACCTCAAACCGATACCCTGTTGTCTGATCTGATGTGTTCTGCTCCGACGGAATAAACTTCTGTTTCCTGCCTTCCAGTCTCCAGCGCCTGCCTCTTTGTTTGATAATTATCGAGTGGTATGAGAGGCGATTAACGCTGAGCAATACTTAAAGGTTATCGATTGAATCTGCCCCCTTTTACAGTTGTGGCCAAGAAACCCCTAGGGAAGAACCAGCCCACTCACCTGATGTTTAAGAATGAAGGACCCCTTTTCTGCTTCAAGGATGACACCCTGCAAGGGATGTCAGATCGATGCTTGTTGGAGATTCACAATGCAGGACCCCGTGTCCGCTTGGTAGGAATTCTCTTCTAATTTTCTCCTAAAGTCGTTTTTCACTGTTGCAGGGCATATCTCTCTCATTGCCTAACACTGGGTTATCTAATTACATTTAATAATTGCTAACTTTGGATTGGAAACAGGTATAAATATATGGCTTATCCTAAAAAGAATTTTAATTTAAAATCCTTTTTAATGGTGAAGTCTGATTTTAAATTACAATTCTGGATATGTGGCATTTAGAAAGTTGAAGATAAAGCTGGTAGCCTGCACACTTTATGTACTCTGTAATCTTATTTTCTACTCCAATGTTCAAAGGCAGAATGTCTAGGGTGCTATTCAGATGGGTGCTGTGTCCCATAGCACTTAGTAATTAGTGCAATTATAAAACTAGTGCTAAAGCATTCAACGCGATGTATGTATTTCTCCTGTTCGTATGGTTTGCACTTAGACTAAAGGTTGCGTAACTTATTGCACATTAGAGTAAAAAGGAAACTATGCTCACATTTGTTTTTCACTTGTGGCTTATCACTGGGCTGGTTGTTCCAGTAAGTTTATTTATTAAGAGGACAGCTTGTTCTAATTGGGTTGAAGTCACAGGTTTAACGGTATTTTATTTTTTAATAGTATTATAGAGAAACACAAGAGAATTTGTAACATTTCTCGCATGAAGGGTACATTGTTTATTGTTTCAGAAACAATGGCTCAGTCGTTTATTAATGCAAAATATTAGGCATTTGGCAATTTTTTATGTGCTTCATATTTACCCCAACGGTTACCCCTGAGGAAGGGGGAATACCTGAAATGCATTGGGTTTGCAACATTATTGTTATGTGACATATTGGTATTTCGACATGCTGTAGAGTAAGGCATGAAGGGACACCTGTATGCATTTGAACATCGAAATTACAAATGTCAGGATAAACATACAGAAGATATGTTCAAGATGAATAAATATTCAAATGGATTTAAATTAAATGAAATTGATTAGACTGGTTTACGTTTGATGATTGACTCATTGTGGTTTCTACGAATGTTGCATCCAGTTTCTAGTGCATGCTTAACACCAGTTTTGAACTACTTTTAAAAAGTTGGCGTTTTCTTGTCCCAATCACTTGTGCCTTCTGCCTTTCAGTGTTCAGGTCATATGACTGTGAATGGTTCCGCTACTGGGGTTTGTGTATTCCTCCAGGTAATAACACAAAGGGGGCTTAGGAGTGGACTGGATGGGCCATCCAGTCAGAAGTGCCCAGCCCTATTTCCACTACAAAAGGCTTCTGCATACATAAAAGAACCTGACACCTGACTTGTTCTGCCCTAGACAATTTGGAGTCTTAATATGGAAAGAACTTTCCAGAACTAGATGTGATGGTAGGATAGGGTGTCTCTGCACACGATGCTGACACCAGGAATAAATATTGGACTTCCAGAGTGACCACAAGGGTCTGTTGGCTGACCTCCTGTGTGAGCTACAGGGACACAACAAGCTTTAGAGGCCTCCCTGCAACTGCCTATCTGACTTGCTGCAACTGGACCTCCAACTTGACCTGCCTGAGCCTTGGTGGCTTCTGCTGGAGAGAGTCCCTAATCACCAAGAGCTCCTTCCACAGCTCTTGGCTGGCCTCAGATTGAACTTCTCTATAGCAAAGAGTCAAAATTCTGATGTTTTGGCTCATTGAGAGGATAAAGCAGTAGGGGAGGCAGCTGAGCAACTGGCTTTGTACCTTTAATCCATAACCCTTTTTTAGCTCTGGCTTTTGACAGCACAACAGTCAAACATGCCTATGTCAATAACAATATACATACAGTGGGCTTTAGGTCTGCTCCTGTCAACCATTTGCTTTCGCCGTCCACCTCTTTCAGCCATTGGCTTGAAACATTGTCAACAATATCTTAGCTCAGCCCAGTGGAGTCTTTCTCTCTCATCTAAAGCTATCAGCTGTTTGGGTGCATCCGTCCGCCTCGACTCGAGTGGTGAATTCAAATGTATGATCGACTGCTTTACAACTTTTGCCCTCTCTGTCCACTACTGCAGGCTCCCTCCAGTGTGTCTCGCTCCAAGGTACTAACGCTGCTTTAAACTCCGACCTATTGGCACAACACAGGCTCCAGCACCCTTCCCCCCGATGGTGTGGGGGGGTACAAGCTCCAGGGGGCACCGTCAGCACAATACTCTGGCTGGGGAGCTCCTGATGGAGTCCGGAGGGGGCCCCTCTACAAAACATGGAGGGGGACCCCCTCAAGTTTTGTTACACCAGTGCTCAAGCCGATTGGGATTTTCAATGTTTGTCATGATCAGCCACCTAAATTGCGAACACGTGAACTTGTAAGCAGCAATCGGTAATTGCTTTCCCTAATGAAGCATTTTTGATGGCTGCTGTATGGTTGTGCTATAAATACCCTTGCTCTAAGAATCCATCTACCTTTCGGTCTCTTGTCATTTAATAACCTTGGAAACATATTTTTTTCAAACAGTTTTTTCTCGACCAATCTGTGCTGTGATGATTTATATTTTTATATTTTCTTTTTCATTTTGAACTGTATGAGCAGTTGAATTTATAAATGATAAAGGCACTGTACAATAATTTCAGTTCCAATGTGGCCTCTCAACAGTGTGATTTAAAAAAAATCGACTCTCAAAGAAAACCTTTATGAAATTAACACTTAGGTGTGTTTACTAAACATACAGAATCTTCACCTCCTCTGAATGAAGCACTATTTCGCAGGAATTATGTCTCATCCGCTAAAGAGTATAATGTGCCTGTGATTCATGGGGTCTAAACCACTACTTTTGTTGCAATAAAAGCACCGGATCATGTTAAACACACATACTTTGATTGCTTTTATTGCCCTTGCATTAGTGTGATGTTAAGAACGTTAATGCACTATAGTATTTGTCTGTTATTCAAAAAAACTATTTGGGCAAATGTCAGTATATAACATAATAGAAAACAAATAATTTTATTCAGTAATGAGACTTGACTATATTGTGGTGCAATCACTTTTCTTGATCATGGTTCAAGTAAACATATATTTCTTAAATTATTTAACACATTCACTGTTGAATATTATCTTTCTGAGATGAATTTCATCACCACAATATTTATTCTATGCCCCTTCTATGAGATTTCTGTGCCATACCCACAATCCATTGTACTCCGGCTACGCTCTTATAGGTCCTTCCAGGATAAATGTAAATCCACATTCTTGCACACAACTCACTTGTTGGACCTGGACCATTTTGTAGGGTCATCCCCAGATTGTTGCCTTCTGTGGCTGAGCTATTTTTTGTTGGTGTTAGCACACTTTGCATGTTACCGCTGATAACCAGTGAAAAAAAACTTGTGCTCTCTCCTTCAAACATGGTTAATTTTCCCTACACCTAATGGGCACATTTAATTTGCTTCTAAGTCCCCAGTAGATTGTACTACAACAACATAAGGCTAAAAATTAAATACTACAAGTGGGCCTACAGCTCTCATTGTGCCATGCACTAAAGTAGCCTTTTAAAACATGTCTCCCGCCTGCTAATGCAACCTGTAGTGCCATTTTAAACTGCCAATTTGATCTGGCAAAATAATTCTTTTTACCGGGCCTAAACCCTTTTTTTAATACTTCTAAGTCAAAACTAAGGAAGGGTGCATAGGGCAGGGTGCATTGTATTTAATGAAATCGGACATGTGTATTTAGGTGTGTCATGTCCATGTCATGCAGTACCTAGGAATCTCCAGGACCTGCACTTTTTGGATGACCTAAACTGAGGGCTTTATGTCCAGATAGCTTCCGGACACCTCCACAGGATATATAAGCAATTAGACCAGCTAGCTCTACAGTGCCACTACCATCCCCTTTATCTTACAGTGGTGTAGGTAGTTTCCTGGAACCACTGAACATGACAACCCTGATTCCTCAGGGATCGTGGAAACTAGTACAGTACTTTTCACTCTGTCACTCACTTATTCGCAGAAATTACAGAGGAGGGCGATTAGGACAAATAAGTATTTATTGGTCCAGCTTCAGTCTTGTGTAAAACATATTTTCTGCGACAATCAGGAGAAAGATGCATACGAAAGAGATTGCAATTATCAATATAGTAGATATATTTCTACCATAGTGCTAATAAACTGAACATAAGCAGTTCAGATAAAAACAGTAGCACTTGCATATTCCTAACATGCGTGCCCTAAGTAATTTGCCTAAATGTACCTAGCCTAAATCTGTATGTGTAGCATGTATATGCGTATATGTATGCATGTAGCCAAGAAACCCCTAGGGAAGAACCAGCCCACTCACCTGATGTTTAAGAATGAAGGACCCCATCTCTGCTTCAAGGACGACACCTCGCAAGGGATGTCAGACCATTGCTAGTCGGAGATTCAGCATGCAGGCCCCAGTGCCAGCTTGGAAGGAATTCTCCTCTAATTTTCTCCTAAAGTCGTTATTCACTGTTGCAAGGCATATCTCTCTCATTGACTAACACAGGTGTACCTAATTATATTTAATAATAACTAACTTTGGATTCGGAACAGGAAGAAATATTCGGCTTATACTAAAATTAATTTTAATTAAAAATCCTCTTTAATGGTGAAGTCTGATTTTAAGTTACAATTCTGGAATTATGGCTTTTAAAGCTGGTAGCTTGCACACCTTATGAACTCAGTAATCTTATTTTTTACTCCAATGCTCATAGGCAGAATGTCTAGGGTGCTATTCAGATAGGTGCTCTGTCCCATAGCATTTAGTAATTAATGCAATTCAAAAACAAGCATTGGCACAGCCAATAGGTCTCGCTTTTTGGACCCTTTGGACCGTATTTATGCAGCAGAATATCCTTGGTGCGACAACACCAACTGTTGCATGGCTAAACACTTATAACGTCCCAAATGCGAGACATTTTGGCTATGCCAATGCTTTTTTTTTTTGTTAGGGACGGGGAAATTAGGTTATATGCCATGAATCAGAGGATGTTGAGCGTTCTTCCCGATACTACTGCTCCCCGAGTTCCCAGCTTCGAGGTCGACCGCTCTAGCCTTAAGCATACATCCTCTGTAAAGAGTTAAAGAACACCGTCTCAACTGACTTAAACATATTTTTTAATTAACCAAGTAATGACAATCGAATGCATGAATTTAAAGCGGAATAAACATGAGCCAATTGCCGCTGCTGTTCAACACCACCAGTAGCGACGGTTTTCTAGACTCTGGGGCACTTTGTTATTACGAAGTCGGTCGTGTTCTAGTTGGCACTTTTCGGTTCAATAAAACTGTAATTGGGGGATGCTACACACACATAACCCCACAAAATCTAGCGCGAACAGATATATGTTTCTGTCTTACATTTTACATAGCAACTGTTATGAATGAAATTCCGTACACACCCCAACTTAGAAAATATTTTTCACACTATGGTACGAAGAAGAAAGTGGTCATTCTCAATAGTAACGCCTTATTTCTGTTAGAATGCTTCTGTAAGGAGGCTAGACAAGGAAACGACAAGGGGGTACAAATATCACTCCATGGTCTGGGCGAATTGTATATATAACATATAATGCTGTCAGACAGTATAAACACAGCCATAGTTCTACCTAACAGTGGTCGCGGTGTTGCCATGTCGAAGTCGGGTCCGTAAACGTCTATGCCCCTGACTGGGCCGACTGTGTTGTGGATGGAAAGAGGCGCGTCTGATTGCAGCACACCCGGATGAGTCTGGCATTATCTACTTGCCGATGCCACGCGCCGCTCCCTCGTCTGCCCGGGATCTCAAACCATGGCTCCGGGTAATTGGTTTGCTCGCGGCTCCAGCTAGATTCACACCAAACAGTCAGACTGGTAGCCAGAAACCAAGCAACCGCTGCAGTTGGATGACATCATTGGATGACTGTAGCACAGACCCAAAAGAAAGACTTAACGGTGTGCTAAATAGCGAGGCGAATTCAAAATTTGCAAACATTCGTGACAAGAATTTTCAATTCTATTAAGGACAAGGAGGCGAGGATTATGCTTTCTCATTTCTTTAATGAAATGCTCAGCAGCCAATCAAAAAACAGAACTACAAATCCCATGAACACTTGGGAATGACCCTAGAGGAAACACTATATAAGGTCCATAAATCAGTCTTTCTTCCTCTTTCTTTGGGTAATCAGTTCGACATCAAAAAACAATCCAAGGTAAAGCAACAGCATCAGCTCCAAGCAAGCCGCCGAAATCCACAGGATCTTGTAGATGAAGTTGGAAGTATCCGGGATCCGTGTGCAAGGAGACAGAGGAGGCTCACGAGGTATATCAACCATATCACTTCTGGTCAGAACCTGAAACAGAGACAGAGCCGTAATATCCCAAAATCGAGAAAATAAGATATACAGGGGAGGGAAAAAACAGAAAATTTCACAACTGTAACAGTATGCAATTTTATACAGTACATGATAATACCAAATAAGTACAATCCGGGTGGGATAATCCTCGCCTCCTTGTCCTTAATAGAATTGAAAATTCTTGTCACGAATGTTTGCAAATTTTGAATTCTATGTCAGGACAGGAGGCTCCGATTATGCTTGTTTAAAGCTCGTCCACCACTACAGAGGCAACACTAACAATCGGTTTATAATAGAATTGCTTGAAAACAGAGTCCGAAGACCAGTCTGCAGCCTTCATAATGTCAAACAATGTAACACCCATGGAGAAGGCTTTGGAGGCCATTGCTCCCCTTGCAGAATGTGCCCCAAACACAGAAACATCAATGCCTGCCTCGGACATGAGCCAGCGCACCCAGCGAGCTAAAGTAGCTGGTGCAACAGGGCGAAAAGGCTTCTGCAAAGCGATCAACAGTTGACCCTGCATATCTGCGCGCAAAGAAGCGGTACTCACCTCGTAATCCTTCAAACATTGTACAACACACAGATTGGGGTGATCCGGGAAGGAAGGATACGTTATGGATGAGGTGTTGGCTTTAGTCCTTCTAGAGAGAGTGAAAGTAACACCTTCTGGAGTGAAGGAGCGGCCCGCCAGGTCTAAAGCCCGAATATCCGAAAGACGTCTGCAAGAAACTAAGCATAATAACATTGTTAGTTTTGCAGACAACTGTTTCCGGGACAATAGAAGATTAGAAGGCCAGGCCTCCAAGTATCTCAGGACAATCGAAACATCCCACAAAGATACGTACTTCGGTGTGGGAGGTTTCGCAAGACGAATTCCTTTCAACAGTTTGGAAAGCAAATGATGTTCCCCAACAGGTTTACCATCAACGTGGACATGACCCGCCGAAATGGCCGACCGAAAACCATTAACAGTCCGGTATGCAAGACCGGACATGGCCAATGAAGTCAAGAAATCTATGACTAGACTGATATCCGCCGAAACGGGATCAACTTCCCGTTGAGCACACCAATCACTCCAGCGTTTCCATGCTCCTCGATACCGCTTGTGGGTATTGGGAGACCAGGCGTTACTGATGAAGTTGGCAGCTTCGCTAGAAATGCCTGGGATCGACCAACGATCCCCGAAATTCGCCACGCTAGTAACTGGAGAGTGCCGGCTAGAATGAGGGGATGCGGATATCCGAGAGGATCCTGCAACAGATTCCGCTTCTGGGGAAGAAGGAGAGGAGGCGCGCAGCACATTTCCAGGAGAACCGGGAACCACGCCTGAGCTTTCCACAAGGAAGCAATCAGAATCAGCTCCGCTCGAAAGCGTTTGGTGTAAGCCAGGACTCTGGGAAGCATCATAAATGGGGGAAATGCATAGCAAAGAGTCGAGGGCCACTGTTGGAGAAAAGCATCCGTGGCCAGAGCTGATGGGTCCGGTCTCCAGCTGTAAAACTGGGGAAGCTGCGTATTGAGGCGAGATGCAAAAAGGTCTAGGTGACACTGGCCCCATTGATGAAGAATGGCGCGGAAGACTCGAGGGGGAAGTCTCCAGTCGCTGAAGTCCCGAAGATGACGGGAGTGCCAGTCCGCAACCTGATTGTTGCGGCCCGGAAGATACTCGGCAATAACTGTGATCTTCCGGTGAAGGCAAAAATGCCAGAAATCCTTGGCAATCTCCGCTAAAATCTTGGACCGTGTCCCGCCCAGTTTGTTCACATAGCGGACTGCAGACACGTTGTCCATTCGGAGAAGAATGCAACAATTCACCTGCAGGGGGGAAAAACACCGAATCGCAAAGGAACCCGCCAGGAGTTCCAAGCAATTGATATGGAGAGATAATTCCTGGGGTGACCAACGACCCCCCGTCGAGATGGACCCGCAACGGGCTCCCCAGCCCCATTGACTGGCATCCGATTCGATCACCAGTTCCGGAGAAGACCCGAACAGGGCTCGACCGTTCCAGGCCTCCATGTGGTCTAGCCACCATTGCATCTCCATCCGCACTTCCTCCGAAAGAGGAATTTGATCTGAATATCGGAGACCTTTCCGGAGATGCTGAATTTTCAAGCGTTGCATCGCCCGGTAGTGTAAGGGACCCGGGAAGATCGCCTGAATGGAGGACGCTAGAAGGCCCACTACACGCGCCAACGACCTCAACGACACATTCTGTCTGGAAATAACAGACGTCAACTCTCTCCTGATGTAACAGAGTTTCTGGTTGGGTAAGAGTAGTTGGCAAGTCAACGAATCTATCCGAAAACCCAGAAAATCGATAGACTGAGCGGGAACCAAAACCGATTTGGGAACATTGACTAGAAAACCCATCGACTGTAAAAGGGTGATGGACCACTCCAGATGCTGCAGGAGCTTGAGAGGACAATCTGCCATAAAAAGAATGTCGTCCAGGTAAATAATCAGTCTGACCCCCCTGGAACGAAGATGCTCTACAACTGGCCTCAGCAATTTCGTGAAACACCACGGTGCTGACGAAAGGCCGAACGGGAGAACTTGATATTCGTACCATTGATCCAGCCATTGAAACTGGAGAAACCTGCGATGGGGATTGTATATCGGGATGGACAAATAAGCATCTTTCAGGTCCAGACGGACCATCCAATCCCCTTCCCGAAGGAGATCCCGCCGCAGAAGATGGATGCCCTCCATCTTGAAGTGCCTGTACACAACCCCGCTGTTGAAGTCTTTCAGGTTGAGAACCAGGCGAGATCCGCCTCCTTTTTTCTCGACCAGAAAGACTGAGCTGACAAAGCCTTGAGGATGGCGCACTGTTGGAACAATTGCCCCCTTGCTGAGGAGCACCTTTATTTCCTCCGACAGACAAGCCTGAGAGTGACTGGAAAAAAGCATAGGGGTCGGCAGACGGGTTTGATGAATTGGGTGATAGAACTCGATTTTGAACCCTTGAACGGTGTCCAGCACCCAAGCATCGCTGGAGATTAAGCGCCAATTGTTCAGAAAAAACTGGATCCTGCCCCCCAGCATCACATTGCATGCTTGAATGAGGCTCACCTGTAGCTCCGGAATCCTGATATTGGCCTTGGTGACCACCAGATCTCCCTTTGCCGTACTGGCCTTTTCCTTTTCGGGAAGGATAGAAGTTTGCGCGGGTGGAGTAACGGGAGTCGTACTGACCACCGCGCTGCTGAGAAGAACCTCTGTGGGACTGCTGCTGCGACCCACGGCCGAACGACCGTCCCCGTCGTCCGGCCTTGCTGAAAACCAGACGCATGGCCCGGCGCAAAGATGCCTGCGCTTTATCAATGCCGCTAAAGGCGGAAACAAATTTAGTCAATTCCTTGAGGAAGGGTTGACCGAAGAGAAGGCCCTGTGCCTCCGGACCGGCCTCTGATGTAGCTAATTCGGCCAACTTCGGATCTAGTTTGAGCAGAATAGATCGTCGCCTTTCAGCAGAAATGGTGCAGTTCACATTGCCAAACATGCACACAGCTCTCTGAGCCCATTCAATGAGCTCGTCCGGATTGACGGTCGCTGAAGCCTCCTTTGCCTTGAAGCCCAAATCCAGGATCTTTGAGAGGGGGCCCAACATGTCCATTAACTTATCTTGGCAGGACCGCCACGAGCGGTCGAGGCCTTTCTTAGGGTCCTTGGAGTACTTCTTGAGGTAGGTCACCATCATGGGGTCCACCTCCGGGGTCTCAGCAATGTGGTCCACAAGGTCCGGTCTCGGACACTCAGAGCGCAGACGAGCCCTGACCGGCGCCTCAAAGGGATGGCGAACATGTCAAGTCAAGTCAAGTCAAAGAATTTATAGAGCGCACTACATACCCAGAGGGTCTCAAGGCGCTAGGGGGGGGAGGAGGATTACTTGTCGAATATCCACGTTTTAAGTTGCTTTCTGAATGCTAGGTGGTTCTGGGTAAGGCGAAGGTGAGTGGGGAGTGAGTTCCATGTTTTAGCAGCCAGGTATGAGAAGGATCTGCCTCCCATGGTGGTCTTGTTGATGCGAGGTACTGTGGCGAGGGCTTGGCTGGACGAGCGTAGTTGGCGGGAGGGGGTGTAGAAGGACAGTCGTGAGTTGAGGGATTCAGGTCCGATGTCGTAGAGTGATTTGTGTGCGTGGGTTAGCAGTCGGAAAGTGATCCTCTTATTGACGGGTAGCCAGTGGAGGTCTTTCAGGTGGCCAGAGATGTGTTCGTTGCGCGGGATGTCTAATATGATCCTGGCTGATGCGTTTTGGATTCGTTGTAGTTTCTTCTGGAGTTTAGCGGTAGTACCTGCATAGAGGGTGTTTCCGTAGTCCAGTTGGCTCGTGACCAGAGCATGGGTGACTGTTTTTCTGGTTTCGGTGGGGATCCAGCGAAATGTTTTTTTGAGCATGCGGAGAATGTTGAAGCAGGATGAGGATACGGTGCTGACTTGTTTGTTCATTGACAGTGAAGAATCCAGGATAACGCCCAGGTTCCGTGCGTGGTCTGTCGGGATGGGTGCTTTTCCAAGGGCTTCCGGCCACCAAGAGTCGTCCCATGCAGATGGGGATGTGCCTAAGATGAGGACTTCTGTTTTATCTGAGTTCAGTTTTAGACGGCTGAGTTTCATCCATTCGGCGACTTCTTTCATTCCTTCGTGTAGGTTAGTTTTGGCGGTGCTGGGGTCATTGGTGAGAGAAAGGATCAGTTGAGTGTCATCCGCGTAGGAGATGATGTTGAGGTTGTGTTGGCGGGCGATGGCCGCGAGGGGGCTCATGTATACGTTGAAGAGGGTGGGACTGAGTGAAGATCCTTGTGGTACGCCACAGATGACTTCAGTGGCCTCGGACTTGAAAGGTGGAAGGCGGACTCTCTGAGTTCTTCCGGTGAGGAACGAGGTGATCCATTCAAGTGCTTTTCCTTGTATTCCGATGTTTCTGAGGCGCTGTAGAAGGGTGCTATGACAGACTGTGTCAAAGGCTGCGGAGAGGTCGAGGAGGATGAGGGCGACTGTGTCTCCATTGTCCAGTAGAGTTCGAATGTCGTCTGTTGCTGCGATGAGGGCGGTCTCAGTGCTGTGTTTTGCTCGGAAGCCAGATTGAGAGGAGTCGAGGGATTTGTTGGCTTCGAGGAAAGCGGCGAGCTGGTTGTTGACAGCTTTCTCGATTACTTTGGCCGGGAATGGAAGGAGCGAAATGGGGCGGTAATTTTTGAGTTCGGTGGGGTCCGCTGTGGGTTTTTTCAGAAGGGCGGTGAGTTCAGCGTGTTTCCGGCTTTCCGGGAAGGTCTCGGAGGTGAGGTGCTATGACGGAGTCTGCTTTGTTGAAGATGTGGTGAGGACATGGGTCTGTGGGAGATCCTGAGTGGATGGAGTTCATCAGGCGGATGGTGTCCTCAGTGGAGATTGGGTTCCAGTCGTTAAGGGTGTTCAGGGGGGGAGAGTGTTCTTCATATGGATGGGTGGGTTGGTCTCCGGGTTGGTTGTTGAAGCTGTTGTGGATGTCAGCGATTTTGTTGTGGAAGAATGAGGCTAGGGAGTCGCAGAGGGCTTGAGAGGGGGTGATGTCGTTGGAATTGGCCGAGGGATTGGTAAATTCCTTGACGATGTTGAAAAGTTCCTTGCTGTTGTGGGCGTTGCTGTCAAGTCGATCCTTGAATGCTGTTTTCTTGGCTTTTCGGATTAGTTGGTGGTGTGTGCGGGGTGCGGGTGGCGTTTTTGAAGGCATCCTTGGTGCTGGTGGTTGGGTCTTTTTTCCAGGCCTTTTCAAGGGAGCGGCAGAGTTTCTTGGACTTCTTAAGATCAGCGTTGAACCATGAGGCCTTCTTGCTGCCTGGTTTGCTTTGACGTTTTTTCAGTGGTGCTAAGGTGTCGGCGGAGTTGGATAACCATAGGGTGAAGTTGGCGGCGGCTTGGTCTGGGTTAGAAGAGTGGGCTGGGGTGTTTAGAAGGAGCGATGAGGAGATCTGGTCAATGGTGATTTTGTTCCAGTTTCTTTGCAGGGTTGGTTGGGGGTGGTTGTTGGGTTTTGGTTTGTTGTAGGTGAAGTGAACGCAGCTGTGGTCGGTCCAGAGGAGATTCGTAGTGTGGCTGAAGGAGACATGATTGCTGGAGGTGAAGATGGGGTCGAGTGTGTGACCTGCGATGTGGGTGGGGGAAGTGACCAGTTGTTTAAGTCCGAGGTTGGCGAGGTTGTCCAAGAGGGTGGTGGTGTTGCGGTCGTTGTTCTTTTCAAGGTGAAAGTTGAGGTCTCCCAGAAGGATGTAGTCTTTGGAGGGGAGCGCGTGTGGAGTGATGAAGTCCGTGATGTCTTCACTGAATTTTGCGCGGGGTCCTGGTGGTCTGTAGAGGAGGGTGCCTTTAAGTGTGGTCTTGGGGTCGATGTGGATCTGGAAGTGAAGGTGTTCGGAGTTGGCGAGGTTGGCGTCAGAGCTGGTTGAGATGCGGATGGATTTTTTATGGACGATAGCGATACCTCCTCCTGTGTGGCTGGTACGGTCCTTGCGAGTGATCTTATAATCTTCAGGGATGGCAATGGTGATGTCTGGGGTGGAGGAAGCGTTCATCCATGTTTCTGTTAGGAAGGCGACGTCTGGAGAGGTGGTGTCTAGTAGATTCCATAGGTCGATGGCGTGCCTGTGGACCGATCGGGTGTTGAGCAAGATGCATTGTAGGTTGTTGGGATCGGGAGACTGATGTGTGGTCGTAGCGGAGATGATGTCGGTGCCGCTGAATTTGCAGGAGTAGCAAGAGAAAGGTCCATGGGTGTGTCCGGGAGCGGCTTGGACGCAGTTGGGGGCGCGACGGGGTTAAGGGCTAGGAGGGTGGCGGCATCGTAGGTAATGCGGGGGGGCAGGGCAGCGCGAGGGGCAGGGGGTCTGGCGCTGGGCGCGGTCCAGGCGCGGACGGGCGTAGACGGGCTTACCTTTGGCGCACCTTCGGCGCGGATTGGGCGCGAACGCTGCGCGTGGACGCTGCGAGCGGGAACTCCTGTCATATATGGATGGTGGAGGGGGAGGGGTGAGGGCGTCTCAGCTGGGAGGCGGGGCGGGCACACGAGGACAACAACAACAAAATGGAGGCGGAGGGGGGAGCACAGCGGAGCGCTAGAGTCAAACGCGCTAGCAGGACTAAACAGCAGTAGTAGATGAATTAACAAAGCGCTAAGGAGGCAAAGCGGAAATATGCAACACAGCAGGCGAAATGAAAACAAATGAAATGGCACAGTTAAAGCAGTTCAATCAATGCAGCGCTACGATGTTAGCAACACAGCAGGCGAAATGTAACCAAATGATAGAGGCGCTTTTAAAGGCAATTCCAGCAATGCAGCGTTACAATACCAGATGCCTGCAAGAGACACTGGGAGCGACCACTCAACCTGTGAAAGAGGAGCGAGTCACGGCGCATGTAGGGAGAGGAGCGCTATTTCTATTCTGTGGGAGGGCGTCTCAGCTGGGAGGCGGGGCGGGCACAAGATATGCGGCCACTGCCGGAGCTGGCAACCAGGACGTGGAATTAGGGTGGATGATGTCCTCCGGTTCAAAATTCAAAAGTGGGGGACGCTCAGGAGCATCAACGAAACGCTCCTTGCGGAGACGCTTTTTAGGAGGCGAAGAGTCGTGCTCGGAAGAGGCCTGAGCCTGGTCCGACTCTTCCACAGAATGTGACGCAGAAGTCTTGGGCTTGTCGGAAGACAAGGCCCTTGCCAGTCTTTGAAAGTCCGATTTGTGAGGGTTATGAGGAGATTTCGCGGCCTTTTGAGAAGGCGGCAACCACCCTTGCTGAACAGCATAGTCATTTAGATGACGTTTTAGAGGGGTTATGGCTCTAACCAAGGCCTTGTTCACCGAAAACTGAACACCCTTGTCCAGCTCTTCGACCAGGTTGTACTCCATAGAGTCATCCTCCTCTTCGTCATAATAGCAGTCATCATCTGCGTCATAGTAATCAGCCATTGTATCAAGGTACAACAATTAATGCCCACTAGATGACCGATTAAATAATGAGTATCAGTGATACCAGTAAGGGGGAGTGAAAACCCCAAAACAGGCCCAAGAGAGGTTGGAAAAACACCAAACTCCAGAAAAAACACTGTAGAACGTGGAGGGAGAGAGCCTGCCAACAAAAAAACACTCTAGGCAGAGCCTATGCAACAATTATCAGCCAAAACACTTTCCTGTGCTCCGGCGTAGACGGGGTCGAAAGTTCAGGGCTGTGGGCGTGAGCGCTGGTGAGAAGCGTTCCTTCACTCGACCGGAGTGAGGCGAACAGCCAGAAACCGGAAACAAGCAACGCGCATGCGCGACGTCGCTGCCGCTGAAACACCGGCTCGAGAGCGCTCGCGCTCTCCCAAGAAGCCGACGACCCCTGCTCCCACTCCACCAAAGCAACCGGGCACAAGGACGCGGCCAGGCGCAGGGAGGTGAACACACGCTCCCAGGAAGACACGTCGCCAGCGGACGCAGAAAAATATCGGCAACGAAGCCGAGCAAGAGTACACAAGCGACGCGCACAAAAGTACAAGCAGCGCAATATAAGGCAAGTGCACACAACCAAAGCAGAGCAATAACAAGTAAAGCAATGCAAGTAAGGTAAAAGTGACTTAACTGGCTGCGGAGCAGCAAAGAAAGAGGAAGAAAGACTGATTTATGGACCTTATATAGTGTTTCCTCTAGGGTCATTCCCAAGTGTTCATGGGATTTGTAGTTCTGTTTTTTGATTGGCTGCTGAGCATTTCATTAAAGAAATGAGAAAGCATAATCGGAGCCTCCTGTCCTGACATAGAAATGGAAATTGAAGTACTCACTTTCAACTTCGTCCGTACACGTGTTAGTTAGAAACATGGTCTCAAAATATTGTCTAGTCTGTGGTACATTTTTATTTAAAAAAATGCGAGTTTTAAAAATAAATTCTATTTAAAAAGTATCTATTGGGGCTTTAATATTAAGCACTGCAAGGCTGCCGTCGTCGAACCGAGGAAGGCAGATATAATGAGGCAGTTTACCCCCAATGATGAACAGGGCACTTAATGCAGGCAAGTACTGGGGGCCTCATTTATGAGAAATGACGCATCGCTGCGTGAAAGCAGTGATGCATCACTTCTCAGTGCGCAATCCTTGCGTCATGATTGATGCGTCATATTTATAGTATGAAGCATCATGGCGCAAGGAGTTACAGATACGTCAGTATTTCTGACGTATCTGTAGGCGCAAAAGTGATGCATTGCTGGGGTGTGTCCCAAAACTGACGCAACTCCAGCAATGTGTCCTTTCACATGGGCAAGTCCCATATTGTTAGTGCCTGCGTCAGTCTTACGCCTGCCATGAAGCAGGCGTAAGATTTTGACGCATTAGCGGCCAAGAAATGGCGCAGTGCAATCTTATAGATTTCACTGCGTCACTTCCATGACCCTTTCTTGCGTCAAAACGCCCTCCTTGCATACATTATACCTGGCGCAGGTATAATGTGGCGCAGGGGTTTACAAAGTGAAGCATCTACCTAGATGCGTCACTTTGTAAATATGGTGCATTTTTACACCACTGGTGCGTCACAAAAAGTGACGCACCAGCGGCGTAAAAGTGACGCATAGCCTCATAAATGAGGCCCTAGGTTTATTTAATTACACCCGGAGAGCGCCGGGAACACGTCCGCTCCGAGCTCGGACTGCGCGCTCACTCGGTCAAAATGGCAGTTACGCTCTACGTCATCAAGTAGCCGCGTCATGACTAGAGCGCAACACTACATATCTCCCTTCTTTATATTTTGACAAACAAAAAAGAGGAATGTCCCAAGGTCTATCTGCCTGCTTGTCCATTCACCTCCCCCATATCATAGTCTCTGTATCCTGCAGGTCTTGCCAAAGTTCTCCCCGCACTGGTGCTAGAGCGCGCAGTTTTCCCCAGGTCACCCGAGTTACCAATTCCTTCACACGCACTGGGCCCTCGGCGTGGAAATACTTTTTATCATCACACTAATTTGTTTGGGTGATCCGGGTGAGGATTTCTCCTCCTGCACGCTGCTAAGAGTAATCAAGCTTGGATTTACCTCTGCTTACCATGTACCCGACTTACCACAGGCACAATTCTTACGACGGACCTGGAGCTATTAGGGAAAATAGTAGACAGGCCTAACATCCAATACTCTTTAAAATCAGTAATATATTTTCCACAATTCTGTAAAATGACCACAGACACCTGATGAAGTCAAAGAAACTTTATATAAGAATTCAAAGAGAAGATGCCAAGATAATAAGCGATACACAGAATAATATATCAAACATTAAAATCAACACCAGTAGGTAACTTTGCATCAAAAATATGACCATTAGGATATATGGGGAGACTAAAGGTAGGAGGTTTTAGAACAAAACTAGTCACTGCAATTTTATACTAGAACGTAGGAATGGGGGTGAGACCTAGAACATGTACTTAACCTAAGTATTTAAGCTATTCTTGCTAAGTTCACTGCAAACCACTAAAGGAAGGGGGAAAAAACGGGAACATGCTATGGTTTTATAAAATCAATGAGTTTCTAAAGGATGGGGGAGAGAAGGAACCAACTAAAATTCAGACACATATAATTGCAATGGCAATAGAGCAAATAACACAGGTAAGAATGCCTTTACCAGATCAGATAAAAGAGAGAGAGAGAGAGAGAGAGAGAGACGTAAACCCACAATCTATATTTACCTAGTTCAGATTGAAGACCAACCCTGGCCACGGGTCAGTTGGGAAGACGGGGACAGGGACCCTCAGAAAAGGAATGCCAGAATGCGAGCAGGTACAGCTCACGGACAGTAAGGACAGGATACCCCTCAGGTTCAGGTCAAGGACTGGGCCTCCCAGGGTACGACCAACACTCACAGCTTCGGACAGCAACGCCTGCGTTACCCCCTCCTGCAAGTAATCCGCCAGAAACCCCGATTGGATTTTCGAATTCCCCAGCAAAGTGCTTCGCCAGCACTTAGGATTTTCCACCCCTTAGGAGATTGTGGAAAGTATGGACAAAGTGCTCCGCAGCACTTTCAGAATGAGCACCTATTGAGATCGTAGGGTCAGTGACAGGTCTGCTACTCGGACAAGTCGGACAATTTTCCTAAGCTAAACTAGGGCAGTTATACTATTTTGGGGACCCTTAGACCACCCACTAATGTTGCAAGTGACAGTTTCCCACATTGTGATTGGTCAGGAGAGGTGGTGCGGTCATTACCACCTCCTAGAATTCAGCTTTCTCATGTTTAATATTCAATTTTGCACACCCGCCCCCCGGGTTCACGTTCCCATGCATAGAATACAGCAGTACAGGACAGTTCACAATAGGTAGCAACAGTATTGCTTTTTCCAAGGTAAGACTCCGTATTCCCAGCAATGTTCCCAGGCGCATTGTGCTTCAGGAGCCAGCTGGCTAGATTTAGCTTCTGCGCGGTTGGAACTTTCTCCGGTCATGTGACGGTGCCCAGCAGAGCTTCAAGTATGGCTCCGCTCATGATTGCCCCAGCCCACAAAGACGCGGTACATGAAAAGTAAGCGAAAACAAATTAAAATCATACATAAAAATGATCGCACTGTATACCAAGATAAAAGATAACCAACCCTTTCTTTATAATGACTATAGCATTAAGGATTAGTGCGAAAAGATAGATAGGCTAAAGCTGCTGCAGTAAGCAGAGAGCGTGGTGAGAGACAAGCAGCCATATTTAGCATCAATGCGCATGAGCACAGAATCCCTCCAGAATGCGAGTGCGTCACATCACATGGGTATGACCGACGCATGCGCAGACTGAATTTCGGCAAAGCAGCCATTTTCAGTGCAAGCTTCGTTTTAGTACGAAAAGACAAACAAGCAAGCATCCTGGGGACACCCGCGTGTTGGGAAAACGCTTTATAAATGACGAACAATGAGGTTAATATTATTATGCAGTTTAGACAAGGGTTTTGCATACGAGCAAGGCGTTTTACGGGCAAATCCTTGCTCCATCAATCCCCTCTTTGATGATATTTACTATCATCACTACATGAAGGAAACAGATGCCAACTTTTCTCATTCATCCACATCACTCATCCGAATTTCAACAAATTTGTCGTTGAGTTTTCTTGCAGCTTCTCTATGAGAGTGGTCATTTTTCGCCTTTTTGTAAATTGCACTCTTCAACTCTTCTAATTCTAAATCATCAATATTTCTTTTCACCCCCCTCGGATTTACTGTATATTTCTTTTTGCACTTTTGACATTTGCAGCAGATAAAAATGATCAATACAACCACACCTATTATAACTATTGGCATCAGTATTTTCCACAAAATATTCCTACCTAAGTTAGTAAACCAACTACCTATAGAGGAGAGACCTCCAGTCAGTCTCGTCCAGGCACTGTCAACCTCCAATGGTTTGAGTTCCCTTTCCAAATTAGTTATGTTCTTCACATATTGTTTTAATTCAATACTTTTATCAGGAATGTAGGTGCAACAATGTTGCGCTTTCAGCATTCTACAGACTCCGCCCTCTTTTGCTAATAGGGTGTCAAGGGCAAGACGATTTTGTAAAACCATTGATCTGATCGCAACCATTTCAGTATTGACCAGCAGGAAACCAGCAGCAGTGTCCGTTGATAACCGGTCCACTACTGTAGACAATTTGCAGATTCTATGGGTGTTCAGAACTACCCCCATTCCAGGTATCAGTGCACTAAAAATATCACCTATAATTTCGCCTACACTTTCGCGCCTACTACGCACTAAGCCATTAGTTTCATCATCGCTTCCAGCTGCATTATTCACATGGTATATTTTCGGGAAAACAATGCCAAAGTAGCAGCTTCCATACCAGTGATCCGGCAATTTGAAATAAGCCTTGTTCCCACATATATAATATATTCCGGGAAACACAGGTTCTGACCCATTTTTGAATCCCCAGCCTCCAATTACCTTATAATTATGTTCACACTCGCTGGAACCGATGAATACATTGTTATAGTACTCTGTCTTTTCCCTATGGATACAAAGTTTCCCCTTTCTTTCAAAATCCAGCAACAAGGCAGGACTGGCTTCGCCTTCTGAGGTGTTATCCATGTGCTCAGCCCACCTAGGGATTCTGTCCTTCTCGTCATTTGCCTTCTTCTGAAACTTTTCTCTCCTTCTGTCTGCCATCTTTATAAACATCTTTTCCTGCTCTTGCAGTGAACAGGTCAGATTGTCTTCTCTTGCTTGATCTAAGTCTATGTTACCTATAGTCAGGAAATATTCTCCCATATAGCGGGTCACGTCACTTGTAGTATGTACACGGTTCAAATGTCCTCTAACAGGAAGTTCAGAAAATACTACGTCATCGTTTGAATAATAGTACTGCAAGGTGCTTCTATAGAACAAGCTAGCTAATATACTACAGGAGATTCCATAGGTCAAAGGTAGATGGTGGTATGTCACGCCTTCAGCCACTGATGTTGGTAGCTTCATGCAGACATAACAGTCCTCTATTTCCATAGCTTCTACATAATGCACTAACAAGTTAGCAAAAACATTTAGATGCGTCCTGTTCTTCATTTTGTGAAAATGTAGTCCATCCTCATCTGGTGCTTCTAAATTAGGTCGTGTGTGTGTCAGTCCTACTCTTTTGTCGCGTCTTTCTAGTCTTCGTGGTGTTTCTGCAGTCTGTACAACCCCTACATCTACTGCTTCGGGTTCAGTAGGGGACAAGTTTGGATCTCTACTTATCATAAAGGGTAGAAAAACTGTTAGTCCTATCCACATTACTATTAGCATAGCTACACTACACAAGCATATCTTACAACAGGTTTTGAGACACCCACACCGGGATCTCCCAGAGACACTCGGATCAGACATTTTTAGCTTACAGGTGGCTTTTGCTACCCCTCTTCGTTCCTTTGTACCAAAGGCTCACTTCAGGGGTTCTCTCACGGAGGGTCTTCGTCCGAACTCCGATCAGCAATGGACTCGTTGTCACTGTTGCCACTGTGGTGTGGCTCGTCAATCTCCTCCAACACAAAGTACGTCCACTCAGGGCTCCGATACAGTCGGTTCTGTTTCTTTATTCTGTCGCTCTTTCTCAGCGATTTTCCTTGGGCTGCATTCCTTTCACTTTGAGCCCTTTTTCGGTCTTTATCGTTTTCTTCGACTGTCTTTAGTCTGAGCCTTAGTCTCTTGACGTATCGGGGTGTACTTCTTCCTCCGTGCCTCCCAGTGGTTGAGGAGACTTCGCCTTCCTCGTGCACTCTTTTCACTTTTTGATGTGGCACTTCTGTTTCCCTGCCTGTCTGACTAGTTCCAGGTCTTTCGTCTATTTCTTCTGCCTGGTCCCTATTCTGACCCTGCTCAGATTCAAATCGCACTTTCTTTTTATTTCTGGTTGCTGTTGTTTCCGTTGTCTGAGCACTTTGATCTAGTTCTATCTGTTCCTGTTCATGCTCTTCAATCTCTTCGTTTTCTTCTGCATGAACGTCAGCTCTAACTTCTAACTGTCCCTTTCTCGGCTCCGGAGTTTCAGGAGGAGTCTCGAGGTCTTGATCTGACCCTACTTGGCCTATGTCCTGATCAGGTGTGTTGTGGCTTTCGTTGACCTGACCTGCTTCTTCTATTTCTGACTCACCTGGACTATCCCACTCACTGTCTAAGTAGGAATATTTCCTGGTTCGTATCGGATCATGAACTGGTTCGTCGGCGGGATACCATTCAACGTCTCGACTTGTGCTCGGCAGTTCGATGTCAGCTAGCTCCGGACTCTCTTCCTCGGAAGCCTCTTCAGCTGCGCTGCCTTCAGCTCCAGTCGCGTTTTCTCCAGATACCCGCTTTGTGTGGCTGGCGTGGATCCACTTCGGTACACCAGCACACTTCACAGCAGTGGTAGTGACGAGGATCACTTGTCGTGGCTTTCCCCACCTTGGCTTCAGGCAACTGCTCCGGGTGTGTTTCTTTAACACCACCCAGTCTCCTGGTTGCAGATTGTGTGCTGGATCCTTTGGCCACTCGTCTTCTGTCTCTCCAATCTGCTGAGAGAGAGAACGCACTTGGTCACCCAGCTGCTTGCAGTATTCTATCACCATATCATCAGAAATGCTTAGCAGTTTGTTTCCGGGTACCCATGCCTGGCGCATCACTCTTCCCATCAACACTTCATGGGGACTTAGGCCAGTCTTTCGATTCGGGATACTTCTCAAACTCATCAGCACCAGGGGTAAAGCCTCTATCCAGTTCATTTTTGTGGAATCACACATTTTTCCCAATCTGGACTTCAGGGTGCCATTTATTTGTTCCACTACCCCAGAAGCCTCTGGATGGTAGGCGCAGTGCAATCTTTGCTTCATTTTGAATGCTTAACAGAGTTCCTCTAGGACATCGTTGGCAAAATGCCCACCTTGGTCCGTTTCGATCGTCTCTGGGATCCCATACCTAGGTATCAACTCCCTGAGCAATAATTTTGCTGTGGTGATAGCGTCATTTTTCTTAGCTGGATATGCCTCCACCCACCTAGAGAATAGACAAACTATGACTAAAACATATCTATATCCTTTGCATCTGGGCATGGTTATGAAGTCTGCCTGCATTCTAACGAAGGGACCTACTGCCTTTCCAATAGTACTCTGTTTCACTACAGTCTTCTTTCCTGCATTGAATTGCTGACACACTAGGCACCTCTGGCAAAGCCTTTCCGCCTGGTCCCTGAACCTTGAATTATAGAACACTTGTTCAAACACCCGACACATCGCGTCTCTTCCCATATGTGTTGGCTCATGTATCATTCTGACCATGGGGTCGATCAAGCTATCAGGCAGTACAGGCACCCCAGCCGGATTTACCACCACACCATCTTCTCGCAATTCGCATTCCTTTGCAGCCCACCTGCCTTTTTCTTGCCTGTCTGTGGCTTGTTGTATCTCCTTTAATTCTTCCCACGTTGACACATTATCAAACAACATAAGTTGGCAGCTGGTTCCATCCCACAGGGCAATTTGCAGGGACATCTGGTGTCGGGCACAAAACTGTGCAATTTGGTCAGCGTACCTATTACCGGCAGTCACATCATCATTTCCAGATCTGTGAGCCGCACACTTGACCACAGCCAATTCTTTGGGTAATTGGATAGCTTCCAGTAAGTCATGCACCACCTTCCCATTTCGGATAGGTGTGCCAGAGGAAGTCATGAATTCTCTTTGTAACCACAATTGGCCGAAGTCATGAACAACCCCAAAACAGTACTGACTGTCTGTGTAAACAGTAATTCTTTTGTTCTTTCCCCTCTTACATGCTCGAGTTAACGCGATGAGCTCTGCCACTTGTGCAGATTTCACCTCGCGCATGTAAGATGCCTCGACGACTCCTGTCAGTGTAACCACAGCATAGGCAGCACTCAGACTCCCACTTTCATGTCTCAAACACGAGCCATCCACAAACATTGTTTTATCCCCATCACGTAGTGCTATTTCACGAATGTCAGGATGGGGCTTGGTGCTGTATTCAGTCAGATCGATGCAATTATGTTCCCCTTCCTCATCATGGTCCACATCCAGAGGGACGGGTAACAGTGTCGCAGGGTTTAGGACATTGCACCGGGAAATAGTTACATTTTCAGCACCAATCAAAATTCTCTCATACTTAGTCAGCCGACTAGGTGTGAGGTACTGGGTCTTAGTTCTAGTCAGTAGGATGACAACAGAATGAGGAACATAGACAGTGACGGGATGTCCCATGACAATGCTCTCACTCTGTTCCAGACTGACGCAAGTAGCAGCAACGGCTTTTAAGCAGCCAGGCAGTCCAGCAGCCACTGGATCTAGGGTGGCCGAAAAGTAGGCTACCGGTCTTCTGACTAATCCGTGCTCCTGGGTCAGGACTGAAAGAGCACAATTCTCTCTCGTGTCACAGAACAGCTCAAAGGGCTTAGTGTACTCAGGCATACCCAATGCAGGTGCGGTACATAGACAGTTTCTCAGAGTTACCCAAGCATTCATGCTTTCACTGTCCCAGTGGACGGGGTCTTCCACTCCTTTCTTTGTCATATTTATCAGGGGTCGAGCTAGAGCTGCAAATCCTACAATCCATTGTCTGCAGTAACCCACAACTCCCAAGAACATTCTCACCTCTTTCTGGGTGGTGGGCAGTTCCATTGCTTTAATTATTTTGATCCTTTCGGTAGTGACCTTCCTGATTCCTTTTTCTATCTGGTGCCCCAGATATTTTACTGAGTTTTTACAGAATTGTAATTTGTCAGGCGACACTTTATGTCCTCCTTTTCCTAGGTGATTCAGCAAGGCAATTGTGTCAGTGACACAGTCAGACTGGGTTTTAGATGCCACTAACAGGTCATCTATGTACTGCACCAAAACAGACTCTCTAGGCAGCACTAGGGATTCAAGGCACTTTTTCAGTATCTGGTTGAAAATCGATGGACTTTCGGTGTACCCCTGGGGGACACGATTCCAGACATAGATATGGCTGTCAAATTCAAAACTGAAAAGGAATTTGCTTTCGGGATGCAATGGGATGGAAAAGAATGCGTGGCACAGATCGATGACAGTGAACCATTCTGCGTTCCAGGGAATCTGGTATAGTATTACTGCAGGGTTGGGTACAATAGGACAGCAAGGCACAACAATTTGGTTTACCTTGCGCAAATCTTGCACCACCCGGTACTTCCCACTAGGCTTTTTGATCCCAATGATAGGCGAATTACAGGGGCTGCTCAACACTTCTTCTATTATTTCTGCTTCTAGCAGCCTCGTGATTTCAGTCGCTACTCCTGCCTTTACTTCTGCACTCATTTTGTACTGTCTGGTTTTGGGGTATACAGCATTTGTTTTTATTGCTATTTTAACTGGGTCCACATTTGCCATCAGGCCTACATCTTTTCCTGTGAAATCCCACACTTCTGGTACCACTCTTAGCTGGAGTTCCTCAGGTAAATCCTCAATTGTCAAAGGCTTGATATCAGCATCTTGTCTGACTAACATCAGTTTGTACAGGCCATCTTCATCGGGGGTCTGAATTTCAACGCCATTTGGTGTGCAGAAAATGGTACAACGCATCTTGCACAACAAATCACGTCCTAGTAGGTTTACAGGACTGGAATCACAGACCACAAATCTGTGCATTTCCTTGAAATTTCCTATAGAAATCTCCATTGGTTCAGTTACAGGGGTACTTATTATCTGATTTGAGACGCCCACTACTTGGATTGCTTCTCCCGAGAGGGGTAGGTTAGGAACATCCACTGTTCTTACAGTAGATCGGGTAGCACCAGTGTCCAACAGAAAGGTGACGTCTTTGCCTTCAACCTTTCCTTCAATGTATGGTCCAGTCTGGTCTACCGGTAAGGAGGCGCCAAGCACGCACTCCTCATCCTCCCCTCTCAGGCCCCGTCAATCGTGATCTTCACAAAGGAAGGTGTCATTTAGCAAGTACTGTGGAATGACTGCATTTCTTTCACTCTCAACCTCCCATACTTCCGCCCTCTCATTCTGCTGACCCTGACTCTTAAAATTCTGTCTAGGAGCGCGGGGTACTGGAGGTAATTTTACCTGTTGCTGGGTTTTTCTTGTCCCCTCTTTCGGCACCTGTGGATTTAAACCATTTACAGGGGCATTACCGGCCTGTAGGTGTGGACACTCGTCTCTCCAATGCCCCATCTGGCCGCACCCATGGCACGGAAACTTTTTCATGGCCTCTTCACGACTCATTTTAGGTCTGGGCTTTCCTCCCCCCCCAGAATTGGTATTCGGTACATTATTATCAGAAGTCATTTTACTTAACTGTTTTTCTTGCTGTTCAGCTAATTTTACCTGTGCCCACATCACTTTCTCCTTGAGGGCTTTCTTTTTATTCTCGATTTCATCTTCGCAGTATTTTGCATATTTCAGGACATCATCTATGGGTTTTCCCTGCCAACTGATTTTGTTATCTCGAATCCATTGTGAGATTTCAGGCCTTAATCCTAGCACAAACCTATAACTGAAATGCGTCATGTCTTTCATGTCTACATTATCGATACCACTGTAAGTTTTGAATACCTGCAGTAACCTTTCATAAAATGAATGCACCGTTTCATCACGTTCTTGGGTGGTTCTATCTATACGGGTCCAATCTGTTTCTTTTGCTGGCACCTTTTTCTTTAGGTACTGTATGACCTGGTCATATTTCCTCATTACATCCGGTGAAGGGGCCCCCGTTTTCTCATCCCTGGGATATTCATCATTAGGCCAATCAATTTCTATCTTACATTCGGTCCACAGATCTACAGGGACCACAATGTCGAAAAACCCATCCAGGTCTTTCAGCAGGCATTTCTGAACTTTTATGAAACGTTCTACCTGTCTGTACCAGTCAACTGGTTTCTCACGTAATTTCGGGAAGTCGTTTGTAAATGACACAATGTCTTGTCTGGACCAAGGGACATGGACATATTTTCCTCCCGGGACCTCTCTCATGGGGCACAATTTTTCTGTTGGGGTTACTTCCTTTAATATGAATTCTGAAGTTACGGACCCAGCCCTGCTGCCTTCCTTTTTCTTTGCCCACCTTGTTCTCCATTTCCCCACTTCGCCCCATTTCTGCAGGATTTTCAACAATTCTCTTACTTGGATCTGCTTTCCCATCACATTCAGGCTTTCTAAATCCTTGTCTGAGAAGTCTACTCTGTAAGGTTTCTGAAGAATTTTGGAGCGACTAACATCAACTCCCATTTCTGTGGCGGCATCCATTATCTTTTCATGGAGCACTCTAGCACTCCGGGTAAGATTTTTACTGATGAATAGTAACTCTTCTTCATTATACGAGCTCAGGCGCTCAACTCCCACATTCCCAGCCATCATTTCTTCTATTTCTATTCTTAATTTATATATTTCCAATGCTTTAGGTTGGGGAGTGGTCTCCTTCTCTATCTCCTTTGTCCATCTGTATAATTCTTCAGGGGAAACTAAAGAGGCGTTCCTAATTCCAGTTGCACTTTCAATCACCACTTCCTTTTGTCTGGGCTGACTTCTTGTCCCTACTACACTGGCCCTTGACTCCCTTATGGGCAGATCCATCAAACTTCCAGATTCACACTCACTTTCCTGATCCTCATCTATGAATACTTCCTTCCTCGGGGTCTGGAAGCTAGGAGTAGGCAGTATTGGGGTGATAACAGGAGGAAGGGGACTAGTCAGGTCATTTTTATACATTGGGATAGCAGGACCAATAGTTACCGGAATGATCAAGGAATCAGGATGGGGATGCATCTGGGCAATGGTTCTGACTAATTCCTCTCGCTGTTTAGTCAGTGCTTCTCTCTCCTTTTCCTGCAACCCCCTTTCAGCAGAATTGCCATGCAATACCTGGGGTACTAAGGATGGATAGATACTCGGGGCAGTCGGGGTAACCAATCGAGGGGGACTTTCCCCGAATGGCTGATAATTCGGGACTGTGGACTTAGGTCTGCAAAACCCATCCCTTCCACTATATTTACTGCTTGTAGCTGTCCCGTCTGTATCACTATCCCTCCTACTTCGGGGGTAATTGGTAACAGAATTTTGAGAATGCACCGAATCTGATTCTGCTACATAGGGAGGTGGATCCTTTATTAACAAGTCTTCCAGGTGTTCATCTTCTATGTCCCCCATAGGTGCTAGGTGATGGGTCTTTTCTTTACTTTTTCCTCTTTTCTCCTCTAATACCCCCATCATGGGGAATAGCCCTTCAGTTAACATAGACTGCCTCCACTGTTTCATTTTCTGCTCTTTGGTTGGCGTTGGAAGTCTGGGATACCACTTACTCACTCCCTTATCCATTCGGGGTTTATCTCGCTCTGCAGCCTCTATCTCCCATTCCTCCAAAGCTTCGTACTGGGTCAACCTAGGTCTAGGGTGCAATTCATTCATGCGGGTCCTTAAGTTAAACAGGATCCGACCATTAAATGTACCTTCAACAGGGAATGCTAGGACTCCGTCATCTACAGTATACTTTGCCCAATTTTCTAGCCAGATACAAGTGTGATACCCTTTATCAAACAACATGAAAGAGGCAGGGGTATTTGGCGGGGGAATGAGTACGCCTTCCCTCGTTCTAATGGGCTTGTCAGTTTTGAAAAAATTCTTTACTTTATCCGAAAATGACAATTTTCTCTTTATTCCATACATCATGTGCGGTCTACCTCGTATAAGCTGATTATTATGAAATCCTAGGTGCTTTGGATTCGGTATGAAATCTGGATACCACATGCAACTCTCCAGACTCGCTTCTAACTCGGCTTGATTAATTTTGTTTACTTTCGTGCTTCCAATGCTAGCGCGACTTTTATTTCGCACCACCCAATCAGATCAGAGAATAAAACTACGGTTAACCAATGGGTGCGCGGCCTTTTCGCAAGACAGAGTCTCACGCTTCGGCACTCACCCCTCCTTTACAAATTCAGCTCCGCTACCCACCCGCTGTTTTGACCAATACCAGCGCGGCACGGAGTGACGTCAGAGCAGCTCTCCGACTGACTCCCTCCTTCACAAGGTAACGGAAACTTTTTACTCTCTCTAAAGTGCGAGTGCAAGTTTTAGTCAATAACACACAACGTTTGCCACTATGTCTGAGTGTTCTAAAGAGAGAAAAGACTTTTCTTTCGCTACTAGTAAACCACTTCTGTCTACTTTTCATTCACTCTGGATAGACTTCTTTGCCTGTCCCTTCACACTAGTAATATAGAACCCGTTATTCTTCTGACTCATCCACCTTGGTCGGGGATATGTACTGAGCCAGGATTTCACCAGCGATCTATTTTACTTACCAGACAAGCCTCGGAGACCCTACTACTCCTTCCGTATGCGACCCTTACTAGGTGATATCGCAATGAAAGTTTTATAATGGACTCGTAGCTATCATTCACTCCAGAAACAAAGGTCCTAATTAGTGCTTCCAGTTACTCCTTTAACCCTGCACTAATGATTCAAACTTAGTGACTTCAACAGCTAACCGGATTCTACTCACCGTTAGCTAAAATACTTCCCCGGGGATTCGGACTACACTGAACATTTACAAACAATTCTGGGTTAATTCAACATTTATAGCAGCAATGCAAAAATCATATACATTTACATATAAATCCTTAAAACATTTCAAAAATATTTTGTTTTTGTAAAAATACAGTAGCAATCAGCAGCACGTTTTATTTTCACGGTTTGTTTATGACTATCCTGTCTACCTAATCTAACTAGTCCAAACCATCCTCTGGCTGCCAGAAATTACTGCTAGAGCGCGCAGTTTTCCCCAGGTCACCCGAGTTACCAATTCCTTCACACGCACTGGGCCCTCGGCGTGGAAATACTTTTTATCATCACACTAATTTGTTTGGGTGATCCGGGTGAGGATTTCTCCTCCTGCACGCTGCTAAGAGTAATCAAGCTTGGATTTACCTCTGCTTACCATGTACCCGACTTACCACAGGCACAATTCTTACGACGGACCTGGAGCTATTAGGGAAAATAGTAGACAGGCCTAACATCCAATACTCTTTAAAATCAGTAATATATTTTCCACAATTCTGTAAAATGACCACAGACACCTGATGAAGTCAAAGAAACTTTATATAAGAATTCAAAGAGAAGATGCCAAGATAATAAGCGATACACAGAATAATATATCAAACATTAAAATCAACACCAGTAGGTAACTTTGCATCAAAAATATGACCATTAGGATATATGGGGAGACTAAAGGTAGGAGGTTTTAGAACAAAACTAGTCACTGCAATTTTATACTAGAACGTAGGAATGGGGATGAGACCTAGAACATGTACTTAACCTAAGTATTTAAGCTATTCTTGCTAAGTTCACTGCAAACCACTAAAGGAAGGGGGAAAAACGGGAACATGCTATGGTTTTATAAAATCAATGAGTTTCTAAAGGATGGGGGAGAGAAGGAACCAACTAAAATTCAGACACATATAATTGCAATGGCAATAGAGCAAATAACACAGGTAAGAATGCCTTTACCAGATCAGATAAAAGAGAGAGAGAGAGAGAGAGAGAGAGAGAGACGTAAACCCACAATCTATATTTACCTAGTTCAGATTGAAGACCAACCCTGGCCACGGGTCAGTTGGGAAGACGGGGACAGGGACCCTCAGAAAAGGAATGCCAGAATGCGAGCAGGTACAGCTCACGGACAGTAAGGACAGGATACCCCTCAGGTTCAGGTCAAGGACTGGGCCTCCCAGGGTACGACCAACACTCACAGCTTCGGACAGCAACGCCTGCGTTACCCCCTCCTGCAAGTAATCCGCCAGAAACCCCGATTGGATTTTCGAATTCCCCAGCAAAGTGCTTCGCCAGCACTTAGGATTTTCCACCCCTTAGGAGATTGTGGAAAGTATGGACAAAGTGCTCCGCAGCACTTTCAGAATGAGCACCTATTGAGATCGTAGGGTCAGTGACAGGTCTGCTACTCGGACAAGTCGGACAATTTTCCTAAGCTAAACTAGGGCAGTTATACTATTTTGGGGACCCTTAGACCACCCACTAATGTTGCAAGTGACAGTTTCCCACATTGTGATTGGTCAGGAGAGGTGGTGCGGTCATTACCACCTCCTAGAATTCAGCTTTCTCATGTTTAATATTCAATTTTGCACACCCGCCCCCCGGGTTCACGTTCCCATGCATAGAATACAGCAGTACAGGACAGTTCACAATAGGTAGCAACAGTATTGCTTTTTCCAAGGTAAGACTCCGTATTCCCAGCGATGTTCCCAGGCGCATTGTGCTTCAGGAGCCAGCTGGCTAGATTTAGCTTCTGCGCGGTTGGAACTTTCTCCGGTCATGTGACGGTGCCCAGCAGAGCTTCAAGTATGGCTCCGCTCATGATTGCCCCAGCCCACAAAGACGCGGTACATGAAAAGTAAGCGAAAACAAATTAAAATCATACATAAAAATGATCGCACTGTATACCAAGATAAAAGATAACCAACCCTTTCTTTATAATGACTATAGCATTAAGGATTAGTGCGAAAAGATAGATAGGCTAAAGCTGCTGCAGTAAGCAGAGAGCGTGGTGAGAGACAAGCAGCCATATTTAGCATCAATGCGCATGAGCACAGAATCCCTCCAGAATGCGAGTGCGTCACATCACATGGGTATGACCGACGCATGCGCAGACTGAATTTCGGCAAAGCAGCCATTTTCAGTGCAAGCTTCGTTTTAGTACGAAAAGACAAACAAGCAAGCATCCTGGGGACACCCGCGTGTTGGGAAAACGCTTTATAAATGACGAACAATGAGGTTAATATTATTATGCAGTTTAGACAAGGGTTTTGCATACGAGCAAGGCGTTTTACGGGCAAATCCTTGCTCCATCACTGGTGCATCTTACCGGGGTGGAGGAGGGACTCTCAGTACTTTCCCCAGGCGTTCGTGCTCCCCTTCTTCCTGCTCCCATGGGATTTTCTCTCTGCTGAGTTTCACCTGAGCTTCCAGGAGGTTCTAAATCAACTGGATTGTGCGCACCTTCCAACTCTTCTTCTCTCTCCACTACTCCGGAGTTCACCTCGCCAACCCGCGACGGGACAATGTCCTTAGGTTGAACCTGATTGTCTTTAGCTTGTGATTTGTCTTCTCTGGTCCACTGCAGTATCTGGACATACGATCCTGGGACCAAATTTTCCCGTCACTCAGCAATGCAGCTCTGTTGTATACTTCCTTTACTTGCAAGGGCGCACTGAACTTGCTGTCCCCCTTTCTTCTCAACAGGGCCAGTTTGACCCGGATCCACTCTCCTCTCTCTAACTCTGTCTCTTTCACGTTGCGCCTTTTGTTTAAGTGTTCTGTATATATTCTTTGTGCTCTTTCCAAATTGTGGTGGACTACTGCAGGGGACAATTTGCTCATGATGGTACGTTCCTTCCATGCAAGATTGTCCTTAGTGAAAGGGTCACGCCCTCTCAGGATTTGGAAGGGATTGTATCCAGTTCAGGTGGGGGTTATTGGGTAAGCCCACAACGTACTCCTTACTTCCTTTTCCCAATCCTTTCCTGCTCCTATTGCAGATTGTAGGGAGCCTATGATGACTCGGTTAAACCTGTCGGCCAAACCGTTGCCGGCCTGGTGATATTTACTCTTGATGCCATTTCTTTCCATGTAGTTGTTCCATTTTTCAGACGTGAATTGGGGTCCATTGTCACTCAGGATGGAGCGGGGAATGCCTTCTCGGATGAAGGTGGCGGTAAGGAACTTCAGTACCATCTCAGTGTCCATTTCCTGTTGGATGTCTATTTCTGGCCACTTGGAATACCTGTCTATGAGCACCACTACATATTTCTGTACTCCCTGAGCATCCAGCACTGGACCCAGGATGTTTATCAACACCTCTTCCCACAGGTTTGATGGTTTGTCAAACTTCCCCAGCGAAGGGCGCATCAACGTTTGTGATTTGTCCGCCCTTTGACACTGTTCACATTCCCGAACATGTTTTTCAATCAGGCTATTCATTGCCGGCCACCAGTACATCTGTTTCGCTTTCAGCTTCGTTTTCACAATGCCCAGATGCCCTTCATGTAGAATGGCCAGTAAGTGCAGCACAAATGAAGCAGGAGGAACTACTTTATCACCTAGGAAGGTCCCTTGGTCTCCGATGGATAATTCATCCCATACTTCGAAGAACTATCTGTGCTCTGCTTTCATGTGTTTCTTATCCGGCTATCCTTGCAGTATGAAGCGCTTGACTTCCTTGATGTCGGTATCATCCTCATAGGCCTTCTTCCACTCTTGCCCGCTTATCCCTTTTTCATGATCTTCCATGAACGCGACGCTGACATTATCCTCTTCAGTGTAAAGCAGAGCCTCCTCCATGGCTGAAGCCCGGCTGAGATAGTCAGCAACTTTGTTCCTTGACCCTGGGATGTACTCAACGTCATACCTGTAGTCCAACAACTTCAGAGTCATCTTGGCAATACGTGGGGTGGCATTCGCATGTCCACTGGACGTGAGTACTTTGACTAGTGGCTTATGGTCTGTCTTGAGCTTGAATCTCATGCCCAAAATAAATTGGTGGAACTTCCCCATGGCCCATACTGCAGCTAACATCTCTTTTTCTATTATGCTGAACTTCTGCTCCGTGGGTGATAGTGCCCTGGACGCGAAACTGATAGTGGCCATATCTCTGTTCTTCCTCTCCTGCATAAGGACTGCTCCCAGTCCCTTTTCATTACCGTCTGTTGTTAGTATAGATTTCCCTTGCTGATCGAATCCCTGTAGAGGAACTGCCTTGATAATGTCCTCCTTGATCCTCTGAAACTCTCCTTGTGCCTCTTCTGTCCACCCGAATGATGTTTTGTCTCATAGGAGTTGGCGTAGATGGTGTGTTTTGGTGGCGAAGTGCTGCACAAATTAACTGTAATACTCGGCCATCCCCAAGAACGATCTTACTCCTTCTTTGCTCTTCGGTGGGGTTGCCTCGCATATGGCTTTGACGTTGGGATGTTTGGGTGTGATGCCTTGATCACTGATCTCGTGGCCCAAGTAGGTAACCGACGACATTCCAAACCGACACTTCTCCTATTTGCCCTGAGCCCATTTCGTTCCAAGACATGCAATACATCAGACAGATTTCTGTCATGGTCCGCTTGGTTCTTTCCCATTACCAAGATGTCATCCTGGAAGTACTGCACTCCGTCCACATTCTTGAACAGTTTGTGCATCAGCTTTTGGAATACAGCTTCCGCAGACGCCAGTCTGAACGGCATCCTGCGGAACTGGTAGCATCCGAAGGGCGTTATGAAGGATGTCAACTTGCGGCTCGTGTGTTGTAGGGTTATCTGATGGTAGGCTGAGCTGAGGTTGATGGTGGAAAACCATCTTATCCCCTTCGTATTTGCTAGCATTTCGTCTATTCTTGGTAGCGGGAACTTCTCAACTATTATGTTCTTGTTCAATTCCCTCAAGTCCACGCGCAAGCGGACCTTGCCATTGGGTTTCATCGCCACTATCAGCGGGGCCAGCCATTCTGCACTGTTTATCGGCTCAATGATGCCATTGTCTTCCTGCCTCTGTAATTCTTGTTGCACCACCTCTCTGATTACCAGCGGCACATTTCTCACTTTGGTGGATACCGGTATGGCGTCGGCCTTGAGGTCGATCTGGTGCGTAAATTTTGTAAATTTCCCAACTCTACCTCCGAACACTGTGGGGAATTCTTTCTTCATTCTGGTGACATTGGGTTGTTGTTCCGGGCTGGTCATCAGAACTTGCGTGGTGCCACCCGGGTTCAGCTGTATTCTTAGGTCGCCCTGGTCTACCCGTCCAAGAACTGAAGGGCCTTTTTCAGCCACATATAGCTTGCATTCTGCACTGCCATCCTTAAACTCGAATTTCAGGTCTCGAATTCCGACCATGGGGATGGGCTCTCCAGTGAATGTGACCGGACAAATGTCTGGAGGTTCTAGTTGAGGTCCTAGGCAGTGTTTGAAGCATTCATTCCACACCGTCGTTGTATTATGGTATACGGGGACCTTGAATCTGCTACCATCTTGATCGGTATTCCTTCTACGACTAGGTCACATTGCGGTTTCTTGGAGCAGGTGCATTCGATGCCCAGTATGTGTTCTTCTATGCACAGCACGATGTCCTCCTCTTCTTCTACTACTTCTTCTTTCGCTCGTAACTCTTGTGCTACATACTTGACTGTCGGTCTCTTGTGCTTGAGGCGACATACTTTCTCAAAGTGCCCCACGATTCCACAGAACATGCATTTGGCATGGAAGGCCGGACAGCGTTTGTGGTATGCCCCATGGGATGGACTGCCGCACCTGTAACACACATTCTTGCTCTCCTTGGTGGGTTTCTTCACTTGCCCTGTCCGGTGTGACCACTTGGCTTGTGACCTCACGTCCGCGGCTGCTGCTTTGTCCCTCTCCGGTGGTTCTGTTTCTGTGACTCTGTTAACCATAGGCCTAGTGGCTGTTTCCCTCTTTGCCGTATCCGCGCACCTTTTGGACAGTTCTACCATCTTTACCATGGCTATGATTTCCTTTATGGTCGCATCTCCATTTATCCACAGCTTGTCTTGGATCGCTGTGTTTGTGGTGTGCATGACTATTTGGTCTTTGAAGAACTCATCGTGTAAGATGCCAAATATACATTATTATTATTATTGCATTTATTGAGCGCACAGCTACCCGGAGGTTTCCCGGCGCTTGCCTTGGGAACCCGTCCTGACTTTTCCCTGTGAGATAGCCCCTACAGGGCATCCCCAAGGTGAAAGCCAGGCATCCCGCTGCAGGGGGGCCGTTGTGGAGATTAAGCAAGCTTAATGCCCAGAGTTGCAGAGTGAGAACCCATGATTAGAGCAGGCACCGAAGCGAGAATTATCGAGTCCGTGGACATTTGAGCTCAAGACCCTGCCGCGTCGGGAATTGAACCCTGGTCCCGGGTCTGACCTCAGCTTCCGGGTCTGCCTGCTCTACACCGTGAGCCACACTTCTCCACTTCATACATGTGACCGCTAATTTCTTTAGTGCTGCTACGTATTCATCTATGGACTCTCCCACTGCCTGCTTCCTTTGTTGGAAGTTGTATCGGTCTATGGATGTGCACACCGCCGGCCTATAGTGGTTGTTTAGATCGTCTATCGCGTGTTGGAACACATTATCATCTGCTGCCTGTCGCGGCGTGGGGACCAGATTCTGGAAAACTATGATGCCTTCCAGGCCTAGGTTATGGAGTAATATTCTCTTCCTCCTCTTGCTGGGAAATGCCTCCCCATTCTCCTCCTCTAGGGCTTTCAGATAGTTCATAAAGTATTCCCTCCAATCCTCCCACTTCATCGAGGGATCCCCTGGTTTGGATAGGAATGGGACTGGCGTCGTGAGCGAGGATGCCTGGGCACACATTTCCGCTCGCCTCTCTGGTAGTACTTCCTCCCCTTTGGGATTGCCCGGGGCACTTAGTCAGCGCTGGTGTGTGTGGTTTTGTTGAGGCCTGGAATTGCCCCCCTCACTGTGCAGTGCTTGCTCCACCAGGGCCTCGGGCAGACAGGCAGTATTTTACGAGCCTGGTGATGTTGCGCTTGATGGAGGGCTCGCTCCCCGGCTCTTCCCTTTCCCCCTGGGTGGATACCCCCTTTTCACCGCATGATTCTGCGATCCGCTGGTAATCTGTGAATTGGTGGCCCGTAGAGATCTCTGTCTCTGCCCCCGTTCTGGGCTATATACTCCCAGCTGGGGGTAGCTTCCACATGCTGTGGGCTGCACTGATTGCTGCGGCGCTGTCCTCTGCCACGCTCTCCTGTGGTGTTGCCTGCCTGGGGCTGGTTCACTCCCGTGGTCACCCTTATGGTGTGTCTCCTGTCGGATGCTGTGGTTCGGCGCCTCATGGTTTTGCTTTCCACTGCTTTCTTTTTTCATCGGTCCCGACCTCGTCGCCACAGTAATGAGGCAGTTTACCCCCAATGATGAACAGGACACTTAATGCAGGCAAGTACTGGGTTTATTTAATTACACCCGGAGAGCGCCGGGAACACGTCCGCTCCGAACTCGGACTGCGAGCTCACTCGGTAAAAATGGAGGTTACGCTCTATTTCATCACGCAGCCGCGTAATGGCTAGAGCGCAACACTACAGAAGATACAATCCCTTCCCGTAGAGTCTAGCTATGTAGAATTTTAGGGATGACGTTACCTTTGCCTCCCCTCGCTCGTAAATGTTTTATGATGCTGCAGTTACCATTTTATTTAGTTAGCATCATTTAGTGACAAGGTAATGCTAAACAAGCATTGGCATAGCCAATAGGTCTCGCCTTTGGGACCTTATGTGTTTAGCCAAAACTTTTGGCTATGTTGTTGAGCATTGTGGCTGCTATGCATCATGTTGAAAAGTTGTTATAAAACGTGTTAAGTATTTTTGTTACCTTTATACAAACCAAGAAGGCATTATATACAACTGAACAACCTGATTAAAAAAAGAATTAACATAAATAATGTCTCCTAGTTTTTTTGTACTTGCACTGTTGGCAACTTTTTTCTGCCTGTTCTCGTGCTTCTTTGTTATAATTTTTGTTTGTTATGGGGAAGCAGGACATAAACAACATGGGAGTGGAGGTTGAAAAACAGTACTATAATTAGAGCACGAGCAGCGAACGGACAGTATGGGAGAATCAACAGATGCCAGATTCCGAGGGCAGACTGACGTGATGCCTAGGCGATGTTTAGGTGATGCTTAGGTGGGGGCTGATGCGAAATGGTGGTGGTGAGTGATGTTTGGTGCTCAGGTGGTGCCACTATATGGTGTGGATTGGAGGTACGTTGTGGTTTGTGGAGTTGTGGAGTTGAATTATGTTGTTTGGTGTGTAATTATGTGATGTGTTTTGGAAATGTGTGGAGTTGAATTGTGTGGCCTGGAACTGTGAGGTTGAGTGAAATTATGCTTAGTGAAATTGTGTCTTGGCATGTAGTGCATTTATATTGATTGGTGGTATGTAGCATAGAGTGGTTTTATGTGGAGTGTATTTATGTTGCATTGAGTAGAGTGTAATTATGTGGTGTGTAATTATGTGGCACTGAGTGGTATTATGTTGAGTGTATTTATGTTGCATTGAGTAGAGTGTAATTTTGTGGCATGTAATCATGTTGCACTGAGTGGTATTATGTGGAGTGTATTTATGTTGCATTGAAGAGTGCAATTGTGACGTGTAATTATGTGGTACTGAGTGGTATTATGTGGAGTGGAGTTATGTTTCATTGAGTAGAGTGTAATTATGTGGGGGTAATTATGAGGCACTTAGTGGTATTATGTCGAGTGTATTTATGTTGCACTAAGTAGAGTGTAATTATGTGGTGTGTAATTATGTGGCACTGAGTGGTATTATGTTGAGTGTATTTATGTTGCATTGAGTAGAGTGTAACTATGTGGTGTGTAATTATGTGGTACTGAGTGGTATTATGTTGAGTGTATTTATGTTGCATTGAGTAGAGTGTAATTATGTGGTGTGTAATTATGTGGTACTGAGTGGTATGTGGGCGCATGCGCATCGACAGGCGAGACCTAAAAAGGACTGCGCAGGTCGCAACCTCACTCTAGAGGAATAAGAAACCCCATAAGTACTCCATAAGTTGTGGGTCCCAGTGGGTGCTCAGGAGGTGTATACTTACACATAGGTAGAGGTGCTGGCTCTTATTAGCCATGGACAGGCCGTAAGTAAAATGATGATCAGAAAAGGGTGTATATCGGCGGATTAAGCAGGTGCAGCTTCTGTTAGACGTTCTGGGAGGAAACGAGAATATAAAAATTTAATCGTGATTTTACACGGTCTACTGCAGCACAGGAACTTCCCGACTGGTCGCCTAGCTGTTTAACAATCCTGTGCTTCATGGTTTAAAGAACACCAAAATTCCACTAGAAAGCAAAGGTCACAGGGGCCAGGGATCAGGAATAAAACACACACAGGCCCGCAGTAAATAAACTAAATAATCGGTCGATAGCCAAACTAGGCCTGAGGTGAATAACCTAAAACTGGGCACACATGGGGCTATGGGTCTGGGCAATAAATGTACATGTAAGGTGAAAAAGTTCCACTAAATCGAGCAACAATATCGTTGGCAGGTAATTAAAAAAGCCGGGTTCTAGTTTGGAAAAGTGGAACACGAATAGCTGCAACGAAAACAGGGGTGGGGCTGTTTGGCACGGAGAAATGGAAGCGAGCAGGTGAAGAGATCCCTCGCTGCCGCATGAACATTATAAGTAAAAATAACTGTATGTATATATAAAAACAAGAGTGGAAGCCAGTTAGTAGCAGTGGCGAGCCGGGAAAGAATTCCTGCACTACCGCATGGTCTCTTAAGAGGAATACTGCACATACACAGGCATGACTTACCTAGAAACAAACATATCAAGGATCCAAACGGCTTCTCTGGTCCTGCCGGGGTAGAGAAAGGCGTCTATGCCAGACGTCATAAATTGCGGATGAAAAGTGTCCGGGCCGCCACCATCGGCAAGTGGTAATAGGACAACTAGAACGTTATCAAGACATACGGGTAATGCGCCTATAGGGAACCAGGAAGTGTGAAGCTAGGGAATGCTAGAAAGTAAGAGGACAACCAGATGGAACTGGCAGGCGCTGCGGGCCTGAGTAAGCGGACCCATAAGGATAGATCAGCTAAGCATACTCCAAACACTGGAAAAAGAGCTAAGTGGTAATACTAAAACATAATGGATTGACAAGTGGAGAAAAGTGTGATCTCCCTGCTCTCTTCCTCCACAATGAGATTTCAGGGTCCCTCTTAAGTTCAATATGGGGGGACCAGAAACAAACATTGGCAAAGCTACCGGCCACTGGACAAGCGGTGCTTTCCTACCCATGATCGCAGTTTTCATTTTACCTTTCCCTTGCTCATGTCTCAGGGCACTCTGTCTCACAAAAGGCAGAATTTTTGCCTAGGCTGGGGAAAGGAAGTTGCGCAACTCCTTTAGTTGCAGGTTAGGGGTGTTTGTGACCTATTACGTTAGTAGTCGGGCTACCCTTGTAGACTTGGCCGGGCTGCAGGCAGCACATGCCCAGGGCACTGAGGGTATTATAGCGCGTCAGTAGGGGGGAGGCGGGGGTTGCCAGATTCCCTTGCGGGAGTGAAAATTGCTGCCATTTGGCGGTGCGCTCCCGCAAGTGAATCTCCTGACGTGCACACGTTGCCATTAAAGGCAATGGAACGCGTGCACATGCTTGGCTGAAAAGCCAAAGCGATCCCAAAAGGTCTTTTTGCCTTTTGCAACGCATGCGCGCTGCATAGGCGAAACCTAACTAGTGCTAAAGCATTAAATATGGTGTATGTATGTATTTTGCATGTTCTTAGGGTTTGCACTTAGACTAAAGGTGACTTAATTTATTGCACATTACGTTAAAAAGGAAACTGTTCACATTTGTTTTTCACTTGTGGCTTATCACTGGACTAGTTGTTCCATTTTATCACAGTATTATTGAGAAACACTGGATATTTTTTAACATTTCCCGCATGAAGGGTACATTGTTTATTGTTTTATAAACAATGGCTCAGTTGTTTATTAATGCAAAATAATAGGCATTTGCCAATTTTGTATGTGCTTCTTTTTTAACAGCAACAGTCACCCCTGAGGAAGGGCGAATATCTGTAATGCATTGGGTTTCCAACAATATTGTTATGTGACATATTGGTATTTCGACATGCTGTACAGTAAGGCATGAAGGAACACCTATATGCATATGAACATTGAAATTACAAATGTCAGGATAAACATACGGAAAAAATGTTCAAGGTGAATAAATGTTCAAATGGATTGAAATTGGATGAAATTGATTAGACTGGTTTACGTTTGATGATTGACTCATCGTGGTTTCTACGAATATTGCATCCAGTTTCTTGTGCATGCTTAACAACAGGTTTTGAACTGGTTTTAGAAAGTTGGCATTTTCTTGTCTCAATCACTTGTGCCGGCCCTTCTGCCAGTGTTCAAGGTCATATGACTGTGAATGGTTCTGCTACTGGGGTTTGTGTATTCTTCCAAGCAATAACACAAAGGGGGCTTAGGAGTGGACTGGATGTTCCATCCAGACAGAAGTGACGAGCCCCATTTACACTACAAAGGCATAGAAGAACCTGTAGCTAGAGTTGCTCTGCCATTTGTCACACCAAGACAATTTGGAGCATTAATATGGGAAGAACTTTCCAGTACCAGATGTGATGGTAGGATAGAGTGTCTCTGCCCAAGAGGCTGGAACTAGGAATAAATATTGGACTTCCAGAGTGAACAAAAGGGTCTGTTGGCTGACCTCCTGTGTGAGCTACAACAAGCTTTAGAGGCCTCCCTGTAACTGCCCATCTGACTTGCTGCAACTGGACCTGCAATTTGACCTGCCTGAGCCTTGGTGTCTTCTGCTGGACAGAGTCCCTGATCACCAAGAGCTCCCACCACAGCTCTTGGCTGGCCTCAGATTGAACTCCTCTACAGCAAAGAGTCAAAATTCTGAAGTTTTGGCTCATTGAGATGATAAAGCAATAGGGGGGCAGCTGAGCAATTGGCTTTGTACACTTAATCCATAACCCTTTTTAGGTCTCGTGTTTGGCAGCGCATGTGCTGCATGTGCTGTCTCAGCGAGACTTAAAGTAATCTGTATGTTGTCTTCAAGTTTGTGTAATTTCTCCTGCCCCTTGCGATTGGTTTAAATCTGTCATTGCTGTTGTTTTCTTGCTTTCTGTTGGCTGTTGCTCCTATGGTAACTTCCTTGTAGTCCAGAGAGAGCGGCGCCTTTCTACAGTTTTCCTCCGCTTCCTGGCAGTTAATTGACTGCAGTGTGCCATCTGTTGTTTACCCCTCCCTGACCGACGTGTGAGATCCTGCCGACAAATGTAAGCTTTGGTTGTGGTTGGGGGCAGGCCCCCCTCTTCTCCCTCCTCACCTTGTTTCACTTGTGCGCTGTTTTAAGGATGCCTCCACAATAGTTCACAATTGCATAATGTTTTCTTCCTTAACAGCAGGTTTGTGCTTTCTTTGACAGTGTCCTGCAATTGAGGTTTCCTGATAGCCTGCTAAAATGGGTGCGATTAAGCTTCGACAGTGAGCTCTCCGTACGATTCCATATGTGGTTACTGCCCAGTAACAGATGTTACAGGAATGTAACTTCAGCTCTGGAATCAGAAAGCGTCTCTGAGGACTGGTGCAGCGCTGTGATAAACAGCGAGCTGGAAATGCAATTCAACAAGGGCATCACTGATTCAGCATGCCTGCTGAGCTGCTAGGGGTGTAATTGGCTAGATTAGCCACAGCAGAGAAAAACATCCGAGAAAATCAATTAAAGATGAAGAGATAACTTCAGTCGGCTGCCGACCTTGAAACAAACAATGATTAAAGGGGAGACATTAGCTGAACCAAATATAATCACGGGGGAAATATTTTGCTGATTTGCATTTTAAGGTTAACTTAATTTATTTTTTGTACATCTGTTACTAGCTCTCTCTTATCATGCACATACTGGCAACTACACTCCTTCTAGACAAATATTTGGTATACCATAGCAAAGTATGTTCCTTTTCTCTCCGTATTTTATTGCATTGATAATATGATCAGTGGTGTGAGCTATTCCCGTCAATCTAGAAGCCGATTTGTAAGAAAAAAGGAGTCCAATGAAGGCCTGTCTATAAAGTGGAATATTTACATAATGCGTAATCGATAAAACAGCTACTCCTGAGAAAATTGCATTTTCCAAGATATATATGAGGACACAGCGAGTAATCAAACTAGACCATTGTGGTATACCTTCGTTCATCTAATTTGCGAAGACCCACAAATGCGGTGATGATAAAACATACAAAAACAATAAGTGGCTAAATATTTTGAAAACATTAGTTTTAATAACAAGCATTGTAGCAAGCATGCATTTGTAATTGCATTTATATAGCACTTACAACCCCTAATGAGGCATCGAAATTGGTAAGAGATAAACATTGCCTTCACATTTAAAATATTTTGTTAACCTCTTCCATCCTTGTGACGGAACCGCTCCGTCACAAGCCACGAGTGAGCTGTGCTTGTGACGGAACGGTTCTGTCACGACCCGCTCGCCGCGCCTGCGCGGCGCTGATTACGCGCCTGCGCTGACGCTTTAATGGGCGGGCGGGTTCGTGACGGAACCGTTCTGTCACAAGCACAGCTCATCCGCGAGCCGTGACGGAGCGGTTCCGTCACTAGTATGGAGCCGCCGCGCGGCCGCCCCACCCCCTTAGCGCTGCGGCGGAATAGCCGCCGCAGCGAAGGGGTTAAGTTTCCCAAAATGTCCCAACTCACTTTATGCTCTTTGCTAAATACTTGTTTCTGTTACAATAAAAAAGAGATAAAGTGCGGTGGAAATGATGTTGGCAGTGAGGGGCCCCTGTGAGGGCACGATGACGATCACTTACAATCTTTCACTAAACACTCACAGCGGAAGATGTGGGTGAGACAGATGATCTTCTTCCCCTAGAATCAATATTTGTCTCAGGGGAAGTAGCTCAGTGGTAGAGCGCATGCTCCTCATGTATGAGGCCTTGGGTTCAGTCCCGGAATCTGCAGCTCTTTCAATAAAAATGTGATTTTCTATTTTTTTTTTCATTTATACTACTAGATCAGATGAAACATGTACTTTTTTTTCTTTTAATCTGATTTATTTTTCCGCTCATGACCGTGCAATGCCTTCCGAGCACTAGCTCATTAATGTGCTCCGATGGCCCCCACGCAAATGCTCGTGTGGTACTGGACGCAAAGACCACAACATATTTAGTCAGTTAGGGATTTTCACTTAATATATTAGTAGGACACTGTGTCCTCTGCTCAAATTTGTTAGTAGTCTCTTGATAGCAAATTAGTTGAACACTCATTTCATGTACACTGTACTCTATCAGCGACTTCCACCACTACCTGATCAGATATGCACCCCCTTTCTCATCATTTATGAACACTGCTCCCCATCTCCCCATAATCAGCCTTAGCATCTCTTACTGACTAGTTAGTGCACAGCACTTAAGTCAACATAAGTGGTGTCTAGCAGTTAATTTCTCGCTGACCCATAGTAGATTGGAGGGGAACCCTCAAAGGAGGTAAGCGCCTAAGAGATGACTGAAGCGCTCCCCAGGCAAACTAACAGTCTCTTAGCACTCCCTCATCATAAACAGACTTCTCTGGCAGCCTTTAAGTAACAAGGGCCCAATTCACAGAATTAACTTAAGACAAAATCCTAAACTTACTACTTAACGTCTGCACTCGGGCTGGAAATTCCGGCCCGGAGGCGGAGCTTCTGGCCCGGAGGTGGGGCTTCCGGCTCAGAGGTGGGGATTTAGCCATGACTGAAAGCTCCGCCATCAAGCTGGAAGCACCGCCTCCGGGCCGGAGTGCGGACGTAAAGTTAGTAGTCGTAAATCCATTCTGTGAATACCAAAAGTAGTAAGTGCATTCTGTGAATACCAAAAGTAGTAAGTGCATTCTGTGAATACCAAAAATAGTAAGTTTAGGATTTTGTCTTAAGTTAGTTCTGTGAATTGGACCCCAAGTCTTTGATTAACCTTCATAGGAAAGCGAGATCACTGATCTGCGGCAGAAGCAGGATCATTTCATTTAGAGGAATTCACTGCACTCTTGTGCAACATCGGACTCAATCCCAGAGTCGAGCCCGCTCTGTTGAGTTGATCAGCTAAGTGTCAGCAAGAGGCCAAGTAATGAATGAGCACTTAGTCTGTGCTGTGCTCCTTCTTGAGCGGAGTTGATGTGTGCTAGCAGGCTGTCAGAAAAATGCTAGCTGCAGTGAGGGACTTACCTTTTAGAGTTCTTTGTGGTATTGAGTATCTTTAACTTGGGTCAGAGGCACAGCAGCTATTATTTATAGCGCTTAGTAACTGTAATAGCATTGTATATAATAAGAAATTATCATTAATACTACTCCGATCAATATTACTCTTCCGTGAACTCAAGCCACTGGTGCAGAGTGAGGAATCGCACACAGGACCAAAAAGGTCCTTTTATCTTAGGTATACTAGTGATAAGCTACTGTAGATGTGGCGTTAATGTATGCATAAAGAAATCACTGCAGAGGTCTAAAGCTTTTCTGCAGAGCCCGCCCCGGGCGCTGCCAATTACCAATGCAGCAAGTTTTGATTTCACTGCATGTCCTTCTCCCACCACCCTATGCTTCTTTTTTCATTCTTGATAAGTTTCTGCTTCCTTTCCTCCCTGCTCTCCGCCCGACCCCTCTCGGGCACCAGTGTCACTTTTGGGCCCCGGCGCATATTTTCCACATCCTCATTGTTTGACCCTCAGCAAAAGAGAGAACAAGTATTTGCAATGCAATAGGTCTCGCATTTATGAGAGTTTGAGCTACTGACATTGCAAATGACAATGCCTTTTATTTACGTTTTAAAAACCAAAACAAAAAAAGCCATTGTCATTTGCAATGTCATTAGCTCTAACTCGCGTAAATGCGAGACCTATTGCATTGCAAATGTTTGTTTAGCTATGGCTTTTGACAGCACAGCAGTCAAACATGCCTGTTATTAACTATATACATGCAGTGGACTTTAGGTCTGCTCCTTTCAACCATTTGCTTTCGCCCACCAGCCTCTTTCAACCATTGGCTTAAAACATTGTCAAGGATATCTTAGCTCAGCCCAGTGGAGTCTTTCTCTCTCACCTAAAGCTATCAGCTCTTTGGGTGCATCCTTCTGCCTCCACTCGAGTGGTAAATTCAAATGCATGATCGACTACTTTACAACTTTTGCCCTCTCTGTCCACTAATGTTGGCTCCCTCCAGTGTGTCTCGCTCCAAGGTACTAACGCAGCTTTAAACTCCGACCTATTGGCTCAAAACAGGCTCCAGCACCATCCCCACAGTGCAGGGTAAGGGGGGGGGGGGGGGGGGGGGTGGAGGCACAAGCACCAGGGGCCCCCTCAGTACAATAATCTGACCGGAGCGCTCCTGATTGAGTCCAAAGGGGGCCTCTCTACAAACCATGGAGGGGACCCCCCTCAAGTTTCGTTACACTAGTGTTCGGCCGATTGGCAGTGTTAATGTTGGTCATGATCAGCCACCTAAATTACAAACACGTCAATTAGTAAGCAGTAACCAGTAATTGCTTTCCCTAATCAAGACTTTTCGATGGCTGCTGAATGACTGTGCTATAAATTCCCTTGCTCTAGAAATCCATCTGCCTTTCGGTCTCTTGTCATTTAATAAACTTGGAAACATATTTTTTTTCATACTGTTTTTCTCGAACAATCTGTGCTGTGATGATTTATATTTGTATATTTTCTTTTTCATTTTGAACTGTATGAGCAGTATAATTTATAAATGATAAAGGCATTGAGTGGCCTCTCAAAAGTGTGATTTAAAAAAAATCGTCTATCAAAGAAAATACCTTTATGAATCTAACACTTAGGTGTGTTTGCTCAACATACAGGGCCTTATTTATGAAGGTCTTGCGCCACCGGTGCGTCACTTTTTCCCATTTTAAAAGTGACGCACCGGCGGCGCAAGGCCTTCATAAATAAGGCCCAGTGAATCTTCCCCTCCTTTTGAATGAAAGCAGTATTTTGCAGGAATGATGTCGCATCCGCGAAAGAGTATAATTTACCTGTGATTCATGAGGGTCTAAACTACTACTTTTGTTGCAATAAAAGCACCAAATCATGTCGTATTAGGGACACAACAAACTTTAGATGCCTCCCTGCAACTGCTCATCTGACTTGTTGCAACTGGACCTGCAACCTTACCTGCCTGAGCCTTGGTGGCTTCTGCTGGAGAGAGCCCCTGATTGCCAAGAGTTCCCTCCACAGCTCCGGGACCCTTGGTTGGCCTCAGATTGAACTTCTGTACAGCAAAGACTCAAAATCCGGAAGTTTTGGCTCTTTGCGACCACAAACGGTCCCATTTGCCCTGAGACTCTTGCTCCCATGAACCCTACCACTGCAAAGCTCAAGTGAGACCAGATCCTCGTGCTACAGTGACCACCAGTGAAGACCAACAATGCAAGAGCCACAATTTGTGCTTCAGCAGCGACAGTCAAGTCAAGTCAAAATGTTACTTTATTTGGCTTATCACAACCATAAAGTATACATATACAAATTTCGATTAAATAGCAGAAAGATAAAAATTAATTTTTCTTAAAATATATTTTCTATTTCCCTAATGTAAAACATTATTTTCCAGACCCCATCTTTAGACTGTTTCGGTTTTTAAAAACAGAGTCTCTACTATTTTCATGAATTTCACCCCGCGGCATATTAAAATGTTCGAACCTGCTCCCATCCAGCTGGTAACTGCTTGCCTGCAGGTGCGGATCTGCAACATATTTAAGACTGGTTTCAATAAAGTTCTTCTCTCGTCTTTTGTTGACTCGCATGTACACAGAAGGTGGCACAAGGTTTCCGTGTGGTACCCACATAGTCTACATCTTGGTCCCTGGTGTGTATCTTTCCATGACGGAATCAAATCTTTCGAAAAGTGATCACCCATTCTGAAAGCCATGAATTTCATTTTTAAAGATAGCCGTAAGTGTGCCACGAGGTAAGGTTGCGGTTTTAATCGTTTATACGAATTTAAAACAGTCCATGCGTGTCGCCGTTTGGCCAAGGTCTTTTTATCTTCTATCAGTGATAGAGCTTTTGCATTTGGTTTGCAAATCTTTTTAAAGGATGATTCTTCCAGTTGACTGTTCCAAATCTCCTCTACTTTGAGGGTTTCTAGGGATGTTCGCAGATCGTCACCCCATGAATTGGGTTCTTGTTGATCATATTGTTTTTTGATTTCTTGCCAACATAGGTTATTTAATGATCCTATTTCCGCTGATCTCAATTTCCAGCACCATTTCGCTAAGACTGCTTTCCTTTGATATATTTGATTTTGCAAGCCAAATTCCAGTCTTATTTGTGCTGGAGCTGATCCTTTGCAAAGGTTAAACACAGATTTATATATTTTTGTCTGGAGGGTGTTTAAAATGTCCACTTCTTTCCCATGCCATATTTCCAGTCCATATGAGAGAGATGGTAATACTTGGGCTGCCATTACTTTTAGTAGATGATCATGTGATGGGCAATGCAATTTCTTTTGAAGTGTTCTGTACGCGAAGCTCAGTGACTGTGCTTTTGCAGCGATGTCTCTTTTTTGATCTAGAAGGGACATATTTTTGCTTATTGTAACCCCCAGGTATTTGTATGAAGTTGTTTCCTCAATGTGTTTGTCCTTTGTATACCACTTGAAAGATCGTCTACTTGCGCCCGCCAATCTCACCACTTTAGTTTTTTTGGTGTTTAATTCCAGACCTTCACTGTCAAAATAGTCCGTTAATTTGGATATTATTCTTTGGAGGCCTATCGGTGTTTGACTTAAAACTACAATGTCGTCTGCATATTGTAGAAACTGGATGCATTCGTTGGCCAATTTTGGTGGGTGTCCATTCACGTTCTGCAGTTGGTTTTCCAAATCTGCCAAATATATATTAAAAAGGCTTGGAGAGAGCACGCAGCCCTGTTTGAGGCCATTTCTTATTTTTAATTCTGTGGATATTCTTCTCCCATCACCAAGCTTTACTTTTGCCCACGTTCCGCTATATAAGGCTATTATAATATCAATTAAAGCCGGCGGGAGACCCCAAGTTTCCAGTTTTTTCCATAGGCGTTGTCTTGGAACTCGATCGAAGGAGAATTTCAGATCTATATAGCAGGCTATTAATCCGGTCTTCCTTTTTCCCGCTCCTTCGATTAGTAGTGACAATGCTGAAAGATTAGTTGTGCAGCCCATACCTTCCATTTGGAATTTGGGTACTATTTTGTTTTCATTTATCCATTGTCGGAGGTGAATCAATATACAAGATGCAAAGAGATTTGCCTCTACATCAATTAAAGCTATTAATCTGTAGTTCCTGGGTTCCATTCTGCATCCGTTTTTGTGTATTGGTGGAAGATGTTACCCTGCCAGGACTGTGGTATCTTTTTTTCTTTATAAACATGATTGAATAGCGGAGTCAGGTATTTTGCCCAAAAGTCAGGATCGTGTTTAAATAAAGCGTTTGGCATCCCATTTGGGCCTGCTGCTCCTTCCGCTTTCAGTTTTTTTATTAGGGTGGTTGTTTGTTTAACAGTTGTCAGAAGTGTCTGTTCCTCTCGGTGTGCACTTTTATGCTGATCATTTTTTCTTTGTCCAGTTTCTGTTTCGTTTTGGTCCAAACTTTTTTTGAAGTCTTTATTTATTTCTTTGTCGCTATGCTTCCTGTGGATGTTATATAGGCTTTCAATATAATCAGCCCATGTTGTTTCGCTTATTCCGATGTTGTGTTGTCCACCCGTTCCTTTTGATAGTTTATTAATTGTGTTCCAAAATTCTCCACTATTTGGTAGTTTACTTGTTCTTAGTAAATCTTCCCAAATTTTCTCCATGTACATTTTTTCGCTTTTCTGCATTCCTCTTTATATTCTTTTCTCAATTTTTTGTATATCGTTGTTGTCTACTTCTTTTCCTAACCTCTTGTCTGCAGCCTTTGTTCTTAGTTTTTTCGCGATTTCCCTTTTTTTATCTCTTAGTTTAGTGTTGTACCATGGCTCTTTGTTAGCTTTGTGTCCATAAATTGCTGATGTATTTACTGAGAATTTTCCTAGCACAAATTTATGTAAGTTCTCCCATTTTATTTCCAGTGATTGATTTTCAATGGTCTCCATAGCATTTGCATGTTTGTGTACCAATTCCATTATCTCCTTTTTTATGGGACCCTTACATTTGATTTTCTTCAGTTTGTGTATTTCCGGAATTGCGGTGAGAAATTCTATCTGTGTTTTCTCTTCGATGTTTTTTCTCAGTATGGTCTCTTGTGGAAAGTGATCACTCTCCGGTCGGGTTCGTATTTCAAAATGGACAACGTTCTTTTTTAGTTTGTTACTAGTTACAGTGAAATCTAGTGTGGAGTTATTTTTTCCACTGGAGAAGGTGGTTTTTGCGGGTTGATCTCCCTTCATGTTTCCATTTAAGATTGTTAATCCTAGTGATTCCAGTTCGTTCCATATCTTATGGATTTTATTCTTGTCCTGCTTGGTTTTATTATATTACTGTTGAAATCACCTGAGATAAATATCTCGTGAAATTGATGAGCTTTGTGTAAAGTTTTTATCAAATTTATTAGTGTTAGTGCTTTTTTAATTTTTGTGACCTTATTTGGATGAATATATATATTTATGATCAGTAGTTTCCATCCTTGACTTTCTTTAGTCTCTAATTTGATGACTTGTATCCAGTTCTCCCCTGGATCGAGCAATTCGGTTTTCCAGTTTAGGTCGTTTGTTATGAAAGTGGACAAACCTCCCCTTGGGTGTCCATACTTTGCAAATTTTTCTGCCATTACATTCAGCAGCGACAGGCTGGGGTGACCTCCAATGAGAAGTTTCAGTAACAACCATCCATGATGCTTGATCTGATATTCATACTACTGTGATGACAGCAACTACAGCGACTATGGCCCACTACTACCAGCCTGCTCTTTGCCCTACAGTGAACACCCGCAGCACTCTGACTGCTTCTCATGGCCTCCTACAAAAGCAGAATGAACTCTTAGTGTTTCACCTAAAAGGTAACTTTTTTGCTGGACTAAGCTGGACCCTGTAGCTGACCCACACTCCATTGTGGTTGGCCTGAACTTGGGACTTCCTCCGGTTTAGTGAGACCAGGTGACCGCGAGCGGCGCTTTCTGCTTTTAGGCACTATTTCCACTAAAGACTTTCAAATTGTATATCTTTAGTTTGGATCAATATCGACCTGCCAAAATATCGAGGAAAAAATATAGATTGCCAGAATATTGAATTCCTATCTACAAATAGGTAAGTGCAAAAATATTGAATCCAAAATATCGTTCTAAATAATATTGTTTGGTAAAATATTGAATTTTGTAAATGTCTTAAAAGTAATGTAAAAGTTATGAAATAATAAATATAATTAAGTAAAACATATTAATAAGTACTTAAATAACCTTAAAATTAATAAATAATTAATGTACGTTAAAAAAAGAAACATGCATTTTTATTTTTTAATACATATATATATATATATATATATATATATATATATATATATATATATATATATATATATATATATATATATATATATATATACTAATTATTAATAAAAAAATATTCAATATTTTTAGCGGAGGATAGCGGGAGGGTAACATTTACTATTTCCTACCCAGTGAGTGCAACAGGAGGGAAAGTGTTGGATAGCGGCAGGGTAAAAATTACTATTCCCACTCCCGTGAGCGCAACAGTAGGGAAAGCGTTGGATAGCAGGAGGGTAAAAATTACTATTCCCACTACAGTGAGCGCAACAGTAGGGAAAACTTTGGATAGCGGGAGGGTAAAAATTACTATTCCCAACCCAGTGAGTGCAACAGTAGGGAATGTGTTGGAAAGCGTAGGGCTAAACATTACTATTCCCACTCCAGTGAGTGCAACAGTAGGGAAATTGTTGGATAGCGTAGGGGTAAAAATTACTATTCCCACTCTAGAGAGTGCTACTGTAGGGAAAGTTTTGCATAGCGTAGGGGTAAAAATTACAATTCCCACTCAAGTGAGCGCAATAGTAGGGAAAGTAATGATTTAATATTTAAATCAAAATAAATGAATTAGCAATTCCAATAAAAAATGTATTAACATTAATTACCAATTACAAAATATGTAATAATTAATTATAAATACAAATAAATATTATTTAATAAAATTAATTACATATTAATAATTAATTAACAACCAATTCATTTCCAATACAAAAAATTAGTACGTAATAAAAAAATTGCCTATTAATAATAAATTACCAATAAATTAAAAATCAATACACAAAAATTCTTCCAATAATTACTTAATTACAAATAAATTACTTCCCACCATATTCCCCTATAAACACACAACCCGCTTCGAATAATACATTAATACAATTAATACAATGATCAATTAATCAATTAATAAAAATGAATTACCAATTAATAAAAAATAATTAAAAATGTATAAACATTAATTACCAATTAATAACTAATTAAAAAAAATACATACTTTTAACACATACTGACACTTAAAACACTATAATACAATGGATATTTTTATCAACTATATTATGACTGTCGATATTACTGACTTCGATATTATTGAAATCAATATTTCTTACCTGAATTTTGATATTCTGCACCATTATACTTTTGCAATTATATATTCTGTCCATTCTATATAAAAAACTACTTTATTGGTACGAGACATGAAAATCTGCTCTGTGCCTCGTCACCTGGTGGAGCAAACATCTACAGTGGACTTGGGGACTGATCCTCTGATCAGTAGGCATGAAGGGACACTTGGGCCAGCACAGTCTGTATCACGGATGTAGCTGGTACTCCACCCTTTTTTCTCCCTTAACCCATTCCATACTCCAAGCCTAAAAGGCTGCCACTGCCTCATATTGGTTTTCATACTGGTGTGCCACTACTCGATGCTAATGCTGTTCTTCACTGATGCAGCATAGTGTAAAGCTGTGCAATGCAACAGTACTATGCAACACAATACTGCTGTACAACACCCTGCCTGCTAGCTTCAGAGTAAGCAAGCAGCACAATGATAGCTTGACTTATCATGGAAATGAAGCAGCCGCGGCCCATCCTAGCAGGCGGAGCTGCCTGAGCTGAGCCTTGCCGGGCTAAAGATGTCACAGCTACTGTACTCATGACCTCTTCAGCCTGCCAAAGCATCACGAGGGCCTCCCCTTTGTAACGATGGAGGAGCGTCACTGATTGCCTTGACCTAAGTGCTTCAGTTTTAAGCCCTGAAGTGCCCAAGGCTGAGTATTATCACTGATACCTCGTCACAGAGTAGGGTGGGGTCAGCAATTCTGACTGACCCCATCCCACTCTGTGACAAGGTAGGGTATGCTGTTTCCCCTTGCTAGCTGATTTATGGTCAGCCAATGAGAGAAGACGGCAGTCCCAACCCTCCTGGGACCTCCGAGACAGAGCTGCGCAGGGGTCTTTTTTTCAATGTTGGTGCATGAGTGTGTATGTATAAATATATGGGAGTGAGTGTTGTGAATGTATAGGTGTGAGTGAGTGTGTATATGTGCATGTGTCTCCTGCCCACCCCTGTCCCTGCTAAAATTACTGGCCACCACTGTAATAAAGTATTTTGTATTTCATTATATTGGGAACTATAGTAACGACATTAGATACTGCAGGCTCCGGGGGGGGGGGGGGGGGGGTCCTGCTCCTATTCTACTGACTTATGACAACCCTCAAGGAATGATCTAAGGAACTGCACCTTGTGCAGCTATTAGCACAAGTAGATTGAAGTGATAAAGAAATCAATGTAGTGGAGGAATGAGAGGGACCTATTGCCAATAACATGAAAACTGTGGTTCATTTATTTATTTTATTTTTATTTCCAGTATTTATAAAGCGCAACACTCATCCCATGGGATATCACGGCGCTATAAAACGAGGGAGACTGCTGAGGGCTATGCTGGGGGATAAATATTTTGGGAAGAGGTGGGTTTTTAATTTTTGGCAGAACTGAAGGTAATTAATGGTGTGTCTGAGGTCAACAGGTAGCTCATTCCACCTTTTGGCTGCCAGATTTGAGAAGGCGCGTCCGCCCGTTCTTGCTTTGTGGATGCGCTTAGATTTGGCCAGAGCTGAGTGATTCGATCTTAGGTTCCTGTTGGGAATGTAGAAGTCAATTTTCCCTTGGAGAATTGTGGGGCCAGTTTTATGGAGAGCTCTGTCCGCGTGGCAGAGTATTTTTAAAGTAGCCCTCTGGCGCATCGGTAGCCAGTGAAGTTTCTTGAGACATGCGGATGCTGAGTCTCGCTTGCCTTTATTACAGACCAGTTTGGCCGCCTGATTTTGTAGGACCTGTAGGCAGGAGAAAAGTTGTTTATTCATCCCTTCGAACAGTGCGTTGCCATAGTTCAGGTGGCTGACCAATAGGGCTTGAGTGACTGTGCGTCGACAGTCCAGGGGTATCCAAGGAAAGATTTTTGCCAGAAGTTTGAGTATTGCAAAGCCCTTTCCCCAGAGTGATCGTATGTGGTCCTTCATGGACAGGGCGTCGTCCATGATGATGCCTAGATTTCTGGCGTGCTGTTTTGGGGTGGGGGCTGATCATTTAGAGTTTGGAGAGTGAATGGACAAACTAATGGTTCTTCCACCCCAGTATTCGATAGCAAAACTTCAGCTGGACCTAATGGTTGCAAAAAAAACAGTTGATGGACAGAATGCAGAACAATGTCATACATTCACCCCAGTACAGCGATCTGGGCCTAAGTCCATTGTTGTTTTGCTCACCATGGCATTCCAGTTTGAACCCAGCCATATGCAAACCAGTCTTCACCCTGTGCCCCATGGGAACAGCCCAGTCTGAACTTCCAAGCCAGGTCCTCCCTAGACTGGAAACATGCATCCTAGGACCGGTTTTGGGCTTTCAGCCCTCATCAGCCAGGATAGCTTGATTCCAGTGGCATGGAGAGCACAGGACTCACGTCTGACCATACCCGTCCCACTCGGGTGACAAATGCAAAAACAACAGTTGATGGACAGAATGCAGAACAATGTCATACATTCACCCCAGTACAGAGATCTGGGCCTAAATCCATCATTTGTTTGCTCACCATGCCATTCCAGTTTGAACCCAGCCATATGCAAATTAGTCTTGTCCCTGTGCCCCATGGGAACAATCCATTCTGAACTGCCAAGCCAGGTCGTCCCTGGACTAGAAACATGCATCCTAGGACCGGTTACGGGCTTTCAGCCCTCATCATTCCATCATCCCCTTTGGTATCGCTTTGTTCGCCCTAAGTTGGCAGGGTATGCTCAGACGTGGTTCCCTTGCTCACTTTGGCTCTGGATTAAAGATAGCCTGGCTGATGAGGGTTATGAACCCGAAACCAGTCCCAGGATGCTTGTTTCCGGTCCAGGGAGGAAATGGCTTGGCAACTCGGGCTGGACTGTTCCCATGAGGCACAGGGTCAGACTGATTTGCATATGGCCATGTCTGAACTGGGGTGGCGGAGTGAGCTAAAGAATGATGACGGATTAAACCCAGATCAGTTGACTGGGGGTGAGTGTTTGATTTTCTCAAACGCTCCGTCCATCATCCCCTTTGGGATCGCTTTGTTGGACCTGATGGTGGCATCCTCACTGGGACAGCAGATCATGGAGATTGTCACCCCACCCTACTTAGAGCATTTGACTGTCACTAGTTTCCCTGCCCTGGACAGACATGCACGGCATAGTGGACCGGGTTTGGGAATCAATAGCTGGCCTCATCATACATTGAGAAATCTCCTTGACCACAAGACCCATATATTATTTCTTTTTCAAAAATAAAATCCTGTTTTCTAAGTTTATTTTTTTAAAAGAACATGGCAATAGCTTGGCACTGCGTTCAGCCCATTGTGGGTCAACTGCTTTTGTGGTGGCCTTGTAAGATGATGATCTCAGCCATTGAGGGGTGGGCCCATAAAAGGGTGGATGGTTCTTCACCAGAGGAATGAAGGCCATTGCTAGTCCCACATGCTGGGTAAGTGGACCTCCTGCCATGGGCTATATGAGATCTATGAACATTATTTTTGTAGCATTAGTAAATTGAGATTTTTGTTGATATTTTTGCAAATGGAATGTGTCAGTATTACAGAGTGATCCTCACCATCTGGGTATGTACTGTGCCTGGCCTGCTGACTTCAGAGGGACCTGTAGTAACGTCTTATTCATAATTCATCCTTGTGAGCCGGAAGCACAAGGTGGAAACACAAATAAAGTGATCCATGCTGAAGAATGATGCAGAGCGGTGTAGTGTCATCTGCACAGATATTTACAAATGGAAACTGGTTATTTCAACATTAGCAAATGTAATGTTCTTGTTGATGTGTTTGCAAATGGAATGTACCATTATTAATGAGCCATGATTCAAAAATGGATATGTACTCAGAATTAGTGAGTAAAAATCTAAGCATTTATTTACTAAAGATTGCTGAGTGACGGTCCAAATCTGAGAATGCTCTAGGATTGATGGTTGAAGTCTGGCCAGACAATCATGGTTTCTAAGTGAAAATCCAAACAAGCCCAGTTTCACTTACAACCACCTAATTATAATTAGGCAGTCGGAAGTGAAACTGACGATCCCAGTAGGGAAACTGGAAAGCCTCCGACCTAAGGTCGACTGACCGAGATCGTAATCGGCCCCTCAGAGTCAAGTGCTGAATGTGTTGTACTTGGCCCAGTTTTGGTGTCCCATAGGTGAATGGTCCAGAGGTAAACACCATCACCCATCACTGTTGAAACCCAGTAGCCTCTGCTGGCCCCGTGGCTCTCCAAATTAGGTCTGACATCTCGTTTTGATCAGATTCATTGGATTTTAGCGGCCAACCCTTCTGGTTGTTTTTTCTGATTCTGGGTATCCTTTTGTGACATGTTTATTGCCTCCTTCTACTACCTCTGCTCCACTCCATCTGTGCACCTGTGTTCTGAGGTTTGGAGGAAGTGCGTCCTTGTTTTAAGGTTGAGCCTGAGCCAGCGCGCATGTGCTGCTCTGGTGATCTGTTGTTGTAGAGGATGGATGAGAAGCCCCGCCCACTCTCTGCCCTTATTTGTCATTGGCTTCTGTGTTTGTCCTTCATAAATATAGGCTTCTGATTCAGTAACCGTTTTATTAGAACTCCTTAGTAACGCCGTCTTTTCTTCATTTGTAACCTGCCGTTGCCACTGGCCCCTTTACTTCGGTTGTTACACTGTACTGTTATTTAGTGTTGTTAGCACTATTTTCTTTATTGAGTTTCTCTTACTTCAGGCACAACGTGCATTGCTTATGTTTAGTGTGCCATGCACACTTCCACTTTCGAAGCAGCCGGGACAATGGCGGCCACTTGTTTGCAATGCCATAGGTCTCGCATTTAAATGCGAAATCTATGGCATTAAAAAATTATATTATTTTTTAACATTAAATTATTGGTGACCACTTGTCTTCTTGTGTGCAGCTCGCCCAAATCATCGTTTTATTTTTTTACTTTCAATCATGCCAGCTGCAACATTTTTTTAAAAATCCTTAGTCTTTAGAGAAGGAAGCTGGGGTGGGGGAGGTGACACGGCTGCACAGGCTCGGATTGGCTAACTGTATGGTGACTCCCATTGGTTGCTAGTAAAAACGTGCATGCCCTTCGCTTCTCCTATTGGCCCTGAGTGCAAGCTGCCGATACACAGAACCTTTTTACTTTCTACTAGTTGCAATTCTACTTCTGAGGCTTGTAAATGACACAAAATTCGTTTTTTTTCTTGTATTATTAAATTATTAAATACAAGCATTAGATTATTTCTAAACTGACGATACTTAGTTACTTCGATAATTTTAAAATTATGAAAATACACTCCTCGCCATTAACCAGTAAATCACTTTATTGCGAAAAACGTATCATTGGCAAAGTTCTGTGCATGCTCTCCCCAGAAATAACACAGTGAGACATCAGAGGATACACCAACGAAGGATCCTTTATTGCGTTGCCTAGCTTGCTGGCAGAATGAAGGATAATTCTAGGAAGAGCTGCCAATTTTAGAACTGGGTAACCTTGGTGTCGGCTCAACGTCCTGTGATTCTGGGCAAATCACTTAGGGCCATATGTATCAAGCCAAATTGACTTCGCAAACGCCGAAATTCGCAGAATTTCAGCGTTTGCGAATGCAATTTGGCCTAATAGTAGGTATCATGGAAATCTGCTTGCAAAATTTTGCGATTACTTTTAAGGAATCACAAATTTTGCGATTCCTTAAATGCAATGTAAGAAGCCAAAAAAAATTGCAAATTGGCCTTAAGGAATCGCAAATTACCACCAACTTCTAGTTGGTGGTAAGTTGCGAATTCCTTGAAAAATGCTATTTTTGCATTTTTCAAAGTGCCATGTGACTCACATACATGCCCTTAGGGCATGTTTGTGCGCCACATGTGCACCCATGCATATTTAAGGGGTGCAACAGGGTGTCCTTTGGACACCCCTGCATCCTTGAAAACATTCTTAGTTTGCGATTAGCAAATTGCGAATCGCAAATTTCCCATTTGTTCCTATGTGCCTCCAGGCCCATAGAAATGAATGGGAAAGTATTCCTTAATTGCGAATTCGCAATTTGCGAATTCGCAATTAAGGAATATCAAGAAATCGCTATAAAATTGCGATTTTTTTGATACATAGCAATTAGCGAGTCTCAAATAGCGATTTCTTAAAAATCGCTATTACAGAATCGCTAATTGCTACCTTCATACATATGACCCTTAATCTCCCCGTGCTTACCAAAAATAAAAAAAAGCATTTGCAGAGAATTAGGTTGCGCATTTTCCAGAGTTTGAACTATTGGCATTGTAAATGACAATGAATTTTATTTATGTGTTTTCGTTTTCAAAACTGAGACATAAAAGGCATTTCCATTTACAATGCCAATAGCTTAAACTCCCGCTTATGCGAGACCTATTGCATTGCAAATGCTTGTTTGCTTGTGTCTTGCTTTGTCTTGTTGTGCGCTGGGTGGGCAGCTGGCTCATGTGGTTCCATGCTGGATCGGGGTTCTGAACATGAATCAATGAACAAAATGTTTATAGCTAAATGATCTCATTCCAGTCTCGTGCAGAGCGCGCGTTATTCAAAATGGCCACAAAAGGGCGCTCGTTGCCCACAAATTCTTATTTTCCCTACGCTTCCGAGTTTGTGCACCACTGAGCATGTCTCCCTAGTCATCTCAGTAGGCTCTTATATGGACCTACTGGGAGAACTCGAGACGCATATACAGCAGGCTGACGTACATTTTTCCTCGAGTTACGTTCCTTAGTGGAAATAATATGAGAGGTGCCAAGGAGGCAATCCGACCTGCTTACCAAGGAAAATATGCATCTTAAAAACTGTTTGGATGAATAGGGATTAAAAAAAAAGTAAACCTTATAACGGAAGAAGATTTTTCACGGTCATGCTGACTCTGGTTTTGTCTCTATAAAGGGAGAGAAGAAACTGACGACAGTGTTCATTCATATCAACACATAGCTACAAGAAGAGTGCAGTAAACAACAGCATAAACTGTGGGGAAGATTTACAAGCCAATTGCGCCACTTTTGCGTCGCTTTTCCCATGTTAAAAATGACGCAAACGTGGCACAAGGGGCTTGTAAATCTGCCCCTGCATCTTTTGTCATCTGTGACACATTTTAATATGTCAATTTGTTATTTAAGTTACAGGAAATAGAGCACTCGATTCTATTGACAATGTTGACTAATTTTGTTGCATTTATTTTTAATTGTATTTCTTTTTAAAATAAGTAAAAGTAGAAACAATTCTTGTGTATTATAAATGTAAACTCTCATTTGCCATGGATGCTGGCGACGATATGGAAAGAATGGAAATTTGAATCCTATCGAGAAGCAATTGCGGAAAATGCATATGTAGTGAAAAGAAAATTATGGGCCATATGTACAAGGAGTGGAGGAGTGTGTTGTTAGCCTCCTCCGCTTACTAAAATGTGGGGCAGCCTTGCGTTTCCCCCTAAGATGGCGCTAAGTTTAGCAACTTGGCGCCAACGCAGGCATCCTTGCATGCAGGGGAGGATTGTTTATGTGTAGGAAGGTGTCCCTTCCTGTCCATAAACAATCCTAAAATGCCATTCTTTCACTTTTGTGTGTGCTGCTTCATGCAGCACACATGAAAGTTACAAAATGGCATTTTTTTAAAGTCTGTTTATGTACAGGAACGGACACCTTCTTGTACATAAACAAGCCATGGCATTTTGCTTTTTCCATGTGAGCTGTAAAAAGCAAAACCGAGGAGAAATAATGCATTTCTCCTCATTCCGCCATCTTCAGACCAGGGTTTTCCTGATCTTAATTTTTGTGCTGCCTCTATGTACGCCACCCTTGTACATAGGGGGCAGAATCAAATACAATGGGTGTTGCGTGGAACACCCACAACAAAACCCAGTGCACTCCCATTTCACGCTAACAATAGCTTGAAAGGGGGCCTTATGTACAAGGCAGCGTTAAGCCACGCTGCCTTGTACATATGGCACAGCCCCTATCGTCACCACAACGTCCGTAAAAGTGTCATTGTGGTGGCGATAGGGGCTTGTACATGTATAGCATCACAGATGAAAGTGGGTATGGTCTAGGTGTTGTTTTAACACAATTAGATTAAGAAGCACGGTAGTTTTTCAATCATCTAGGACTTGTAGGGGTGCAGAAGAAAAGTTTTTGTGGGGTAACAAATAAAAATGTAGTATTTGGTGATCAAAACAGAAGCTGTATCCTGCTGATGAGGAATTCAGCATTTTTGCACATACCTATTGGCAGTGGCGGCTGGCATGGAGGGGGTAGCTTGGGGGGAAGAGAATTAAAAAAAGTACATTCCTGCTGGGTCCTGTGTCTCTGCTCCTGCTCTCCTGCCTCCTACTCTACGAACAGGAAGCAGGCCGCCAGGCTCCCACCCCTAAGCCAATCACAATGCTGCAATCCAGTGTTGTGATTGGTCTGAGCTCTGGGACATGGCGCTCAGCCAGGGGCTGGAGGGGTGGGCACATTCTCCATGCAGGCTGTAATGCAGGCTGCTTGGAGAATGAGGAAAGTGTGCATGACTGGTTTGAGTGGCTCGAGAGGGCAGACCAAACAGTCATTGCAGACTTAGGATTGGGCAAACCACTACTCCCCTACTCCGAGAGCAGAGGACATGAAGCATAAAAGCATAACATGATAATAACTCTATTATTGTCATTTTATGTTTAAACTTTGCACTGCTTAAAATCAGTCAGGCGATGCTCCTCCGCCATATCAGAGGACCCACCACTGCCTATTGGGTACCAAATACAAACTCAGACCTTACCATAAATCTTCGTTGGATATGCTTACCACTTAAGGAGCAGGAAGAGCGATGCTTCATATTACTAAATGGCTTTTTAGACTACAATATTGTTGTTTTAAAAAAAAAGTATGTTCTAGGAGTATGTAGCATGAAAGCAGATTGTTTATCGAGGTTTCCCTTGCCAGATTTGTCCCCAGAAGAGGAGGCTATTGATGTAGAATTTGTTTAACCCCTTCATTGCGGCGGCTATTCCGCCGCAGTGCTAAGGGGGCGGGGCGGAAGAGCGGCGGGCGCATGCTGGTGACGGTACCGCTCCGTCACCAGCGTCGGTTGCCCTGTGCTTATGACGGAGCGGTTCCGTCATGGCCCCGCCCGATCAATAGAACGCTCAGCGCAGGCGCGGAATTCGCGCCGCACATGAGCGGTGGGCGGGCCATGAGGGAACCGCTCTGTCATCAGCACAGCGCCACCGCAGCTGATGACGGAGCGGTTCGTCATCAGCAGGGAAGAGGTTAAGAGATGAAGGGGCATCAGTAAAAAGCGATGGCGAAGATGTATTGATGAGGACAGTGAATTAGCAGGATTGAAAGACAATATTGCTAATGGGTAGAGAAAAGAGATGGAAGAGGATGTGTTAGGAAAGTTCCAGTTGATTTAGCCAGTTTCTGAGTTTAGTGAGTTGTGGATAAAACTGCCCCAGGAGGGAATGAGCAAGTGGTACATGTCTGTTTTGGGCAAAACGTGATGGCATTGCTTAGCAAGAGGCATGCATGTTTAGATGTTGACCATGAAGATGATGGTGAGATTGTATTTTTGGTGGGCTGGAATGGATAACAATCTGGAGCGATGTTTAAGGGACTGTTACACTGTATGTTGAGTGGCAAATCAAATGCTGTAAAGGAAACTCCCATCATGCCATTGAGGTTTAGGTCATTATCTGCATACCTTTTTGTAGTGGTGATACAAAGGCTAAAAGGGCAATTGTCTTATTTGATTATTACTAAGAATGGCCCAAAATAAGGATGATGGATGAGGTGAAGACAGTGAATATAATTACTTTCTTTAGAGACATGTTCATGAGGAGGAATTCCAGAGGAGATGATTCCAAAAATGGTCCTCAATTTGTTACCCAGTGTATGCAGGATTCTTGACAGCACATTCTGCTGTATGCCACAAGACTACATGATACCACCCCAGGCAGAATGGTTAGGTAGAGAGATTTACCAGATTTCTAGGTTATTGTTTGCAAATGATTTTTTATGAGTGGAAAAGATTGGATGGAGGAGGTGAGAAAGTTCCTCTGGAGTTACTGGACCACACCACATTCTGTTACAAGTCAGTCCCCATTTGTATTGTTGCATTGAAGGAAGCCCAACACTGTTTTAAAAAAACTTTTTTAGGGTGGATGAGAAAGTGTGAAAGGGTGGGATTTTCCTGAGCAGCAGTGACAAGGAGGACGGAAGCTAAACAAATGATATACCAGAAAACAAAACAATGACAGATTGCAGAGGTTTTGCTAAAGTCTTTTCGATTAGGTGACTGTGTGCATGTTAGACTAGGCGGTAATGTTCGAAGGGAAGACTCAAAATTATCAGAACCCAGAAGGATTCAATGTGTTCTTGGTAACACTGTCATGTTTGGGAATGGGGAAAAGTGGATCACAAGGAAGCTGGCTTATTGTAACGGTGCATGTTATACACCTCCAAAGAAGTCTGAGAATGGAGCAACTGACTGTGAGAGTAGATCAGAGCAAGAACCAATAGTAAACTTTTGTCTGAAGTGGCTGAATGACTATGATCCATAACTTCTTTTTATCAAGCCTGTTCCATAAGACTGCTTTTACTTTATGTATATTTTTGTGAGCAATTTATTGCAATATTGCATTCTGTACATATGTTATTCCTGTAGAGATATTAATATGTTGTAATATGTTTTCTTTATATCATGTTTTTGTTATTTGAATGTGAGAAGATGTATTATATCTGTGTTACTTTAAGAGTGGAATTGAAGTACATCATATGAAATGTTTGTTGTAGGAAGACATGAGATTCAACTCTGACATTGATGGGTTCTTGAAGGTGATTTTATTGTGCTCCGCTCTCCAATAAATGTTGCATCCTCATCACATGAGTAAACAACTTTCTTTTTAGGGTGGATTGCTTCAGGTATCATGTTTGCCCTGAGTGAAAATGTTCCGCTGCGACCAAGGTCCATAAAATAAGGCAAGTAATATATTTGTATTTATTTTATTTATTTAAAAGGTTTTATATAGCGCAAACAAGATCCTGAAGGAAATCAGAGCGCTTTACAACAGGCAGGAAGAAAGGACAAGAGGGTAGTATAAACATCAATTGGAAAACAAACAAAAAAAAAAGATAATATAGTAAACAGGTGTACGCAGGTGGAATAAAAAATAAAAAAGCAGAAGAGGAGATCGATTATAGATGGAGGTACCATGGTGATAAGAACAAAGTCAGATGAATTAGGTGTGCCTACTCCCCTTACGGTAGAAATGTGCTTATTAGTAATCTTTTGGCTTCCAATTTGAATCCAATCCGAGAAACCCATTCTGTTTTGTAGGATGGGTATCAGGATGTCATGATGAACCGTGTCGAAAGCTGAGGAAAGGTCAAGGACGATCAGTAGGCAGGATTCATTTTTGTCTAGCATTTTCAAAATGTCATCCATAACGAGTGTGAGGGCCGATTCGGTGATGTGTCCCTTCCGAAAACCGGATTTATGCTGGTCAAGAAGTTGGTAAGTTTCTATGTGAGCACAGAGTTGGGATTGCACACATTTTTCAAGGAGTTCTGCTAGGATGGGAATGTTGGGAGATAGGGCGGAAATTATTGAGATCAGATTTGTCAGCATTGGTTTTTTTTAGAATGAGTGAGACCTGGGCTGCTTTTAGGCAGTCAGGGATCGAGCCTTGAGATAAGGAAGCATTTTGCAATCCTGGTCCAGGTGGGAATGAGAGCGCTTTTGATTTCCTTGAAGATGGCCGGAGGCAAGGGGTCATTGAAGTGGTTGGACGGGTTAATAATCTGGCGAATTTTCTCGATGTCTCTTTCACTAAATGGGGAAAAGGTGCCCCAAGATGCATTGTTCTTGGCTATCATGAGGGTCGAGTTGCCCTTTTCAGAGAAGTCATGGGGTGAGGCGGCAATAGAAAAGGGCAATAGAGCCTTCTTAGATGCAAGGTCAGTGGAGATGAGTTGTGATTTCTCAGTGAAAAAAAAACGCTAATTCCTCACATGAGGGTGGGTTGCCACTCGGATCTGAGAGGTCTGGACCGTTGACCGATTGTTGTTTGACCAATTCTAAGAGTTTCCTGCTGCGATTTGCTGCTTGGTCTAGTTGTAGTCTGAAATAGTCAGACTTAGCTCTCTTGACTTGTTTATGTAGAGGCTCTTGACATCTCTCAGGAGCTTTAGTTGGTCCGAGGAGGGATTGGATCACCAGGAGCGTTCAACTGCTCTAAGGTTGAGATGTTCCGAGTTTAAGCTCTCATTATACCACGGTTTGGATATTTTTGATGCAGTATTTTTAAGCTGGAGTGGAGCAATGTCATCCATGATGATGGCCATGTTAGAGTTGTAGGTGTCGTGAGAGTTTGCAGCTCGACCAAGTAAGCTTTGGAGGAGAGGACAGATTTGCACTGGGCAGCTAGATTGTCATGGTTTATTGATCTGAGATCCCTCTTCCATATCTTTGATTTAAGAGGTTGAGCCTTCTTCAACACCACCTCCCTGTTGATATAAAAGAGGATGCTGTGATTGTTCCACCAGTCACAAAGGGTTGTGGATTCTAAGGTGATGGTCTGTTCTTTGTAGAAGATGAGGTCTAAAGTTTCACCTTTAATGTGGGTTGGTTGGTCACAGTGCTGAATCAAATCTTGATCATTCAGAAATGATTTAAGGCAGGATACCGCAGGGTCATATGGCTAGCAGAAGTGCATTCAGACACAGCCTATCTGCTGTTCCAGCTGGTGTGGCTCCTGCAGGGTTCACTATTTGCTGGCCATAGCAGAAGCTTGTTTCCGGTCCAGGGAAGACATGGCTTGGCAGAGTGGGCTAAAGAACGGTGATGGATTAAACCCAGATCTTTTGACTGGGTGTGAGTGTTTGATTGATTCAGATGCTCCGTCCATCACCACCCCCTTTTGTACCGCATTTGGCAGCCATAAGTGTGGCAGGGTATGCTCAGACGTGAGTCCCTTGCTCACTTTGCCACTGGATTCAAGCAAGCCGGGCTGAAGACGGCTGGAATGCCAGAAACCGGTCCTCGGTAGCTTGTTTCCAGTCCAGGGAAGACATGGCTTGGCAGTTCGGGCTGGACTGTTCCCATGAGGCACAGGGTCAGACTGATTTGCATATAGCCATGTCTGAACTGGGGTGGCAGAGTGGGCTAAAGAACGGTGATGGATTAAACCCAGATCATTTGACTGGGTGTGAGTGTTTGATTGATTCAGATGCTCCGTCCATCACCACCCCCTTTTGTACCGCTTTTGGCCGCCATAAGTGTGGCAGGGTATGCTCAGACGTGAGTCCCTTGCTCACTTTGCCACTGGATTCAAGCAAGCCGGGCTGAAGACGGCTGGAATGCCAGAAACCGGTCCTCGGAAGCTTGTTTCCAGTCCAGGAAGACATGGCTTTGCAGTTCGGGCTGGACTGTTCCCATTAGGCACAGGGTCAGACTGATTTGCATATAGCCATGTCTGAACTGGGGTGGCAGAGTGAGCTAAAGAACGGTGATGGATTAAACCCAAGTGTGAGTGTGACACCATTCTGCACGTTGTAGTATGTTATTTGAAACCGTTTCTTGTGTGATGATAGTCATATGTTATAGCGTATATCAATTATGATATTTTTTTCAACAGAGCTCCTCGACAAAGGACCATGCCCGAAATGCATCGGAGTGTGTGTTTTTTGATGTAAATATGAATTGGATATTTTGAAATGAGGATTTGAAATGAAATATTCTTCCAATGAATATCGTACATAAATGAACTTGTTGAATTCAAGAACAACGATTAAATAATCAAACAAAAATTCAACGGAGTCTGTCCTTTGTGACGAACCAAAAGGTGTGCCTAATCTCAGGGACGCACTTACGATGTTTTTGCGTAACTAAGTATCTAGGAACACAGAAACATAAAACATAACCAACTTTATAGCCCAACTGAGGATTCTTGGCGTTCTCACCCCTTTTCTAGTTTGCCACTTGAGTGAGGGGTTCCTTCCTGCCAGCCTTAGTCCTTTCCTGTACCTAAGAGAGGTGCTCTTTCAAGGGATGCAGAGGGATAGATACAGACATGGTAGACTTCTTTGTTCCACTCCACAAGTGTTGGTAGACTCCATTTTTCCTTTAGGTTGTGCCAAAAGTGATTGTTAAGAGTAACCCTTTTTCAAACTCCACACGTCTCGAGAGCACTATAAACGCAGAGCTATCTGTGTAAACCTACACCTCGTCAAAACTAGGGGTGTGCAAAATGTAGACAATTTGCTGTTGTGTGATTATGTGAAATTACAGCAAAATTATGCAAATGACAAGTAATTATGAAAAATGCAGACCTGTACTTTCATGCTATATTTTAGCGCAAAAAGCCTCCTCACGTCTATTTTTGCCACGAGAACGCATTCAAACAAGAGCACTGTGCACAATAGACACTAGCTTTCTGTTATTCCTGTGTACTCGTTCTATATGTTTACTTCAAATTTGCAAGATTTGTGCCAATTACTGTATTTTTACTGAGAATGGTGCATAGTTATGAAAGGTAGTATAATAGCTTGATTTAAAGTAATTCGCGTAAGGAGAGAATTTTATGCAAATTATGCCAATGTTATTTCAATTTCGCTCAAACCTACTCACAACTGCTATTCCCCTGTGAGATACAGGATGTTTGCTATGCTCGTATAATGCAATGTATCTCTCTGGTACTGCAGACTTTATAAGGCGAACACTGATATTTAGAAGAGATATGTTTTCAGCAATTTCCTACACCTATTGAATTCCTTACAGGATCGAATTTGAGGAGGTAGCCTGTTCCAGTGATGGGGAGGGCTAGGTAAAAAAATGAGCAGCCTCCATATCAGGTCATAAGTATACTTTGAGTGCTTAACAGAGCTTTAACCCTTAGACCTCAGGTTTCTACTCAGTTGGTACCAAGAAAGCCTCATGCGAAGGTAGGCAGGGCCAACACCAAATAGTGCTACGTATGTAAGGCACATGAGTTTAACACCTTGGATGCTAAGGGGTTTTCCCGTCCTGTGCTGACATTTGGTGATTGCCATTCTGCATGACGAGTTATCCTTGTCATCAGCACAGCTCAACCAGTGCATCATGACGAGTTACCCTTGTCATTAGCAGTGAAGAGGTTAAACTTGAGTTTCCCTGTGAGTAGTCAGTGAAAGCTCTTAAAGAAAGCTCAGAGGGAGCTCCGTAAGGGAGTTTACAGACCAGGCAGGCTGCTGTATGTTTTACCACATGGAGTTTGGACAGGAGAGTTTAGTCATCGCTACCATAAGTGCATTCCCATAGTCCAGATGGCTCACTATGAGGGCCTGTACCACTGTTTTCCTAAGGTTGATAGGAAGATAGGTGAACACTTACCTGAGCAGCTGCAGGGTGCCGTACAAGGTACCACACATGGAATTCATATGTTCCTTCTTAGAACGCTTGTTTTCCACCAGAAAGCCCAAATATTTGACCATTCCCGAGGACAGGGGGCTATGCCAAGCTCTTTCAGCTGCCAGTCCTCTGAGCAAAGGTCCTGTGCTTTAACAAACAGGAGGATTTCCATCTACCCTGCTTTAAATTGTAAGTAGCTCACTTTCATCCATTAGCTGACTTTCCTCATACAGTCCATAAACTGGGCATTAGAGGCTTCAGGGTTGTGTCCCATTGAAATCACGTTTTGGGTGTCGTCCTTAGGATAAAGTCTATACGCATTTCCTTACCTGCCTGGAAACCTGAGTGTGCCAGAACTGAGCCCTTTCACTCCTGCACTGAAGTTAGGTACCACTTATTTGGTTATTCTACCCACATAGTCAACAGGAGCACTTGTCAGGTCCCTTTAACTACATCATCAAGAAGCCATTAGTGTGTGCCTTGTCTTCAATGTCAGTGTCCACCATTGACTCATAATTGCTTACCCATGTGTCTCTCTCCCCATGGCTCCCCACGTCAAGGCCTTCCAGTGTCAGTTTCTCCCTGTACCTATGGCTTCCAGTGATTCACAAAGCCTGACCGTATATCCAAGACACTCACATGCCCATGCGTTCCAGTCTCCTCGTATCTCTACACCTATAGGAGTCATGAGTTTATGATGGCTTAGATAGTATATATCTAGCTACAAACCAGCACAGCACTGAACAAAGATGGGGTAAACAGTAGAAGTACAGAGGAAGGGGAACACTCCTAGTGTTTCACAGTGTCCCTTCCTTGCAGTCTTTCCAAGTGTCTGTGTTATCTGTGTCCCCCAGTGTCATGCCTCCACATCTCTGCGTTATCATCTCTGTGTATCGCCATGTGAATGTCTACACATTCCTGGCCATGTCCCACTCTTTGTTCTTTCTGTGTCCTTCTCTCCTCATGTTCATGTGCCCTTGTGTCTTTCTCCTGTGACCTTGTTGCATAATGCCCCTGCCTCCTGTTTCTTTGTTACAGGCCCTTGTCTCCTCAAATTCCTATATTCCTGTGTCTTCTTTCTGCGCCCTTATCCCCTAATATTCATGTCTCTGTGTATCTCTGGTCTATGTCCGTTCTCCTCTTGTCAGGTTTCCATGTGTCTCTCCTCCATATTCGTCTCTTCTCATCTTCATATCTCCCTTGCATGTCTTGTTTCATGCCTTGTTATCCTGTATCTGTCTTGCATGCATTTATCTCCTGTGCATGTTACCCTATGTCTGTCTTCACTGACTTTGTCTCCTCATGCCCATTTTACCCTGTGTCTGTCTTCTATGTCCTTGTCTCCTCATGTCCATTTTACCCTGTGTCTGTCTTCTATGCCCTTGCTCCTCATGTCCAAGTCTCCCTGTGTCTGTACTCCATGCTCTTCTCCCCTTATGTCTGTGACTCTGTCTTCCATGCACTGTCTCATGTCCATGTCTCCCTGTATCTGTCTTCGGTACCCTTCTTGACTCATGTACATTTCTCTGTGTATCTGTCTGTCGTCCGTGCCCTTGTCTCCGCATGTCTATGTCTTTGGCTGTCTGTCCTCTGTGCCCTTATTTCTTCATATCAATGTCTATGTCTGTCTCTCCTCCGTGCTCTTTTCCATGCCCTTGTTTCCTCATGTCTATGTCTCTGTCTGTCTGTCCTCCATGCCCTTGTTTCTTCATGTCTATGTCTCTGTCTGTCTGTCTGTCCTCCGTGCCCTTGTCTCCTCATGTCAATGTCTCAGTAGGTCTGTCTTCCTTGCCCTGGTCTCTTAATGGCCATGTTTCTGTGTGTCCGTCTTCTGTTCTGTGTCTTTGTGTCCTCCTGTCTCTGTGTCTCGATTCTGTGTCCTTTCCTCCTCATGTTCATCTCTCCTTCTGTCTCCACTGAGTGCCCTTGCTCCTCATGTCCATGTCTCCTTGTGCCCGTCTTCTGTGCTCTTGTCTCTTCATGTGCATCTTTCCCTGTGTCTGTCGTCTATTTCCTTGCTCCTTATGTCCATATTTCCTTGTGTCTGTCTTCTATGTCCTTGTCCGCTCATGTCCATGTTACAGTGTGTCTGTCTTGTATTCTCTTGTCTCCTCATGCCCGTGTTACCCTGTTTCTGTCTTCTATGCCCTTGCTCTTCATGTCCTCGTCTCTAAGTGTCTCTCCGAAGTGCTCTTTTCCCTTCATATCCGCGTCTTCGTGCGTCTTTCCTTCATACTCTTCTCTCCTCATGTCGATGTCTCCATGTGTCTGTCTTCATACCCTGTCTCATGTCCATGTCTCCCTCTATCTGTCTCTTGTACCGTTCTCGGCTCAAGTCCATTTCTCTGTGGCTGTCTGAGCCTAGTGTCCATGTCTCATCATGTCCATGTCTGTGTATCTGTCCTCTGTGCTCTTGTCTCTTCATGTCCATGTCTCTGTCTGTCTGTGCTCCATGCCCATGTCTCCTAATGTCCATGTCTCTGTCTGTCTGTCCTCCGTGCCCATGTCTCCTCATGCCATGTCTCTGTCTGTCTGTCCTCTGTGCCCTTGGCTCCTCATGTCCATGCCTCTGTCCATCTGTCCTCTGTGCCCTCGTCTCCTCATGTCCATGTGTCTGTCTGTCTCTCCTGCATGCCCATGTCTCCTCATGTCCATGTCTCTGTCTGTCTGTCCTCCGTGCCCATGTCTCCTCATGCCATGTCTCTGTCTGTCTGTCCTCCGTGCCCTTGTCTCCTCATGTCCATATGTCTGTTTGTCTGCCCTCCATGCCTTTGTTTCCTCATGTCCATGTGTCTGTCTGTCTGTCCTCCGTGCCCTTGTCTCCTCATGTCCATGTCTCTGTCTGACTGTCCTCTTGCCCTTGTCTCCTCATGCCATGTCTCTGTCTGTCTGTCCTCCATGCCCATGTCTCCTCATGTCCATGTCTCTGACTGTCTGTCCTCCATGCCCATGTCTCCTCATGCCATGTCTCTGTCTGTCTGTCCTCCATGCCCATGTCTCCTCATGTCCATGTCTCTGTCTGTCTGTCCTCCACGCACATGTTTCCTCATGTCCATGTCTGTCTGTCTGTGCTCTGTGCTCATGTCTCCTCATGCCATGTCTCTGTCTGTCTGTCCTCCGTGCCCTTGGCTCCTCATGTTCATGACTCTGTCCATCTGTCCTCCGTGCCCTTGTCTCTTCATGCCCATGTGTCTGTCTGTTTGCCCTCCATGCCCTTGTTTCCTCAAGTCCTTGTCTCTGTCTGTCTGTTCTCTGTGCCCTTGTCTCCTCATGTCCATGTCTCTGTCTGTCTGTCCTTGTGCCCTTGTCTCCTCATGCCATGTCTCTGTCTGTCTAGCTTCCATGCCTATGTCTCCTCATGTCCATCTCTCTGTCTGTCTGTCCTCCGTGCCCTTGTTTCCTCATGTCCATGTCTCTTTCTGTCTGTCCTCCGTGTCCTTGTCTCCTCATGTCCCTGTGTCTGTCTGTCTGTCCACCATGCCCATATCTCCTCAAGCCATGTCTTTGTCTGTCTGTCCTCCATGCCCATGTCTCCTCATGTCCATGTCTCTGTCTGTCTGTCCTCCATGCCCATGTCTCCTCATTTCCATGTCTCTGTCTGTCTGTCCTCTGTGCCCATGTCTCCTCATGCCATGTCTCTGTCTGTCTATCCGCTGTGCCCTTGGCTCCTCATGTCCATGTCTCTGTCCATCTGTCCTCCGTGCCCTTGTCTCCTGTCAGCCCTCCATGCCCTTGTTTCCTCATGTCCTTGTCTCTGCCTGTCTGTCCTCCGTGCCATTGTCTCCTCATGTCCATGTCTCTGTCTGTCTGTCCTCGTGCCCTTGTCTCCTCATGCCATGTCTCTGTCTGTCTGTCTTCCATGCCTATGTCTCCTCATGTCCATGTCTCTGTCCTCTGTCTGTTTGTCCTCCATGCCCTTGTTTCCTCATGTCCATGTCTCTGTCTGTCTGTCCTCTGTGCCCTTGTCTTCTCATGTCCATGTGTCTGTCTGTCTGCCCTCCGTGCCCTTGTTTCCTCATGTCCATATCTCTGTGTGTCTGTCCCTGTACCAGTGGCTCCTCATTTCCATGTGTCTGTCTGTCTGCTCTCCATGCCCTTGTTTCTTCATGTCCATGTCTCTGTCGGTCTGTCCTCCATGCCCTTGTCTCCTCATGTCCATGTCTCTATCTGTCCGTCCTCCGTGCCCATGTCTCCTCATGCCATGTCTCTGTCTGTCTGTCCTCCGTGCCCTTGGCTCCTCATGTCCATGTCTCTGTTCATCTGTCCTCTGTGCCCTTGTCTCCTCATGTCCATGTGTCTGTCTGTCTGTCCTCCGTGCCCTTGTTTCCTCATGTCCATGTCTCTTTCTGTCTGTCCTCCGTGCCCATGTCTCCTCATGCCATGTCTCTGTCTGTCTGTCCTCCGTGCCCTTGGCTCCTCATGTCCATGTCTCTGTTCATCTGTCCTCTGTGCCCTTGTCTCCTCATGTCCATGTGTCTGTCTGTCTGTCCTCCGTGCCCTTGTCTCCTCATGTCCATGTGTCTGTTTGTCTGCCCTCCATGCCCTTGTCTCCTCATGTCCATGTCCATGTCTCTGTCTGACTCTGTTCTATGTCCGTTCTCCTCTTGTCAGGTTTCCATGTGTCTCTCCTCCATATTCGTCTCTTCTCATGTTCATATCTCCCTTGCATGCCTTGTTTCATGCCTTGTTATCCTGTATCTGTCTTGCATGCATTTATCTCCTGTGCATGTTACCCTATGTCTGTCTTCACTGACTTTGTCTCCTCATGCCCATTTTACCCTGTGTCTGTCTTCTATGTCCTTGTCTCCTCATGTCCATTTTACCCTGTGTCTGTCTTCTATGCCCTTGCTCTTCATGTCCTCGTCTCTAAGTGTCTCTCCTAAGTGCTCTTTTCCCTTCATATCCGCGTCTTCGTGCGTCTTTCCTTCATACTCTTCTCTCCTCATGTTGATGTCTCCATGTGTCTGTCTTCATGCCCTGTCTCATGTCCATGTCTCCCTCTATCTGTCTCTTGTACCGTTCTCGGCTCAAGTCCATTTCTCTGTGGCTGTCTGAGCCTAGTGTCCATGTCTCATCATGTCCATGTCTGTGCATCTGTCCTCTGTGCCCTTGTTTCTTCATGTCAATGTCTCTGTCTGTCTGTCCTCCATGCTCTTGTCTCTTCATGTCCATGTCTCTGTCTGTCTGTGCTCCATGCCCATGTCTCCTAATGTCCATGTCTCTGTCTGTCTGTCCTCCGTGCCCATGTCTCCTCATGCCATGTCTCTGTCTGTCTGTCCTCCGTGCCCTTGGCTCCTCATGTCCATGCCTCTGTCCATCTGTCCTCTGTGCCCTCGTCTCCTCATGTCCATGTGTCTGTCTGTCTCTCCTGCATGCCCATGTCTCCTCATGTCCATGTCTCTGTCTGTCTGTCCTCCGTGCCCATGTCTCCTCATGCCATGTCTCTGTCTGTCTGTCCTCCGTGCCCTTGTCTCCTAATGTCCATGTGCCTGTTTGTCTGCCCTCCATGCCCTTGTTTCCTCATGTCCATGTGTCTGTCTGTCTGTCCTCCGTGCCCTTGTCTCCTCATGTCCATGTCCATGTCTCTGTCTGACTGTCCTCTTGCCCTTGTCTCCTCATGCCATGTCTCTGTCTCTCTGTCCTCCATGCCCATGTCTCCTCATGTCCATGTCTCTGACTGTCTGTCCTCCATGCCCATGTCTCCTCATGCCATGTCTCTGTCTGTCTGTCCTCCATGCCCATGTCTCCTCATGTCCATGTCTCTGTCTGTCTGTCCTCCATGCACATGTTTCCTCATGTCCATTTCTCTGTCTGTCTGTGCTCTGTGCTCATGTCTCCTCATGCCATGTCTCTGTCTGTCTGTCCTCCGAGCCCTTGGCTCCTCATGTCCATGACTCTGTCCATCTTTCCTCCGTGCCCTTGTCTCTTCATGCCCATGTGTCTGTCTGTTTGCCCTCCATGCCCTTGTTTCCTCAAGTCCTTGTCTCTGTCTGTCTGTCCTCCGTGCCCTTGTCTCCTCATGTCCATGTCTCTGTCTGTCTGTCCTTGTGCCCTTGTCTCCTCATGCCATGTCTCTGTCTGTCTGGCTTCCATGCCTATGTCTCCTCATGTCCATCTCTGTCTGTCTGTCCTCCGTGCCCTTCTTTCCTCATGTCCATGTCTCTTTCTGTCTGTCCTCTGTGTCCTTGTCTCCTCATGTCCCTGTGTCTGTCTGTCTGTCCACCATGCCCATATCTCCTCAAGCCATGTCTTTGTCTGTCTATCCTCCATGCCCATGTCTCCTCATGTCCATGTCTCTGTCTGTCTGTCCTCCATGCCCATGTCTCCTCATGTCCATGTCTCAGTCTGTCTGTCCTCTGTGCCCATGTCTCCTCATGCCATGTCTCTGTCTGTCTGTCCGCTGTGCCCTTGGCTCCTCATGTCCATGTCTCTGTCCATCTGTCCTCCGTGCCCTTGTCTCCTCATGTCCATGTGTCAGTCTGTCAGCCCTCCATGCCCTTGTTTCCTCATGTCCTTGTCTCTGCCTGTCTGTCCTCCGTGCCATTGTCTCCTCATGTCCATGTCTCTGTCTGTCTGTCCTCGTGCCCTTGTCTCCTCATGCCATGTCTCTGTCTGTCTGTCTTCCATGCCTATGTCTCCTCATGTCCATGTTTCTGTCCTCTGTCTGTTTGTCCTCCATGCCCTTGTTTCCTCATGTCCATGTCTCTGTCTGTCTGTCCTCTGTGCCCTTGTCTTCTCATGTCCATGTGTCTGTCTGTCTGCCCTCCGTGCCCTTGTTTCCTCATGTCCATATCTCTGTGTTTCTGTCCCTGTACCAGTGGCTCCTCATTTCCATGTTTCTGTCTGTCTGCTCTCCATGCCCTTGTTTCTTCATGTCCATGCCTCTGTCTGTCTGTCCTCGGTGCCCTTGGCTCCTCATATCCATGTCTCTGTCTGTCTGTCCTCCATGCCCTTGTCTCCTCTTGTCCATGTCTCTATCTGTCCGTCCTCCATGCCCATGTCTCCTCATGCCATGTCTCTGTCTGTCTGTCCTCCGTGCCCGTGGCTCCTCATGTCCATGTCTCTGTTCATCTGTCCTCTGTGCCCTTGTCTCCTCATGTCCATGTGTCTGTATGTCTGTCCTCCGTGCCCTTGTTTCCTCATGTCCATGTCTCTTTCTGTCTGTCCTCCGTGCCCATGTCTCCTCATGCCATGTCTCTGTCTGTCTGTCCTCCGTGCCCTTGTCTCCTCATGTCCATGTGTCTGTTTGTCTGCCCTCCATGCCCTTGTTTCCTCATGTCCATGTGTCTGTCTTTCTGTCCTCCGTGCCCTTGTCTCCTCATGTCCATGTCCATGTCTCTGTCTGACTGTCCTCTTGCCCTTGTCTCCTCATGCCATGTCTCTGTCTGTCTGTCCTCCATGCCCATGTCTCCTCATGTCCATGTCTCTGACTGTCTGTCCTCCATGCCCATGTCTCCTCATGCCATGTCTCTGTCTGTCTGTCCTCCGTGCCCTTGGCTCCTCATGTCCATGACTCTGTCCATCTGTACTCTGTGCCCTTGTCTCCTCATGTCAATATGTCTGTCTGTCTGTCCTCCGGGCCCTTGGCTCCTCATGTCCATGTCTCTGTCCATCTGTCCTCTGTGCCCTTGGCTCCTCATGTCCATGTCTCTGTCTGTCTGTCCTCCATGCCCTTGTCTCCTCATGTCCATGTCTCTATCTGTCCGTCCTCCGTGCCCATTTCTCCTCATGCCATGTCTCTGTCTGTCTGTCCTCCGTGCCCTTGGCTCCTCATGTACATGTCTCTGTCCATCTGTCCTCTGTGCCCTTGTCTCCTCATGTCCATGTGTCTGTCTGTCTGTCCTCCGCGCCCTTGGCTCCTCATGTCAATATCTCTGTCCATCTGTCCTCTGTGCCCTTGTCTCCTCATGTCCATGTGTCTGTCTTTCTGCCCTCCATGCCCTTGTTTCCTCATGTCCATCTCTCTGTCTGTCTGTCCTCCGTGCCCTTGTATCCTCATGTCCATGTCTCTGTCCGTCTGTCCTCGTGCCCTTGTCTCCTCATACCATGTCTCTGTCTGTCTGTCCTCCATGCCCATGTCTCCTCTTGCCTATGTCTCTGTCTGTCTGTCCTCCGTGCCTTTGTTTTCTCATGTCCATGACTCTGTCTGTCTGTCCTCCGTGCCCTTGTTTCCTCATGTCCATGTCTCTTCAAATTCCTATATTCCTGTGTCTTCTTTCTGCGCCCTTATCCCCTAATATTCATGCCTCTGTGTATCTCTGTTCTATGTCCGTTCTCTTCCTGTCAGGTTTCCATGTGTCTCTCCTCCTTATTATTCTCTTCTCATGTTAATATCTCCCTTGCATGCCTTGTTTCATGCCTTGTCATCCTTTATCTGTTTTGCATGCATTTATCTCCTGTGCATGTTACCCTATGTCTGTCTTCACTGCCTTTGTTTCCTCATGCCCATTTTACCCTGTGTCTGTCTTCTATGTCCTTGTCTCCTCATGTCCATTTTACCCTGTGTCTGTCTTCTATGCCCTTGCTCCTCATGTCCACGTCTCCCTGTGTCTGTACTCCATGCTCTTCTCCCCTTATGTCTGTGACTCTGTCTTCCATGCACTGTCTCATGTCCATGTCTCCCTGTATCTGTCTTCGGTACCCTTCTTGACTCATGTCCATTTCTCTGTGTATCTGTCTGTCGTCCGTGCCCTTGTCTCCGCATGTCTATGTCTCTGTCTGTCTGTCCATGTCTATGTCTCTGTCTGTCTGTCTGTCCTCCGTGCCCTTGTCTCCTCATGTCAATGTCTCAGTAGGTCTGTCTTCCTTGCCCTGGTCTCTTAATGGCCATGTTTCTGTGTGTCCGTCTTCTGTTCTGTGTCTTTGTGTCCTCCTGTCTCTGTGTCTCGATTCTGTGTCCTTTCCTCCTCATGTTCATCTCTCCCTCTGTCTCCACTGAGTGCCCTTGCTCCTCATGTCCATGTCTCCTTGTGCCCGTCTTCTGTGCTCTTGTCTCTTCATGTGCATCTTTCCCTGTGTCTGTTGTCTATTTCCTTGCTCCTTATGTCCATATTTCCTTGTGTCTGTCTTCCATGTCCTTGTCTCCTCATGTCCATGTTACAGTGTGTCTGTCTTGTATTCTCTTGTCTCCTCATGCCCGTGTTACCCTGTTTGTGTCTTCTATGCCCTTGCTCCTCATGTCCTCGTCTCTAAGTGTCTCTCCTCAGTGCTCTTTTCCCTTCATATCCGCGTCTCCGCGCGTCTGTCCTTCATGCTCTTCTCTCCTCATGTCGATGTCTCCATGTGTCTGTCTTCATGCCCTGTCTCATGTCCATGTCTCCCTCTATCTGTCTCTTGTACCGTTCTCGGCTCATGTCCATTTCTCTGTGGCTGTCTGAGCCTAGTGTCCATGTCTCATCATGTCCATGTCTGTGTGTCTGTCCTCTGTGCCCTTGTTTCTGCATGTCAATGTCTCTGTCTGTCTGTCCTCCATGCTCTTGTCTCCTCATGTCCATGTCTCTGTCTGTCTGTCCTCCATGCCCATGTCTCCTCATGTCCATGTCTCTGTCTGTCTGTCCTCCTTGCCCATGTCTCCTCATGCCATGTCTCTGTCTGTCTGTCCTCTGTGCCCTTGTCTCCTCATGTCCATGTGTCTGTCTGTCTCTCCTTCATGCCCATGTCTCCTCATGTCCATGTCTCTGTCCGTCTGTCCTCCATGCCCATGTCTCCTCATGCCATGTCTCTGTCTGTCTGTAATCTGTGCCCATGTCTCCTCATGCCATGTCTCTGTCTGTCTGTCCTCCGTGCCCTTGTCTCCTCATGTCCATGTGTCTGTTTGTCTGCCCTCCATGCCCTTGTTTCCTCATGTCCATGTGTCTGTCTGTCCTCCGTGCCCTTGTCTCCTCATGTCCATGTCCATGTCCATGTCTCTGTCTGTCTGTCCTCTTGCCCTTGTCTCCTCATGCCATGTATCTGTCTGTCTGTCCTCCATGCCCCTGTCTCATGTCCATGTCTCTGACTGTCTGCCCTCCATGCCCATGTCTCCTCATGCCATGTCTCTGTCTGTCTGTCCTCCATGCCCATGTCTCCTCATGTCCATGTCTCTGTCTATCTGTGGTCTGTGCTCAAGTCTCCTCATGCCATGTCTCTGTCTGTCTGTCCTCCGTGCCCTTGGCTCCTCATGTCCATGACTCTGTCCATCTGTCCTCCGTGCCCTTGTCTCCTCATGTCCATTAGTCTGTCTATTTGCCCTCCATGCCCTTGTTTCCTCATGTCCATGTCTCTGTCTGTCTGTCCTTGTGCCCTTGTCTCCTCATGCCATGTCTCTGTCTGTCTGGCTTCCATGCCTATGTCTCCTCATGTCCATCTCTCTGTCTGTCTGTCCTCCGTGCCCTTGTTTCCTCATGTCCATGTCTCTTTCTGTCTGTCCTCCGTGTCCTTGTCTCCTCATGTCCATGTGTCTGTCTATCTGTCCTCCATGCCCATGTCTCCTTATGACATGTCTCTCTCTGTCTGTCCTCCATGCCCATGTCTCCTCTTTTCCATGTCTCTGTCAGTCTGTCCTCCATGCCCATGTCTCCTCATGTCCATGCCTCTGTCTGTTTGTCCTCTGTGCCCATGTCTCCTTATGCCATGTCTCTGTCTGTCTGTCCGCCCTGCCCTTGGCTCCTCATGTCCATGTCTCTGTCCATCTGTCCTCCGTGCCCTTGTATCCTCATGTCCATGTGTCTGTCTGTCAGCCCTCCATGCCCTTGTTTCCTCATGTCCTTGTCTCTGCCTGTCTGTCCTCCGTGGCCTTGTCTCCTCATGTCCATGTCTCTGTCTGTCTGTCCTCGTGCCTTTGTCTCCTCATGCCATGGCTCTGTCTGTCTGTCCTCCATGCCCATGTCTTCTCATGCCATGTCTCTGTCTGTCTGTCCTCCATGCCCATGTCTGCTCTTGTCCATGTCTCTGTCTGTCTGTCCTCCATGCCCATGTCTCCTCATGCCCATGTCTCTGTCTGTCTGTCCTCTGTGCCCATGTCTCCTCATGCCATGTCTCTGTCTGTTTGTCCGCCCTGCTCTTGGCTCCTCATGTCCATGTCTCTGTCCATCTGTCCTCCGTGCCCTTGTCTCCTCATGTCCATGTGTCTGTCTGTCAGCCCTTCATGCCCTTGTTTCCTCATGTCCTTGTCTTTGCCTGTCTGTCCTCCGTGCCCTTGTCTCCTCATGCCCATGTCTCTGTCTGTCTGTCCTCGTGCCCTTGTCTCCTCATGCCATGTCCCTGTCTGTCTGTCTTCCATGCCCATGTCTCCTCATGTCCATGTCTCTGTCTGTCTGTCCTCCGTTCCCTTGTTTCCTCATGTCCCTGTCTCTGTCTGTCCTCTGTGTCCTTGTTTCCTCATGTCGCTGTCTCTGTCTGTGTATCCTCTGTGCCCTTTCCTCCTCGTGTCCATGTGTCTGCCCTCCGTGCCCTTGTTTCCTCATGTCCATATCTCTGTGTGTCTGTCCTTGTACCATTGGCTCCTCATGTCCATGTGCCCGTCTGTCTGCTCTCCATGTCCTTGTTTCTTCATGACAATGTTTCTGTCTGTCCTCCGTGCCCTTGGCTCCTCATGTCCATGTCTCTGTCTGTCTGTCCTTCATGCCCTTGTCTCCTCATGTCCATGTCTCTGCTTGTCTGTCCTCCGTGCCCTTGTCTCCTCATGTCCATGTCTCTGCTTGTCTGTCCTCCGTGCCCTTGTCTCCTCATGTCCATGTCTCTGTCTGCCTGTCTGTCTTTCTGTGCCCTTGTCTCCTGATATTCCTGTCTTCTCATCTGTCTTCTATGTCCTTGCCTTTTTATATCCATGTCTCCCTGTGTCTGCCCTCCATGCCCTTGTCTCCTTATGTCAATGTCTCAGTGTGTCTGTCTTCCTTGCCGTGGTCTCTGAATTGTTATTGTTGGCCCTGCATGGGCGAGAACCCTCCTGTCTCAGAGTGACTTGTGTTATTCTAGGCCCTACAGGGGTGAGAACCCTCCTATCACGCAGGGGTAAGAGCTTTCATCTCTCAGAGTAACTTGTGTTACTGCAATCCCTGCAGGGATGAGAGCTTTCCCATCTCTCAGAGTGACTTGTGTTACTGCAATCCCTGCAGGGATGAGAGCTTTCCCATCTCTCAGAGTGACTTGTGTTATTGTAGGCCCTGCAGGGGCGAGAGCTCTCCTCGGAGTGACTTGTGTTATTGTAGGCCCTGCAGGGGTGGGAGCCCTCCTGTATTAGAGTGACTTGTGTTACTGCAACCCCTGCAGAGCTGAGAGCCTTCCTCTCTCAAAGTGACTTCTGTTACTTCAAGACCTGCAGGGGCGAGGCGCCTCCCCTCTCGCAATGACCGGGGTGCTGGAAGCTGCATTGTAGTGCGCCCCCTGCCCGTCTATGTATGTCTTGTGTCACTGCAAGCTGCGCCTGACCGGAAGCTCCCTCAGCCTGACATCTGTCCCTTGTGTCTAGAGCCCCTGGCTCTGCGCAGACCTATCAATGAGAGACCGGAGACACTTTGAACAGGAGTTTATTGTTTCTGCAAGGAAGGAAGAGGGGGAAACTCTGGTACCTGACGCTTCTATCTTAGTAGGTTCAAAGAGAAGCAAAAACACTGAGCAATGGAGTTAGTAGGATGGGTCTGCTGGTATATGCTGGCGTTGATTATATTGTTTGTTTACTGACTCTACACTGGCTACAAAAAATATCCCTCCGCGAGGGACCTTTTTCACTCACAAAAGACGTGGTAGGATAATGTCGAGGGTTACTGAGCACTGTGATCTCAACTTACAAACATAAAAATCACTTCTATTAAATAAGGGTGTTTTAATGCACTGTGGGGAATATTAGGTTACTGTATGCAAAGTTACCCATCAAAAATATTCTTATTATTGTCATTAATAGTACAAATAATCTCACTAATATTCTGTTGTTTTCTATATACACAATGGTCGTCCGCAGCCAAGCTGGGTGCACCCGCAGCACTGTATTCCTCCACCCAGTAGCGTGTCCTTTGACCATGCAACTCTTTATTTTGATTTAGGAATAAAGCCTAATTCTGGTTGAAGTGTAATGGAGACCGAGCTGGCCAAATCGAATTTCCCTATCCACCCAAAGCATTCTGGGAAGTGCTGATTCAAGTGCCTATAAAGCATTCAGGACAGGGTTGTTCTATCCCAGGGCATTCTGGGTATTTGGTCGTCCCATCCTAAAGCATTCTGGGAATGTCTTATCCTACTCCAAAAGTATTATTTGAAAAAAAGATGGTGGTTCAAGGTGTACACTTGTGTACAACTGGGGGGGCCAGAACAAAATAATTCAGAAAAATGTTATTTCCGATAAAGGCATTTTAGCAAAGTCTTGAATCCTTTGCCCAACTTTCTCGGAAGAGGTGGTAACTGTGATCTTGAAGTCTGGCAATCAATGGCTTTATGGTGATGCAGTTTTAGGAACGGATGGTTTCAATATAAAGCGTTTGGAGAAAAGGGTGGTCCATTGTAAATATTTCTTGGTACAGCAGTTACTTCTCAAAACCTTCTGGGATTGGTCAGTCTAATCTTAAACTATATTTGGGCGGGTGGTTTCATTCTACGTGTGAGATCAAAAAAGACTAGCCTATTTGTGAATTTACATAGACTCAAGACTGTAAGACAGGGTACAAACCCTTTTGTTTGTTCATGAAGCCCTCACCCACCAACCTGGTTGGTGGCATGGGTCATCACCCAGTGACCCAGTTATTAAAATATAATTTACTCTCGGGTACTGGGACCCCTGTATAACTTTTACATTTTCACCTTCACGTCACTAAACTGCACACTCAGAAAAATACCTGCTCCGCTGTATTCAGGCATCGAAGCACACCCGGGACACACTCGGTGTCACTGGGTGGGCCCGATGATTAAGCATGCCACCAACCAGGTTGGTGGGTGAGGGCTTCATGAACAAACAAAAGGGTTTGTACCCTGTCTTACAGTCTTGAGTCTATGTATATTCACAAATAGGCTAGTCCTTTTTGGTCTCACATATAAAACCCCGGGGATACGGACTAGCTACCTAGTCTTCTCTCTCTCCTTTTATAGTGATATGGTTTCATTCTACAACATTCTCTCGAGGGCTAATTAATAAATCTAAAACTGAATTCTCTTGTCAATAATAAGCTATCCTTATAAGATCCTAATTTTTTTTATCAACCCCATTTGAGGTTCATGCTTAAGGAAAAAGGACAGAAGAATCCCATTGTTCAGGACATGGCCTCACCCTCCATTAATGGGTTCCTCTATAGGCTGTAGGGCCTTCATATTGCTCCCTGTGAATAAATTATTGTCTCTTAAAGATCACCCCTCAGCATACTTAGATGAGGTGACCTATTCCAGTGAATTCTGGAAAGAGGTGGTCCTTCTTACATGTAGGGTTGGAGAGTGAGGTCACTGCAATGTTTTCCTGGCAGCGATGATCTAATAGACGATTTCTGGAATGTGTCTGTCTCATTCCAAGGCATTCTGGGTAGTAAATTCAAATTAATTTATGCAGCAATTGCTGACTCGGCGTAGTTTGGTAATTAGTTGTGAGAAGTTCCCTGGCCACACTTGGAGAAGCACTTACTGGGCATGTTAGAGGATAGGCAATCTCACTGTTGCTACAGGCCAGTGATTAATTGATTAGATATAATTTCAGATGCCCTAAGCTTTTCTAAGGAGCCAAATACCGGTGATTCCGAAATACCTGGGTTCCCAAATAATGAGGCTGACTGTTCTTAATACCACCTCATGCCTTCTTCTTTCACCATCCTATATTTCCTGTCTCATTATATCAGTCTTGCAAGATATTTCCAAACCCTGCATTCTCCATTTGTCACTGTTTTCCCATCTTGTTCTTTTTTTCCCTTTTCTGCCTTTCTCTCCTTTTCACTGGTTCAAAGTCTGATATTCTCCTGGCACCCAAAAAACGTGTGCTGGCGTCCACCACCTGCATCCACCAGAACGAAATGAGTACAGATACATGCTCGCCTTTAGGGGGCAGAAGATGTTCATAAGGCTAGATCCCATTTATTCTAATCTGCTCCACATATCCACATCTCATTTCCTGGGAGGACAGGCTAGACATGCTATGATGTTGAAGCATCCTACCACGTCTAGGGTCCAGGAAAACAGCACTGCGAGAAGGCAGAGGATGAAATGAAAAGGGTAAGTCTGACTCACGCTCACCATGTGCTTAATTTGAGCTGGTGCTTTACCAGTGCTCGGCCCCAGCACTTAATTGCCAACACCGGACTTTATGACAGTCTGCCACATGGTGGCTCTGATTGTTTTATTTAAAGATGCACACAACTACAGCTGTTTATTAATTCAATATATATTAAAATGACTATTACCTGTCACCCAAGCCATTTCTATAGCTCTGGGGGCCTGGATTGGTCTGAATTGCCTCATTTGTAGTAGTTTTATGGTTTGTAGTTGTGTTGTTACTGCCGAAGCCAGCACTGGCCGAGGCAATGGGTGTTGTAAAGTGCAGTGGGCTCTCAATTTACCATCCCTGGCAACTATTATTATTGTGCAAATTAGCCACTTCGCTCAAGTATCCTAACTCTCCTATCATCCAATTCAGTGCATGGTTAAAGGAAGTCCCCTGTGGTGGAGGAAAAAAGTCATATCATGTTCTTTCACATCTACTTGTCTAGAGTGCGGGAGACCGGGTAGAAAACATTACAAATGGAAAGGAGACAGAGGTATGTAGGGAAGGAAGAAGTGCTTTGTTGTATCTCCTCTGGAGTAATGGGCTAGGGAATATGGGGTAACTTCTTGGTTGTAGTTACCCGCACCCTCTCCATTTAAATATCAGATTCCAGGAGATACTGTTCAGTGTAGTCTTTGGCAAGTTCAACATTCAGGACAGAGGTGCAAAATTCTGCCATTGGTACCCAGAGAGAGGGATCCAGAAAGAGCTGGCACATGACGTTGCCCTTCAGTGTAGGGGTGTGGTTCTCCAGGTGGGCTACCAGCTGACTCCGTATATGGCTTAGCTCTGTGCCAAAGACGTCAATGTTCAGATAGAACCAGTCTTCACCAACGGGGACGCGGAAGGGGAAAGTGCACAAAGTGGCCACCTTGGGGCGCCGCTTATTGTCCACCATCCAGTGCAAGTCCTTTTTCTGCAGCAGTGCCAGGTTGCTTGGCATGGGTTGAAAGGGCTGCCAATCTTGGATGATGGTTTGGTTGGGTAACACCTCGGCCAGGAAAGAGCGGGCCAGCACCACTCCAGGAACCTCACTCTTATCGAGGAGTAGTGATGGAAGCGGTGGGAATCCAGACTCCTTCATTTTGGCAATCACATCGCCCAGCCGGGCAGAGAGCTCAGCAGCATTGAACCTCACCAGCAGGATGCCCTGTGACAGAGAGAGAGAGAGGAACAAGGACAAAGGGATTAGATTACTAGATTTAGCTAGTCACCATAGAAATTCCAGCTGGGAAATGACCATGAGTATACTGAAAACTTTATTATTGTACTTGAAAGTGCCCTGGTAATAAATGTATTCCAAATTTTTGAGAGCACCATTGCCCATTTCAAAATTATTATTCCCATCCTTCCAGTTGCTGAAACACCTACCCAAAAAGATACTCCACTTACATGAGGAAAATACAGATTGTGCACTTGCATAATACATGGTGTGGCATGCATGAGTTGCATAAATGGTGTAAACATGGTCATGGGCACTGGGGCAAAAAGAAGAAGGGTTCACCCCATGTTTGCTTTCTGAACAGAACATTCTCAATGTGTCTTCCACTTACAGAGTTCTTTAGCCAGACTAGCAGGTTTAGGGATTCCACTTTCAACCAGACTCTTGTCTGATTTCTCTTTGAGAAGCAAAGTAGTGACCAAAGCCAGTTTTGTGTCTTTGACAACACTTAGTCCAAACATGGCCTGATCCTCCCATGATGGGATGTCCAGCCCAACACACATACCTATCATCATCCGTAGACTCCCTCTTTGTCTCTGGAAACGATATATCACATATCACACGACAAATTGCATGGAAACCAACCCCACTGTTTCCTTTGGATACTTAGGGGCAGATTTACATTAACTGGCGCCGATTATTGTGCGCCAGCCCTCCGCCACCATGGATGCGCCGCATTTACAATGCGGCACACCATGGGGCAAAAACGGCACAGATGTGTGACGCATCTGTGCTGTAAAGGCGGGGCATTGCTGGAGTTGCGTCGCAAGCATGACGCAGTTCCAGCAATGCTCTGGGGGGCCCTATTTCTGCAATGCTGCGTCAATCCTTATGCCTGCTTCAAGCAGGCGCAGGGTTTTGACGCAGCATGGGCTCCAAAGTGACTGAGTGAAATCTTGAACATTTCACCCAGCCACTTTTAGGAGGCGTTTCTGCGCCGAAACCACGCAGGAACGCCTCCTTCTGGTGCAGGGCCTTACAACGTGACGCATCTTTTGCGCCATCGCTGCATCACAAAGGTGAAACAACGGTGGCGCAAAGAGGCGCAAGGGGCTTGTAAATCTACCCCATAGTTCTCTGATGGACCAGAGTAATCAATTTTGCACAAGACACACCTTTTGACTGGCCCTAGCTTTTTGCCTCAGAAACTCTGTACTGGATAAGAACTGGAGCTCTACGGTCCATTCCTTGAATTTGTCTAGACTGTGAACACCTTTCTACAGCACTAGCAATGAGAGAAAGCTGACAAGGACCGAGCAGACTGCACTGCTATTTCCCCTTTAAGCTTGGGACCGAGTCTGGCTCTTAGAGGTTGTCTATGTACTTAATAAATCTTCTAAATCTGCAAAGCATCTGTCTTTAATTGTAATAATTTTGACACAATACGGGTGACGAGATGGGATTAGTAAGCTTTGCAGGGGACAGCTTGTACAACCTCACTCCAGTGGATGTTGAAAAAGCCACCATTGCCAGTCACCAAATGTGAATAACTGGTGAGGTGAGCGTTTCAGTAATTGTCAGCGTTTTAAGACTTATGCATGCAGCGTCTAAGTGACTTACCATAGAAGGCCTGGTAGAGGAGGAGTTCGAGTGTGGCAGCCCGATAGGAAGAATGCGGTACTCATGAGCTGTGAGGCGGTTCAAGCATGTGGAGCAGCGCAGCTGTTTTAAGGAGTGGCGTAATGGTTGCAGACCACACAATGCAGCTGTTGTAAGGAGCGGTGTACTGTGATAGACCCTGTGGCACCTGATCCAGCGGTGCCAAGGACCTGCAGGCACTGACGTTGGTGGTGGCGGTTAAAGTTGGAGGGTCGACAAAGTGCTGATGCTGCACAAGGATCAACAAAGCTCTGTCGTGTAGCAGAGATGGCGGTGAGTGACCCTGCAGCAGTGCGCTGTGAGGATTTAGGGCCCCCATGGCAGTTCATTGAGTGGATTTAGTGCAGTGTAGGGAGAGTGTTTCTTCGAGGATCACATACAAGTGGAAGTGGAGCAGTGGAAGTGTTGCTGCTGTTGGATAGCTGGAAACATTTCTCTTATGAGAGCGTAAGGCAATTCTCAATAAATCTCCATCCAACAGGAGCGGCTGGTGCATTTGGTGACATTGTTCAGCCCACTTTAGGTAGGCTTTATTTTGGGTGCATTAAAAGGCTAATTGATTTAAAATCTACATTAGCACCTAAAGTAATGTTATGGTGATTATAAGTTAAGGATTACTTGACATTTTGACAGAACTCAGAGTAATGTTAAAGGGTGTAATTGCATGCACCAAGTGTAAGTTGGTTCATGGTTGTCCAGGAATTACAAAAGATAATTAAAGTCAGAACTGTATATATAGATTCTAGTATTTTGACATATTGCAAAATATGGCAGCAGCAAGTTTTATTGCAGCTACTAACCTTCCTAAATGAGGTGGGTGAGCCAGTGTTACTCTGGAAGGTGTGAGTAAAGCACTAAGTTGGCGTCATCAAAGAGATTTGGATATGAGACTGAACCCTAACAACGAAGAACCAGTTATGGTGCTAAAATCTAATAATGTCAGCAGGAAAGTGTTGGGTGAGTTTCCAGAAGTGTTCAAGGAAGAGCTAGGTCATTTGAAAAATATCCAACACAAAATCAAGCTAAAGGATAATGCGGTACCCATAGTGCACAAAGTGAGACCCGTTCCCAATTCAATGCAGGAACTGTTGAAACAAGATCGAGATACGTTAATAAGTGTAGGGGTTATAGAACTTATCAAAAGTTCACTATAGCTATCTCCTATCATGGTCACCCAGAAACTGAGAGGAAGAAGTATACATTTATGTGTAGACTTAAGAGATTTAAACAGCAACATATAGGTGGATAGATGGAAATTCTGTAGAAAAATTCTATGACACATCAAGAAAAGTTCTCACTGCACTCAGAAGGGCAGGCTTAACTATTAAACATGAAAAACGCCGATTTGGTGTAGTGTCTCTAAGTTATGTAAGACACAATATTTCAAAGGAAGGAGTAAAGCCTAAACAGGATTTAATGGTTGATGTAGGAGAAGCACTGTCTCCTCATCAGAGGTAGAGCTGAAATCCTTCCAAAATCAGTGAAATATGTGTGAAGAATTATGCAGATCACGCAGCACCGATGAAGAATATACTCAAGAAAGGAATCCCTTTTGAAAGGAATAATGATTGTAAAAAATCATTGGGGAAAATCAAATGGGCTGTAATAGATTCACCATCTTTACATAATTTTGACACTAAACGTAAAAACATATTGTCTACTGATACTACTGGGAAGGCAATAGGAGCTCCATTAGCACAGGTAGTAGATGGTAAAGAAAGAATTGTAGCATTTGCATCAAGAACATTTAACAACGCAGAATTTGACTATTCTACTATAGAGATAGAGTTCTAGCCTGTTATTGGGCCATCTTCCTTTTTAAGTTCTTTTTGTGGGGTCCGCCATTTGTTTTAAGAGCAGAAGACAAGCCTACTACATATGAATTTATCAGTAAAGGAAGAGATAGAGAGAGATCCAGTCCTTGAATTGCCAAGTGAGTTATGGGTTTGGAGTGATATCATTTCAACATCAAATTTCTACCCAGAAACCGAAATATTGCTGCAGATTGTCTGTCCAAATTACCCACAGAAGGAGAGAAAGGGGAAGAGACCAAGTTGGAAGATCCTGATACAGTGTTACTAATCTCGCTACCTGGCATTACAAAGGACGAATGGCTGGAAATTTCAAAGAAAAATGTTACCCATAATTTGGTAAAGGATAAAATAGTCCAGGGATGGCCAGCTAATGGGTTACAGGATAAAGTCAGAAATTATTGGGAAGTCAGACACAGGCTGAGTATAAATATTTATATTGTTTTAAGCAGCGATACATTGGTACCTTCTAAGGACTTATGGTAAAGAATTACATAGTTAGTCCATGAAGGACATCTAGGGTGAAGTATCACCAAATCCAAGATAAGAGCTATGCATTGGTTCCCAGGGATGGACAATAATGTAGAAACTATAATTAAGGATTAGGTAATTTGTCCTATAAGTGATAAAAGCAAAATGTTAGGAGAGCTCCTTTATTACCCGTGAGTGTACCTTCCAGACTATGGAACAAACTTTGCTTAGACATTTTTGGTCCTTTAAATGTCCCTATGTGGGCAGGCAAGTAGTTGCAAGTAGGTGCAAGTAGGTGCTGGCATTGGTAAAGTAGTGAATCGCATCACTACCCAGGATCTCATAACATTCCTATCAGACACATTTATGATAGAAGGGGTGCCCAGTATTATCATTACTGACAGTGGAGTACTTTCACTTCAGAAGAGATGAAAGAGTTTTTGTTGGGTATGTCTATTCAACACCTAAAACAGCATTGCACTGCCCCAGTGCAAAATAATTAGTCGAGTGAGTAAATCAAATGATTAAATAGTGCATTCCAGAGACACGGGTGCCTGGTGAGCTCGTAGACATTACTATTAAAAGACGGTTACGGTCATATCACCCATCAAACAACTCAATCACCAGGTTGTCTCCCTTTACACTCCTCAAAGGTAGACTTTTAGGTACTAAGTGGGCTACTACTTGGCTGGGAGGAGGTGAATCTAAGTTGATCTACCCGGACAGTGTTAGTGAATGCGTAAAGCAACATCAAGATAACCACAAAAACCAGTATGACTCAAACATGCAAGAAAGCACAGGAAATGGAAAGTGGGGGATTGGGTGGTGTTTACAGTCAACAATCCTAACAAAATAGATGTCAGTAGTTATTCAAAACCCTTGCAAGTAACTAACGTTAACAGGAATGTGGCACAATTGGAAGACAAGCGAGCATAGAGCATGGTCAGTATCTCATATTGCGACAGAGCATCAATTAACGGTATGGGTGGCCCAGATAGTTCTCCAACTCTGAGCAAGGATCTTGACTTTCCATTGAATATGGACCTTCGTATCCGCAAGGCAAAGATTATGTGTTTCATTGATTGAGGGAGGGAGATGTAATGTAATCATTCATATTAATTCCCAGTGAATTATATAGAGAAGTGTTGTAATCATTTATATTCCTTCGCAGTGTCTTATATAAGGTTATATTATTTATTCTGTTTGTCAGTATCCTTTTCTCTATATGTACCCCCTCCCCTTCCCTTTGTGGCTTGTATATTCCATATTCTGCTATGATAGTTGGAGCTGTCACTGCAAGAGTTCTGCCGCCAGAAGTGGTGGCTTCAGAGTTTGTCTATGTACTGAATAAATCTTCTAAATCTACTAAGCATCTGTCTTTAATTGCAATAAAACCCTGGCATACATCTATGTAGAGATTGACCTGCGGAGTCTCAGCTGGCCAGAAGGCATCTGATGGCAAATATGTGTTTGAACCATCTTAGGATTGTTATTGACATAGTTAGGAGATATAATACAAAGGGTAAAGAACTCAGGTCAAGAGGTCAACCCATAAGTTGGCTCTTCATGCTTCCTCCTCCAGAATCTGGTCCATTTGACAAATGTGGGGGCAGACCGACCCATCTGTCATCTCCTTGTAGGAAGGAGAACAGGGCTGGATTGAGAAAAGTGGTAATGATAGAACCATCCGTAGCCTCCCCAAGATACTGGGATGTCACAAACAGATCGAAGATACTGACCATACTGATTCTCCAGGCTCCTTCTGAATGAAGAGGTGAACCTGCATGTACACAACACATACCAACATCCCACTGAAAACAGACTCCTCCTCATGTTCCAGGACTTCATCACATATGACATCTTCAAAAGGTCTCTTTACAAAGCCAACCAAAAATTAGATAATAGATACTAGTTTGACCTCATCTTTAGGTATGCTATTATGCCCTGGGAAATGTGGATCTCAGATACAGGTAAGCAGTTCTTTTCTGGTACTGGAGACTTTCTGTAAATTGAAAAATGCAATCTAATTTGATGTAACTTGAGATGTGTTGTTGTGAGAAGTATGTGCTATCCTATTGACTTGATCTAATTCTTCTGGATCTAACTATTGCAAGCATAAAGTTTGCGTATATGCTCCATATACCATGCTACCATGATTTAGTGCTCCTTTTAGTGTCACTGAATATGATTAGTTACAACGCGAGTCATCACAACGCGTGCCATAACAACGCGGTCGTTACAACGACCGCGTTGTTACCACCCAAAGCCATTCCTACGCAAGTAATTATATCAACTTGCAGTAGATGGTGTGCTGACATTATAAATGTATAATTTACTATTCCAACTCCAGCCTATGTAACAGTAGGGAAGGTGTTGGAATAGTAAACTATACTATTTCTAATGTTAGCACACCATCTACTGCAAGTCGATGTAATGACTTGCGTGATAATGGCAGTGCGTGGGAACAACACGGTCATTGTAACAACCGCATTGTAAGAACATCGCAATGTGATACCCGCGTTGTATTGGCTATTTCCCAGTAGCACTGTATGTATTGTATGTATTACATGCCTTTTAATTAGCACCAACTTAGTCACAGTCAATTTTCAAATTGTAAAACAGCTCAAAATATTGATGTTTGCACTATGCAGGGACGGCAGAAAGCTTGCAACGTAGCAAAAGTTTAGCTTTTCTCATGAAATACGGCTCCAGTGCTGTAGCAATGAATGAATCATGACAAGAACAGATCTTTAGTACCAGTACTAGATATTTGAAGATGCTTTACCACAAGAGAAAAGAGAAAACATTTCTTCTTGGTGTACGGGTAGCAAATAAGGCCCCGGAAGGTTGTGAGGTACAAGAACACTGAGCCAGCAAGAACCCTCCTCTATAGTAAAGAAAATATAACAGCTCAATGTCAGGTCAAAGGGAGGAAGCAATACTCAACTTGGACCTAGCTCCAGTCTAGAGCAGAACAAAGCAGTCCTGAGCAATTGGCTGGGTGTAACCCGCCAAAACTTTTAAAACCCAGGCCTCCCTGCTGCCTGATGCGTCATCACTAGTATTGAGAGTAAAACGCAAGTCCAGTTTTGAGGGTAAACACAGGCGCAGTCTTCCTCCCGCCATTCCCAAATAAACACCAATGCTTAGTAGAATGATAGCGCCCAGAAAGAGACGTCCTACAGTCCTTGTCATAGTTTCAATTCCTCTTTGTAACAGGCAAATCCAAATGTGAAGTTTAAGGTAAGGAGAATATATTACAATAGAGTCCTTTTTCCAATTTGGACTACTTAATAAGAGTACTGCCTTTTTGACTAATTTGAAATTACGCATTTGAATCTAGCCCCAGAGACAGATTAGTTCCCCACCAAAATGTGTCTCATAAAAGTTCAAAATGACCACCTTGGTTCCTTAGTGCCATTGCCTATGTTGAAGACCAATGGAGCGGTGACAACATAACTGAGCTGGGTCCCAAGAAGTAGCTATGTGGTCAGTAACTGTTCAATATGGCACAACATCAACCCAGTGCCCACCTAGGGTTTACATTTAGATTATGTAGACAGAACAGTCAGTTTTGCAACACAGCTGTCCACAAATAAATGCATAGCTACTGCATCTTGCTTACTCTATCGGGTAAGACAATAGGAAAAAGTATGGTCTTTTTAATTTTACACAAGAGGAGGTATACTCTTGTTGAGGATGGATCTACTCAGATCCCTTTCAATCTGCATATCACTGTCCAACCTGCAATGAAGAACATTAGCCACAGAGGACAACATACTTGTCCTAGATGTCTATGGACAATCACCCAATGACCACTGGACAAAGCAGAATTCCATACTAAAAAGAGTTGCACAACAAAAACTTTAGTTACCAACACAACAGAGAGTTAAGTAAATCACTCAGCATGTGCATGAATACACAACACACATACACACACACACACATGGCTAAACCCACCACCACATACCAACTTAGCAAGTGATTGGAGTGCCACAGTGTCTGAGAAGGAGCCTGACTTGAGTGTGGCAAGGTATTAAAGTTCCCCCAAACAAGGTGTATGGGAGTACTGCAGAACATACTAATGCAGAGGAGGTTAGTTCCTGATTGTTAGCCAGGTGTGGTGCCTCTGATTATTGTGAAGAATTGGAAAATCAGTATTAATGCCTACACCGCATTAGCACTGGTTGGGGGGGAGGGCGTTAGTGAACTTCCTGATGCAGGTGGCACAAGTACTCTGATTAGCCCAAGACAGCCATGTTGAGGGCTGACAGATGTTAGAGGTCAGATTTATTAAAGAGACGGTCACTCTGGTTGCCAGAAGGATTTAAATCATGTAGACATCAACACCCATGAAGATGACTGATGCCTGGTGATAATACAAATTGATTGGATCATTTATGCCCTTTGGTCCAATGATGCAATAGTAGGGACAAAAGACAATTGTAGGAACATTGAGAGCAACCCTGTGCTTTTGACACCTGCCAGGTCTTGTAAAGAAAGCCACAGAGAATTCAACCACCTCAAATATAAATATTAATCCTTTAGATTGCTCTACAATTAAGTTTGAGATCATTAACTGTTACACAAGGGGCAGCAGCTGATAGAAAGAGGGTTCATCTGTTATACTGTCATCTTGCACCATCAGTAGCAAATAGGAGGATCATCAGGGGCCATGGTTGGTAAAATAAGTCAGCCCCATGATTTATCAAGTTTCAAAGGGTGCTTGATGTCATGTTCGTAATTCCTGGTATTTTGGTGAATTGAAGACCATGGGTGGTGCAAGGTGATTTGATTTGAACTAAATATGCTGCCCCAACAGTATGTGATAAAACATTTCCAGTGGTAACTAAGGAAGGAAAATGTGTGTGTCAAATTACCTTGACCTCAAATTTGGAAAGTGTGTCAAATTTCAAATCACCCCCAAATTAGATTAAGATATAGGTTAGACATACAAAGGTTGATGGGTGGAATGCTTGTAAATAGTCTAAACCCTGGCTACCATTCCAACCCATTGTTTTCACCCACTAGTGTTGAAGTAGGATAGTGGCTGAAAGATTTTCAATTAGAATGCTACCCTAGGGACTGCCAATTGTTACAGCATTCTTCCCCTCGCCTTTTGTGTGTTTGAGATGTCAGATGGGTATGTTTTTTTCTTCTAATTAGTCCAGACTTAGGCTTGGCAGAGAGAAAACAAGGAGGCAGAAATCTTCTGGGCAATACATGATAATATGCCAATAGGCTTTAAAAATCTAAATCACAGCGGTACGGCTTTAGTTCCACAACAAAATGAACAAAAAAGGACTGCCCTCTGCAACAAAGGCAAAAGAATAAGACCACAATCAATATAATTAAAAATTGAACATTGGGCTAAAGAATAAAAAAGGGAAGATGTTTCTCTTTCCTAATGTGATTAAGGATGGTGGTTGCTGAATGGGACAGTCCACAAACATATTTTTGTCTTTTTATTTTGGGGTTTGTGAGTGATGCATGCAGTTGGTGTCTGCTTCAGAGTAGTTTGTGGGTAGATGGGGGCTGCAACAGAATTCCATTGCTGCAGTGGTAATTCAAAGACAGAGGTATTGTCAATGCCAGTTCTTTGCTGATGGTCATTTTTTATCATCTGCAGGAGAGCCAGGGCATGAAATGAGTGCCAGGATTGGCTTGGTAGGGTCCAGGTAGGGTCCAATTATGTTCTTCCAGCCTTGATGCAGAAAAATAAGAGCTTGTCCCCAAAATTGAGAGCTGGTGACTCCCACCGGCAACTACAGGCGCAAATTAAGCACTGCCAAGGACTCTGTTTTTCCAATGGCTTTATAGTAGAGGCGGGAAACTGTATTAAGCCTTGCTCAGAATTTGGTAATGGAAGACCCAGGAAGGCTCAGTTTAGGTGCCAGCTTTCTCAGAGTTAGTTAGGCTACAGTAGTGCCACAAATTTGTATCTTGCATACTCTGGGTTTAGTAGTGGAATGCCGGACAAGAGCTAAGCATTGGTTTAGTGGACATTTTGGTGTATGGTTTTGGTACGCTATGGTTTTCTACCAGCGAATGGTTTATTAGTAGGAAGCCAAATAATTTGCTGCCCTAATTGCTGTTTGTTGATGTCCTATTACTGGGTGTCCCACAGATTCAGCTTTGACCATATTACGGATTTTTGTGTGTTTATATTTTTGTGCATCATTAACAACGTGCAGAATGTATTTTCACACTTGATTGCACATGCACACATTGATATAGTACTGTTGCTTTGAAAATGATCTTCCGATGTTGTGAAGAAGTGTGTTTTCTAACCTTTGTTAAATAGGGCTCAATTTGGGAATAATCACCAAGCCTTCCCCCTGCACACTTAACTGCCTGTCGTTTGAGCAGCATGTAGTCAACAGACTATTCTTTTTTTTCCATTGTCATTGTTCATGCTGCCTTCAATGAACTTTGCCCAGCTCAGTCATGAAACTGCAATTATTTCTTCAAGGTCCTTCCGCTAGATCACTGTGCCCTATTCATTCATATAACACACTGTTGTTCATGTACCTAGTTTGCTCTAGCATGTTCGGATGACATTAGCATAGAAGAGGTAGAATCAATAATCACGTAGTAGTGGGATAGTGCTTAGGTGTTAAGGCAAAATTATGTTTAATTTTACTGTGTTCCGATTTGCTGACGAAATGATACATTTGCTCACACCAAAGTTATTCTGCAGTTCTATTCATTTTATATATGAAAATAATGTATAAAACCCCTCGATTCTGGGGGTGAAGCAAAAGACTTTCCCCTTCTACTAGGGATGCTGTCTGTTACTCTCCCGATTTTGCTTCCCACTTGGGACTTAGAATGAATTCTGGTTTTGTGTTTCTCTGTATTGCCATAGTCACTTTAGAGCGTTTATGGTATTCACTCTGTTTCGCCTTATTTTTTTAATTCTGTACTAAACCCCTTTAACTATTCCATTGATCTAGAACTCAGGTATTTGAGTAGACCCATTCACTTAACTGACTGTATTTCTGATATTTTTGATCTGTTAGGAAATACCTTAACATGGGGCCACATTATCTCATGAAATTGCGATTTAAGACCGCCTTTGATCCAGTGAATTGTGGGTATTCTGATTGAAGTAAATTTTGGGGTGACTAAACATTTGGGGTTCCCCACACACACATGCCCATTGCCAATAGCCTTCAGAATTAATTTAAAGCTTTAGTCATTTTCAATTGGATTTCTATTTGTTAATTCGGTTCACTTTCTGGAACATGTTTAAGGGATGTTGTTACTTTCAATCATAAAAATTTCATAATCTCCATGTACCCAGATTATCTATTCAGCGCCATCAACTTTGGAGATCTCTAACAATGAATGGTTATGGAAACCTTAAAAATTCTCCCATTGTACATGATAGAAGGAAAAAGTCAAGTGGAGGAAACAGGAAACATCTAATATCTGGCTTAGTATGGTGACTTAAGTGATGTCTTGACTGAACGTGTTGGCAGGGACCAGTCCTTGAAGTAAGTGAGAAGGGCCGGCACTGTTTGAATGTAGTTCAAAGGCGTCTTTGTAAAGACTCAGCCCCAGGGTTCTTTATTAAGTAATCATGGCCAGTTGTGGGTCAAACTGTTCTACTATCATGCTGTTTAGAGTTAAAGCTGGGTTTGATAATCAGATATGCACTACCTGGAATAATGTTGTCAATTTCAGGAGCTACATTGGTCAGTGCTCATTAATTGTATTTTGAATTTAATTCTGTGGGCTGTTGGAATTCAGGATAATTTATTAACTTTTGGAGTGATATTGTACAAATTTGGATCAAATATATAGAGTGATTTAGGGTTTGACAGAGAAGGAGGACCGGTGAGAAGCAGCAGAGGTGAGGGAACCGCTGGATAACCCTCGATGAAGCCTCAACTCTCTTCTACAAAGATAACCCCTAATCACTAGGTCAGAATGGCAGTCACCTGTCCAACTGAGGTCAAGGCAACGGGGAAGCTCTGACGGAATTTCCCTATCTACATCCACCCATAAGCATGGCAATGTGGAAGAGCCACCAAACAGAGGGAGAAATCTCCCTACCTATAAGTGGCATTTGCTTTTGTGTAGAGGATATGAATTCACACTTTGAGAGTTTGTTTTCTCTAAAAAGAAATTGCCAGATAGGCACTTCAAACATTGCGCCTCCTTGGTAAACCTTCAATTCTGTGAAGGAAGTTGCTTTAATAGAGACTCTCCTCTCGGCAAAAAGACTGCGGCCTGCTTGGCGGGTATTCCTAAGTAGGGCTGAGAGTCCTCCACCAGAGTGGCAGAGGCCATGGCTCTCACTGCTCTGGTGACCAGTGGACCATCTACTTTGGTTTAAATGACCCAATAGACTTTTATCTTAAGTTTCCATCCTCTAGAGTTTTTTATCTCCTTCTTAGTGCCACACCATGGATTACTTTGCATTCGTCCACTTGAGATACCTTTAGTGCTTTCATTTGTTCAGTACAGTGTCTGTTTTGCAGGTTCCATGAGGATCCTGAGCATAATGAGGTGATAAGGTGGCTTGTAATTTTTGGCTGCTGACATATGATGTGCAGATCATCACGGTTGGACCACAGCTGTCCTCTGCAGGGGTAGCCGCAAGTTCCTACTTCCGGGAGGAAGAGTATATCTTTGTTGCATCCCACTATAAACAGTATTTGGTCACAGGGGCATAGACAGTTTAGCTCCATCTAATAATGTATTTGTCTCTGGCAGACTGAGATTTTTGTATTCCCCCTTCCAAGTTGGTGCCCAAGTATATATGAAGCTGGATATCATCTACATACATTTAGAACTGGAGACGGTGCAGTTTATTTTACCGGCAAGAGGTCTCATATAAATGCTGAAGGTGAATGTCTATGTCATAAAGCTCTGTGGATCCCTACAAGTGATAATTTTGGTAGAGAATGTCCTTGGCCAATTTGGATTTGTTGAGCTAGGTCCAAGAGGAATGAATAATGCCATTCTAGGGCATTGCCCGCCTTTAACGGTCCTTAAATACAATGACATGGCCCATTGTGCTGTACGCCATAGAGAGGTTAAGCAGAATTTTGATTACCAGTTGGTTTATTTCAATTGGAAGTCTTGATAATGGTCAGCTATTGCCCTAGTTACCTGCTTGCTGAGGGCTTGATGAAGAAATGTCATAGGAGTTTTATGTTCTAGCTAGATGCTTGCAGATAGTGTTTTAGTAGAAGGCCAGGGGCTCTAAGCTCTAGGGGGCATATTTACGAGCCCCTTGGTGTCGCTCTTCCACCATGCAACGTGGTGCAAGAGTGACGCAAATTAAAAAGAAAATTTATAAAACCATGCAAAGCCACCTTGCGTGGCCCTGAGTGGCTTCACAAATATTGAGTAATGCAGTGCAGCCCAAATTGCTGCATTGCATTATTCTGTGCCTGGGAGGAGTTTCTATGGGCATTGTGTGGGTCTTCACACTCAACAGCCATGGATTCTGATGTTTTTTCAGATTTACCAGAAGTGAAACATGCTTATTTCTCCTCGTTTTTTCCACTTTTTGTCTGCAGCACACACAGAAAGATGAAAAAGCCTCAGAGGATTGTTTTCTGCAGGAAGGTATCCATTCCTGCATAAAAGCAATCCTGCATGCAATGCAGACACGCTGGCACCATGGTGCAAGAATGCCTGCGTTGGCTCTAGGCAGCCAAAATGGTGCAAGTACAGTGGAAAAGGCAAGAAAATGCCGCATTGACTTAAATATAGCACATTCCTGTCCTTTCCCTGTCAAACAGCGCAGGAAGGTGAATTGCTGAACTGCGTGATTTGGTCATAAATCTGGACCCCTGTATCTTTTTGCTGCGATGGTCTGTCAGTGGAAGGCCTTGGATTGCCATCCAGAGTTAGCTGGCTGATTATGGCCTGATAATGGGAAGTGCCAGCCAAAGTCACTCGCTTTCTGATGGACAATGGTGGGATGCCCCTGGGGTCCTATCCCCAATTACCTGCTTTGTGATGACACGGTACTTCTTGAAGTCCTTGGGTCCCAGCTTGTCATCTCTTGTGAGCCGTGTCACCTTCACACTGGGGTACTTCTCCCTCACCAGCTCGGAGCAGAACTTCTGCAGCACTCCGGCAACACCCTTCCCCCTCTCCCAGGGGGCCACACGGAGTCCCTCCACGAGGACAGTTGCCCCTCCATCCACAATGAACATGGACTGCAGGGCTATCTGATGGCGAGAGAGAGAGCAAAAGACAAAGAGTCAGGGACAGTCCAATCTACCCTGCCAGCGAGACAGGAAAGCATTCAGGAGCCCTGAAACAAAGGTGAGAAGTGATTAAAGACACAGGACACTGAAGGGTGGCCAGATGCACCTGTCTGGGAGAGACAGTCACTCAGTCAGGGTATTGGGGTTTAAAAGTCAATTTGTGATGCCCATTCCTAATTGTGTAGTCTGTTGAAGAGGAGATGGATGCTCGCCCCCCCATTCTGTATGTCTTCTATGTGGAGGTCAAGTGGGTACACATCCCTCCATCCAAGAATGGGATCTGTGCACGACGGGAGGCAGAACTTCTATGTAGGTGTGCAATGGAGGTACCGGCAAGTGTGGCCATCCAAAGATGTTGGGTGCGAGGAGAGGGGGAGATACGGGCCCTAATGCCTTGCGTGCATTCTGTGAGCAGGCGGGTGGGTAGGCGCTCCCTTCCCTGAGTGGGGTTGTGTATGAGGGGAGTCAAAACCCCATTTCTACCCCAAGATATATACTGTGTATGGGGTGAGTGGAGGCGGAGCCCATATCCCTTGGTGTGCGAGGAGAGATGGCTACATGACCCTCAGGATGTGTATTCTGTGTGTGAAGCCAAGTGAGGGCCTGTCCCGCATCCTAGGATGTATTATAGGAGAGGGACAGAAAGATGCATCACTGAATTACATGGTGTGCACTATGTGTGAAGGTTGTGGTGACACATCCCTCTATTTGAGGCTTTGTTTAGTGTGCCAGAGGGGCAGGTTCCTGTCTGCCTAACAAACGTGTATTATATGTGTGACACATGAAGATAAAAGTCACACCATCCCATGGGTTATTTATGTATCAGGAAGGAGGAGACAGCCCCCTCCATCCCAAGATGCACTCAGTAGTGAAGAGCACAGAGAAACTCACTACATATCATGATATAATGCTTGAATGAGAAAGGTGGAAACACGTCTCTCCATCCAAGGGTGCGTTATTTGGGTAAGGCATGCAGATATACCTCCTTCACTCCCAGGGTATATTATGTGTATGCGGGAGGTGGATACACGTCCCTTCATCCCAGGGTGTATTATGTGTATGACAGAGGTGGTTACACGTCTCTGCTTCCCAGGGTGTATTATGTGTACGAGGGAGGTGGATACACAATCTTTCATCTCAGGGTGTATTGTGTGTTTTAGGGATGCAGAAACAGCTCCCCCTCTCTCGGGGTATTTTATGTGTATGTGAGAGGTGGATACACCTCTCTCTATCCTAGGATGTATTATGTGTTATGCATGAAATTATACCTCCCTCTCTCCCAGTGTGTATTATGTGTTTTAGGCATGCAATTACACCTCCCTCTATCCCATGGTGTATTATGTGTGTTAGGTATGCAGATACACCTCCCTCTATCCCAGGGTGTATTGGGTGTATGAGAGAGCTGGATATACATTCCTTCACCTCAGAGTGTATTCTGTGTTTTAGGAATGCAGAAATTACTATCCCTATCTCAGGGTGTATTATGTGTATGAGGGAGGTGGATACACATCTTTCCATTCCAGGGTGTATTATGTGTATGAGAGACGTGAATACACATTCCTTCATCCCAGGGTGTAGTATGTGTTTTAGGGATGCAGGAACGCCTTCCTCTATTCAAGGATGTATAATGTGTATGAGGGATGTGGATATAACTCCATCAATCCCAGTATGTCTTTGTATTAGGAATGCAATTATACCTCCCTCTACCCCAGGATGTATTATGTGTTGGGCATTGCAATTATATCTCCCTCTATCCCAGTGTGTATTATGTGTGTTAGGAGTGCAATTACACCTTCCTCTATCCCAGGGTGTATTAGGTGTATGAGGGAGGTGGATACACGTCCCTTCATCCCAGGGTGTATTATGTGTGGTAGGGATGCAGAAACACCTCCCCCATTTGAGTGCATTAAGTATATGAGGGAGATGGAGGAACATACCTTCAAACTAGGGTGTATTATGTGCATGAGAGAGGTGGATACACATCCCTCCATCCCAGGGTGTATTATGTGTGTAAGATGCAGATGCACCTCCATCCATCTCAAGGTATATCATGTGTATGAGGGTGGTGAAAACAGGTTTCTCCTTCTCAAGGGTATTATATGTGTGAGGGATGCGGATACACCTCCATCTATCCCAATGTGTATTGTGTATGAGGGAGGTGGATACACATCTTTCTATCCCAGGGTGTATTATGTGTATGAGAGAGGTGGATACACATTCCTTTAACCCATGGTGTAATATGTGTATTGGGGATGCAGAAACGTCTTCCTCTATCTGAGGATGTATAATGTGTATGAGGGATGTGGATAGAACTCCCTCAATCCCAGTATGTCTTTGTATTAGTAATGCAATTATACCTCCCTCTACCCCAGGATGTATTATGTGTTGGGCATGCAATTATATCTCCCTCTATCCCAGTGTGTATTATGTGTGTTAGGTGTGCAATTACACCTCCCTCTACCCCAGAGTGTATTAGTTGTATGAGGGAGGTGGATACACGTCCCTTCATCCCAGGGTGTATTATGTGTGGTAGGGATGCAGAAATACCTCCCCCATTTGAGTGCATTAAGTATATGAGGGAGATGGAGGAACATACCTTCAAACTAGGGTGTATTATGTGCATGAGAGAGGTGGATACACATCCCTCCATCCCAGGGTGTATTATGTGTGTAAGATGCAGATGCACTTCCAAATCTATCTCAAGGTATACTATGTGTATGAGGGAAGTGAAAACAGGTTTCTCCTTCTCAAGGGTATTATGTGTGTGATGGATGCGGATACACCTCCATCTATCCCAATGTGTATTGTGTGGGAGGGAGATGGATACGTGCCCCTCCATCCCAAGGAGTATTATGCGTGTGAGTTGCAAATACTGGTCCCTCCATTCCATGATGTATTTTATGTATCCGGAAAGTGGAGACACTTCCCTCCATCCTAAAACGTATTCAGTGGGTGAAAAATGCACATACACACTCTATCCCTTGGTGTAGACTCCCTTAGGCAAGTGGAGAAACATCTCTTCACCCCATGTTGCATTCTATCCGTGAGGAAGGTGGAGACACAGCCCTCCATCGCAGGGTGTATTAGATGTTTGAGTAAGGTGGAGCGAAATCCCTTCATCCAATGTAGTATTCTGTGTTAAAGGGGTGGAGACAAATCTTTTCTTCCCATGATATATTTTGTGGGTGAGGGAGGTGAAGACACATCCATTTGTCCTTCAATGTAGTTGATGCCTGTAGAAGGTGGATCCCTCAACTCCCTATATTTCGGGGTGCATTCTTTGAGTGAGGGAGGTAGAGACACGTCCCCCACCCCAGGGTGTATAAAGTGATTGAGGGATGCAAATAAACCTCCCTCTATACCATGGTGAATGTTAAGTGTGAAGCATGTGGAGACACAACCCAGGATGCATTTTTAGTGTGACACAGGTGGAGGCACATCCCCCATCCCAGAATGCATTTTAAGTGTGATTGAGCGATGCAAATAGGCCTCCCTCTATTCCATGGTGTATTTTAGGTGTGAAGCATGTGGAGACACATCCCCCATCCAAGGATGCATTTTAGGTGTGAGGGAGATGGAGACACGTCCCTCTATCCCAGAGTGTACTTTATCTGTGTAGGAGGTGGAGGCACGTCCCTCCATCATTTGTGTATTTTAAGTATGAGGGAGATTGAGACAAGTTCCTCTATCCCAGGTTGCATTTTAAGTGTGAGAGAGGTGGAGGCGTGTCTCTGCACCACAGGGTGTATTTTAAGTGTGAGAAAGTTGGAGACACATCGCTCCATCCCATGGTGTATATGAAGTGTGTCACAGGTGGAGACACATCCCGCATCCCAGGATGTATTTAAAGTGCCAGAAAGGTGGAGACACATCCCTTCATCCCATATGTATTTTAAGTGTGAGGGAGCAGGAGACATGACCCCCCATCCCAGGGTGTATTTTTAAGTTTAATTGAGGTATGCAGATAGACACCCCTCTATTCCATGGAGTATTTCAAGTGTGAAGCATGTGGAGACGCATCCCCATCCCAGGATGGATTTTAACCTCTTAAGCGCTGCTGACGGCCAACGGTCGTCACGAGCGCTACCTCCCCAGTGCTGCGCACGACCATTGAACGTCCATTCAGCACTAGTTCCAATGGACAGCGAGGAAGGTGGAGACACAGCCCTCCATCGCAGGGTGTATTAGATGTGTGAGTAAGGTGGAGCGAAATCCCTTCATCCAATGTAGTATTCTGTGTTAAAGGGGTGGAGACAAATCTTTTCTTCCCATGATATATTTTGTGGGTGAGGGAGGTGAAGACACATCCATTTGTCCTTCAATGTAGTTGATGCCTGTAGAAGGTGGATCCCTCAACTCCCTATATTTCGGGGTGCATTCTTTGAGTGAGGGAGGTAGAGACACGTCCCCCACCCCAGGGTGTATAAAGTGATTGAGGGATGCAAATAAACCTCCCTCTATACCATGGTGAATTTTAAGTGTGAAGCATGTGGAGACACAACCCAGGATGCATTTTTAGTGTGACACAGGTGGAGGCACATCCCCCATCCCAGAATGCATTTTAAGTGTGATTGAGCGATGCAAATAGGCCTCCCTCTATTCCATGGTGTATTTTAGGTGTGAAGCATGTGGAGACACATCCCCCATCCAAGGATGCATTTTAGGTGTGAGGGAGATGGAGACACGTCCCTCTATCCCAGAGTGTACTTTATGTGTGTAGGAGGTGGAGGCACGTCCCTCCATCATTTGTGTATTTTAAGTATGAGGGAGATGGAGACAAGTTCCTCTATCCCAGGTTGCATTTTAAGTGTGAGAGAGGTGGAGGCGTGTCTCTGCACCACAGGGTGTATTTTAAGTGTGAGAAAGTTGGAGACACATCGCTCCATCCCATGGTGTATATGAAGTGTGTCACAGGTGGAGACACATCCCGCATCCCAGGATGTATTTAAAGTGCCAGAAAGGTGGAGACACATCCCTTCATCCCATATGTATTTTAAGTGTGAGGGAGCAGGAGACATGACCCCCCATCCCAGGGTGTATTTTTAGGTTTAATTGAGGTATGCAGATAGACACCCCTCTATTCCATGGAGTATTTCAAGTGTGAAGCATGTCGAGACGCATCCCCATCCCAGGATGGATTTTAACCTCTTAAGCGCTGCTGACGGCCAACGGTCGTCACGAGCGCTACCTCCCCAGTGCTGAGCACGACCATTGAACGTCCATTCAGCACTAGTTCCAATGGACAGCGCAGCACTGGGGAGGGATATTTGCGCCGCAGCTAAGGTGTTAAGTGTGACACAGGTGGAGAAAAAACCCCTTTCCAGAATGTATATTAAGTGTGATTGAGAGATACAAATATACCTCAAACTATTCCATGGTGTATTTTGTGTGAGAAGCATTTGGAGACACATCCCCGTCCCAGGTTGTGTCTTAAGTGTGACACAGGTGGAGACACATCCCCCATCCCAGAATGCATTTTAAGTTCGAGGAAGATGGAGACACATCCCTCCATCCCGTGTGTTTTCCAAGTCTGAGGGAGATGGAGACCCGACCCTCTATCCCGGGGTGTATTTTAAGTGTGATAGAGGTGGAGGTACATCTCTCCATCCCAGGGTGCATTTTAAGTGTGAGAAAGCTGGAGACACATCCCTCCCTCCCAGGGTATGTTTTAAGTGTGACGCAGGGGGCGACACATCTCCCCATCCCAGGATGTATTTTAATTGTGAGGAAGGTGTAGACAAATCCCGCCATCCCAGGTGTATATTAAGTGTGAGGCAGATGGAGTCATGTGCCTCTATCCTAGAGTATATTTTAAGCATTGGGAAGGTGAAGGTACGTCTCTCCATCCCATCAGTATTTTAAGTGTGAGGGAGATGGGGACACATCCCTCTATCCCAGGGTTCATTTTTTCAGTTTGTGTGTTTGTGAGAGGTGGCGACACATAACTTCATCCCAGGGTGTATTTAATGAATGAGGGAGGTGAAACACATCACTAAATCCCATGCTCTGTTCTCTGAGGGAGGTGGTCACTCACATCTTTTCATCATGTATTCTGCATTTGACGAAGTTGGAGGCATGTCTCTCCATTTTGGGGTGTATTGTGTGTAAGGAAATTGTTTATTCGGCATATGAAGGAAGATGGAAACATATTGAGCCATCCCAGTAAGATTTCAGCATGTGATGGGGTAAATATATTTCTCTCCGTCCCCTAGTGTGTTTTGTTTGAGGGGTGATGAAAGCACTCCCCATAAACAATGTGTACTTTGGGCATTAGGCTTGGTGGGTGCATACCATTTCTTCTAAGGCTGACTTCTATGTTAATGGAGGTGGTGAAACATCCTTTATTCTCCTCTGAGATGTATTGTTGATTACTAAATAGATTACTTTTGCAGTATGGTGTGCGTGTCTAAACCTGGCACACACAGTTACACAATGATCTAATCTTGGTGCACTTAAGATTTACAATTAGAGTTCTACAGTGCTTTTTTGTTGTTTAGTTTATGTATGTGAGGCATACAACAAAGGGGGCACTTTAACTGACCAAACAAACAGTATATCTAACGCTGGAGCACTCTGTTCCCTAAACAATATTATCTAACACTGGGACACTCAGTGACTCGAGCACTATAAGAAAAGCAGCACATTTAGTGCAGAGCAAAACAATCAACCATGAAAGTCTTTGTTGGTATCCGATTCCAAGTCTCGGCCTCAGTCTCTGTTACCATCAAGTGGTTGCATGGCCCAGTAAATGTACAAAAGAATGCCTAGTATTCAGATTTGGTAGCATATTAAATATAGTATTTGGCTTGTGTTGGCTGAGGGACAGCTAGCCTGAGTGCTCCAGTATACTCTAAACCCTCGGGGAACCCAATGAACACATGTTTCATGGTGGTGAGGTGTGTTCTCAAGGTTTCTCGTGGGTTGTTTACAGATGTACTGTCCCTCCGAACAGGCTGCAGATCTGACCACCCTTTGGCATTGCAGATGGTGATAGGACTTTTTCATGAATACATTCTGATCATTTACCGGTATGTTCTGCTGGCAGATCTCTCACCGACAGCGGTAACAGCTCAACAGCTCCTCTGGCTCAGAGAAACGTCTGCCCTGCGTGGAATTAAAGACGCTGCACTCACGTTATTCTTTCTGAAACGCTTGTGCCTCCCCCAACCCCTCCCACCCTCTTCCCAAAATATTTAAAAGGATAGCACACAGACCACGGTCCAAGTGATCTATGCAAGGTGAGACCTTATGACTGGGCTTTCAAAATTGGCCCATCCCTTGATGCCTGGTTGAAATGGACTCCCTTGGACCACCCCTTGGATTACTGAGACAGATGCAGGAAGGGGGCCTCGGGAAGTTGGAAGGGGTAAGACTTGGACTTGCATTACTACAGGAGGAAGGAGACACTGCCCTCATAAGGAAGGACATTGCAATTACATGGTCGCAAAGATTTATGTATCAGGTGAGGTAGCTCACCAATATTGACTCAGGCACAGATAGGTTTAAACTTGCCAGCACATGGGAATAAATAGTAGGTCTCACCTTGATAAAGGGTATGAACTGAAGGTAGGGGATTCACAGGGATAGAATAGCGGACATGACTGCCATTGCACATTTGTGGGAAAGATGACATTTGTCTATTGATAAAGGAGATAGCATAACCCTCATACAGGTGGTGGGGAGGGGAACATTACCCTTAAAGGGTTGAGATGGAAATGTACGTTCTTCATTGGAGAGGCTGTAGGTGGTGATGGGCCTTGCAAAGGTAGGATGGAGAGGTCTCGTAGGGGTGGGATGAGAATGTAATTATCATTAATCCGTGCTGCAGCAACCGGCATAGGTTTCTCTGAACGTAGCGGAACCATAGATCAGCAAGATTCATGCTACTAACCTTGGATCTGATCCCGAAATTTATCAGTAAGTCTATTACCAAATGCTCTGTGCAGAAATACATGTAGCAGAACCCACCTGGACGGTCTTTAGACTATCTTTTCTGAGACCTTGAGAAGGTGGTGGCGTGACAAAACTATGCTTTGTTGGTTTTTTGAAAACCACTCCTGCTCTTTAAAAGCCTAAGCTACTCATAGCTGTGTTTTCTTGTAACTTCATTACTTATGGATTGCATGTGATTGAACCACATCTCAGGTTCTAAAAATATATTTATTACTGTTACTCAGTCCCTGAGCTTTATGCTTTTACTTTTTGGTTCCCTTCAGTTTGAACACTTTACTGCTTCTGAGTTTAGTAATTGGTAGAAAATTACATTTTAGCATACCTATGCAGATGGCAATACCCAGGAATATGTTCTATATGCCTTGCTTCTTCACAACTCTTGCCAGCTGCTTGTTTCCTGTTTCTTTCATGTTACGCCTGAACATTGTCTGTTTCTGCTCATACAAAGGGACTTTTTCTACTTGTTTCCTTTGTAAATGTGCTTTACTGTCCGTATGTCATTTAGGCTACAATGTGTACTCTTTCTTTGGATTATGCCAAGTTGTTTTCTTCAGCTGTTGGCCCAGCCTTCATTAAAAATCTCACTCTCTTAGCTCTTGTCTTCCTTAATCTCTATCTCTTTTTTAATTGTTTGTACTCTTTTTGTCTAGCGTGTTTCCATCACGCTTCTTAGTATCCAACATTTGAAGTGGTGTGCCAGTACAGTGTTCTAGGAAAAAATGTTGTAGTCCTGTAACTTCCCTAGGTTCCTTGTCTTCAATTAAGTGTTGTATTTTATCTTGTTTTAGTCTAAAGTGTTGCTGAGGTTGTTGTGCTGGTACTGCTATGTCCATTCTACCCTGTGGGTGTACTGTGCAGTATTTGTGGCATCATGCCAAGCATTGATTGATTCTTGGTGTGCATCTTTAATACTAGCCAGAATTTGCAGTGCCTTAAGTTGTCTGTTTCATTTCACACATTTATTTTGCCAGTCATTGCATAATTTCCTGCACTTCATCAGCCACGACCTACACATCTGTGCCACTTCTGCCCTACAGCCTACTCTTTTCTCACTGCATTGCTTCATCAAAGTATTACATTCTCAGACTCAGACATTGGTACCCTTCTAATTCCACTTCAATACTTGGCACTGCCCCTTAGGCATACTAGATATACACAGATACACAAGGAGACATATACAGACATCATCTTGTCACTGTGTTTATTTGTATGTCTCTTTTGTACGTGGTAGTAAGTAAAATCATAGGTTTCTGTGTGTTAGTCTGTAGGATTGTCTGTAAGTGCCTCTATAAATGTGTGTCGGTATATATTACTCAATATGTGGTGCTGTGTGTGTATCTGTTTACCTGTGTGTGTGCATACATGCATATGTGTTGTGTCTCTAGTGATCTGCCAGTGTACATGTGCATATCTACATGGCTGTATTGGCCTTTAGATATTTCTGTCTGTGCGTGTGTATGTGTGTGTGCCTGTGTCAACATGTATCAGTCTGTAGATCTATCAGTGTCTTCTTTCCTATCGATAATGTAATATAATGTAATGTATGTGGTCTTGTAAAGCGCACTGCTGCCCTGAGGCGTCGTGGCGCTGTAGACCAATGGGGAACACGTCCTGGCTATCCCTGTGAGATGGTCCCTACTGGGTATCTCCAAGGTGAAACCAGGCATCCCTGGCGAATGTGGGGGGCCGTTGTAGAGATGAGGCAAGCTAACGCCCAGAGTTGCTGAGTGTGATCCCTGGTTAGAGTAGGCACCGAGGCGAGAATTATCGAGACCGCTGACCCTGGTCCACGACCCTGCCGCATCGGGAATTGAACCCCGGTCCCGGGCCGTTCTCTGCTTCCAGGTCTGCCGCCTCTAACCAGTGAGCCACACCACTCCTATCAACGTGCTCTTCCTTGTGATTACACCTATTTCTATGTGTGTGTTCATGGAAATGTCAATCTATGTGACTGTCATTAGGATAGGTTTATGCATGCAATTGTTCTCGAGAGCACATGACTAATATACAATAACCGATATTAATCTCTCATCTTGAGTACCAGAGTAGTGTGCTACTCGCTGTAAAGCACTTCAGCCCCTCTTCAGAGGTAGTACAAGCTATATAAACACAATTCTGTGTCTGTGGATGTAGCTGTTTGAGGTTAGCCGTCCATCTGTTTCACACTATGGACCTGTCCTTGTGTGTCCCTGTATCAGTCTATAGCAGAGGTCTTCACCTGTGAGATGTGCTTGCCTGGGTGTCTATGCCTCAGCAGTATTTGTAAATGAAGATGGCCAGGCTGTCTTTATATACATGTAGCAGGTAAAATTCATAGAAATGTATGGGAACTGTGCTCCCTAGTGCCATGAGGCAGGGGTCAGTGAGTGTGGTGTCAGGGTCAAAGAGTGTTTTTTCCATATAAACTAATAAACACACCTTAAATGGAAAATAAATGCAAATTAAACTAATCGGTGGGAAATACACTCCTTCTCATTAGGAACTTCCAGTTGGTTAAAAAGATCACAGTAGATGCTTGTGTGTGACCTCAGAGTCACAGAATTGAATCTGGGAAGCTGTAGTGAGTAATAATTAGTTGTGTTTTTATATTACTACGGTGTCCCAGTCTGTGATAGAAAGTACTGTGCATGTGGAATTATTTTAGAATGTCATTCCTAGCAGTATAAAGCTGGCTGCAACAAAAAGATTTAAAGATAAAACACAAATTCTCAAAGTGTCTTAGAAATGCGTGTTCAAGCTGTAACTAATATCAGCAATTTTGTAAGTGTCCATTAAAAGAAAGCATTGCAGAAGGCAGCTGATAACACACTTACATTACCTCTCAGGAATAGTAAATCTTTCTCACCATAAATGTTCAAGTGAGTCCATCAATTAAAGTCCATACAGGCTGCCAAGCAGCCTTCACAATTGGTGATTAACCAATTGCACACAATTGCATTTCTTTCAGGCAGCTGGCACCCTGGTGAGAAGGACTGTTTCTTTTTTAGCTCATTTTCACAGCCTCCCTCACCCACCGCCAACCATATACTTCAAGGTCTCAAGATCCACATTAACCACTCAGGAATGGGAATTTTGTTTAACACAATTATGGGAACACTTTTTTGTCAAATTAAAAAAGCATGGGTACATTGGTCCCCATGGATCCCACCTGGATCGACCTCTATTTGCATGCAGCATTTCCTTGCTAGGATTAAGTTCCAACTCACCCTAGCTGTGCAGAGTCTGAGCAAAAGAGGGGTGAGATGTGGGACTTTTTGCCCTGTTTCCCTTTATTTTACACAAAGTGGCAGACAGTCTGCTTTAGTCCCTAGGCCAAGGAGGGGTGTGGCGGCCCAAGGCAGCATAATTGTGACTGCCATATTTTACTAAAGGGGCAACGGGGCTCATTCTTTTCTATCGATACCGACAAGCTCACATTTGCTGCAATAGGAGGCAGGAAACAACACATGAGAGCACATTTTTTTATCAGAAAGTTACAGAAAGCCTGTTTTAAGACTGAGTGCTCGCCAGACTCGGTGTAGAAGGAAGTGAAAGAGGTAGAGGAGACATCTAGCTACACAGGGACACAACTATCAGTGCAGCAGGTGCAGATGGAGTGGGGCCCAGGAGTCTGAGGGGCTCACAACACCTCAATAATGGGGAACTTTGTTTGTTGGTCAGTTTCTGTTTGTGTTTGATGCATTCTCTGTAAGTCTCACATTTAGTGTGGATTAAAAACTACAGAAAAAGCACCCCTGAAATGATCTCATAATGTCTGACCCCTGCAATCAGGTCTGACCTCCCCCCCCCCCCCCAAAAAATGCATGTCATAAAGGTTTGGTGAGGGCAACTCCAAATGTTTTGCTTAGGGGCGTTCGAAGATCTATGGTCAATAGTTCTGTCTACATAAATACATAGTTAAATCTGTATGTGCGTCAGTATCGGTCGGTTGATTTGTATGTACCATCTGTGTTTTTCTGCTTCTGTATCTATGTCAGTATGTGCATGTATCTGTTTCTCTTTATTTGCCTGCTCTCTTTGTGACTGTAGATCATATAGTCATCTAGTTATGTGTATGCATGTCTGTTATCTGTTTTGTTGTGTGTCTGTGTCAGTCTGGGTCAGTCAATGGATCGATATGTGCTGACGTGGAGCAGTCTGTGTATATTTCTCTGTCTGCAGATCTATCTGTGTTTACATATTTTGGGACAATTCAAGCAGAATTTCTATTTTCCACCCACCCAATTTTACTGTAGGTGCTTTCTCTGTGCTCTAGATAGGCCATGAGCTGCTGGGTTTGATTCTTGGCAAAGCAAAAAAGTGATATTTAACCAGGACCCTTGGTGGTCATCTACTTCGGCCCATAGTGGGCTTACCAAAAGTAAATGTTTACCTGCCTGTCTGTCACATGTCAGAGCTGCAATGCAACACCAATGGAAGTCCTCATTTAATATAAAGAAGAAGTGTTACCTGAGACTGTCATTTACCACTGGAGTCTAGGGTCTAAGATATAACTTGAATCCAATTGAATAACCAGGTTATTCATTTTGTACTCTGAACTCTCCAAGGGTAGGGATCACAAGACGTCAAGGCGCTGCTTACTTTTATACTTAACTTTTCAAGTGCTTGAAGGCTCATGGTCTCGGATAATGGTGCTAGATCAACTGTTAAATACATATCTTATTGTCTACTAATTTTGTTTATCCTTTGCCTAGTAAGGAATTTCTGAATTTTTCAAGCACTGCGTTGTATTTCGCTTGTATCATTCTTAGTCACATAGGTCATGCCTCTTGAGCAGCGTCCTATATATTCTTCTGAGGCCACGCAATTTTAGCCCACCCACCCTCGACCCGCAGTAACACACACTTCCTTTTGAAATAACTATTTTTGCGGCAGTCTCTATGTTTGGAAAATCAGAGAACTTCGATATGAAATAAGGTATTGAGATGTTTCAAGAAACTGATACCAAAAATGACGTGGATTGTTGTAAAACCTCCCTGGAGACAACTCGCCTTAATTTGGCTTATTTCAAAGCTTCTCAAGGCACCTATAGCCCCCCACTTCTGCTCTCAGGGTGCTTTGGTAGAGCCTACTTAGCCCAGTAGTCTTGAAACAATCCGTTCATGCCTCTCTGTGACTGTGGTCCTGCTCCAAACCACCCAGCCTCAGCGTTTGCTGCTCCAACCCACCCAGCCTCAGCGTTTGCTGCTCCAAACCACCCAGCCTCAGCGTTTGCTGCTCCAAACCACCCAGCATCAGGGAGTGCTGCTCCAAACCACCCATCCTCAGGATCTGCTGCTCCAAACCACTCAGCCTCAGTGTTTGCTGCTCCAACCCACCCAGCCTCAGCGTTTGCTGCTCCAAACCACCCAGCATCAGGGAGTGCTGCTCCAAACCACCCAGCATCAGAGAGTGCTGCTCCAAACCACCCATCCTCAGGACCTGCTGCTCCAACCCACCCACCCTCAGTGTTTGCTGCTCCAAACCACCCAGCCTCAGGATCTGCTGCTCCAAACCACCCATCCTCGGGATCTGCTGCTCCAAACCACTCAGCCTCAGAGAGTGCTGCTCCAAACCACCCATCCTCAGGATCTGCTGCTCCAAACCACTCAGCCTCAGAGAGTGCTGCTCCAACCCACCCAGGGTCAGTGTGTGCTGCTCCAAACCACCTAGCCTCAGGGTTTGCTACTCCAAACCATCCAGCATCAGGCTATGCTGCTCCAACCCACCCAGCCTCAGGGAGTGCTGCTCCAACCCACCCAGCCTCAGGGAGTGCTGCTCCAAACCACCCATCCTCAGGATCTGCTGCTCCAAACCACTCAGCCTCAGAGAGTGCTGCTCCAACCCACCCAGGGTCAGTGTGTGCTGCTCCAAACCACCTAGCCTCAGGGAGTGCTGCTCCAAACCATCCAGCATCAGGCTATGCTGCTCCAAACCACCAAGCCTCAGTGTTTGCTGCTCCAAACCACCCAGCCTCAGAGAGTGCTGCTCCAAACCACCCAGCCTCATAGTGTGCTGCTCCAACCCACCCACCCTCAGTGTGTGCTGCTCCAAACTACCCAGCCTCAGTGTTTGCTGCTCCAAACCAACGAGCATCAGTCTATGCTGCTCCGAACTACCCAGCATCAGGGAGAGCTGCTCTAAACCACCCAGACACAGTGTGAACGGGAACCATCCTTTACAATGCAACTTTCACCACGCAGTGCCTTTACGACGCAACTTTTACAGCGCAAACCATTACAACGCATTGCGCTGGGGGGCGCTCTACGATAGGGAGTAGGTTTAATTTACTATCCAACATCTTCCCTACTATCCACCGGGACTGGAGTTGGAATAGTAAATTAAACTATTCACTACCCAGCGCCCCAAAGCACTATGCGTTGTAAAGGCATGCGTTGTAAAAACCGCATTGTAAAGGCATGCGTGGTAAAAGCATGCATTGTAACATCATACATCCGTGTGTACTGCTCAAAACAGCCCATCCTCAGAGTATGCTGCTCCAAACCACCCAGACTCAGAGAGTGCTGCTCCAAACCACCCACCCTCAGTGTGTGCAGCTCCAAACCACCCATCCTCAGTGTGTACTGCTCTAAACCACCCACATTCAGTGTGTGCTGCTCCAAACCACCTAGATTTAGTATGTTCTGCTCCAAACCACCCACCCTCAGTGTTTGATGCTCCAAACCACCCAGCCTCCGAGTATTCTGCCCCGAACCACCCATCCTCAGCGTGCAAAGCTCCAAATCACCCAGCCTCAGTGTGTGTTGTTCCAAATCACCCAGCCTCAGAGTGTGCTGCTCCAAACGACCCACATTCAGTGTGTGCTGCTCTAAACCACCCATCCTCAGTGTGTGCTGCTCCAAACCACCCACCCTCAGTGTGTGCTGCTCCAAACCACCCATCCTCAGTGTGTACTGCTCTAAACCACCCACATTCAGTGTGTGCTGCTCCAAACCACCCAGTTTTAGTGTGTTCTGCTCCAAACCACCCACCCTCAGTGTTTGCTGCTCCAAACCACCCTGCCTCCGAGTGTGCTGCTCCAAACCACCCATCCTCAGTGTGTGCTACTCCAAACCACCCACATTCAGTGTGTGCTGCTCCAAACCACCTAGTTTTAGTGTGTTCTGCTCCAAACCACCCCCCTCAGTGTTTGCTGCTCCAAACCACCCTGCCTCCGAGTGTTCTTCTCCAAACCACCCAGCCTTCGAGTGTTCTGCTCCAAACCACCCAGCCACAGTGTGTGCTGTTCCAAGCCACCCAGCTTCAGTGTGTGCTGTTCCAAGCCACCCAGCTTCAGTGTGTGCTGTTGCAAACATCCCAGCCTCAGGACATGCAGCTCTAAACCACCCAGCCTCGGTGTGAGCTGCTCCAAACCACTTAGCCTCAGGGTGTGCTGCTCTAAACCACTCAGCACAGAGTGTGCTGCTCCAAAACCCCAGCTTCAGAGCGTGCTGCTGCAAACCACCCTGCCTCAGTGTGAGCTGCTCCAAACCTCCCAGCCTCAGTGTGATCTGCTCCAAACCCAGCCTCTGTGTGTGCTTCTCCAAACCTCCCAGCCTCAGTGTGTGCTTCTTCAAACCACCCGGCCTCAGTGTGTGCTTCTCCAAACCTCCCAGCCTCAGTGTGTGCTTCTTCAAACCACCCGGCCTCTGTGTGTGCTGCTCCAAACCATCCACCCTTAGTGTGCGCTTCTCCTAACCACCCAGCCTCTTTATGTGCTGCCCCAAAGCACCCCTCCTCGGCGTGCAAAGCTCCAAATCACCCAGCATCAGTGTGTGTTGTTCCAAATCACCCGGCCTCAGTGTGTGCTGCCCCAAACCGCCCATCCTCAGTGTGCAAAGCTAAAAATTATCACCCAGCCTCAGTGTGTGCTGTCCCAAACCACCCATCCTCAGTGTGCAAAGCTAAAAATTATCACCCAGCCTCAGTGTGTGCTGCCCCAAACCACCCATCCTCAGTGTGCAAAGCTAAAAATTATCACCCAGCCTCAGTGTGTGCTGTCCCAAACCACCCATCCTCAGTGTGTGTTGTTTCAAATCACCCAGCCTCAGTGTGTGTTGTTCCAAACCACCCAGCCTCAGTGTGTGCTGCCTCAAATCACCCAGCCTCAGTGTGAGCTTCTCCAAACCTCCCATCCTTAGAGTGTGAGAAAGAGAGAGAGAGCAACCCAGAAAGGATGAGAGAAAGGGATACAGATAGAGAGGCAGCTCGACTGACTATGTGTGTTGTAGCCTTAAAGGCTAAGTTGCTTTGAGTGTTGTCTGAACTTCTGGGAGACCTTGTGGTATAGGCTTTAGCCGTTGCCCGGGGTTTTGTTATCCTCCTAGACGAGTGTGTGATGAGAATCACTTTTTATTACCAATAAAGACATTGCAATCACCACATGCGGGGGGGGGGGGGGTGGAATCCGGAAGCAACTTCTGATGAGGTGTGAGGCTCTACATTCAAATACAGGCTCCCCACCACACAGCCACAGAGACCAGAAAAGTGCCTCGCAGTGACACCAGCAGTGCAGAGGTAAGAGAAAGAACAACTTGAGGTTGTTGGGTGGCAAGAACATTTTTTCTTATACTACTTCCTGGAGTCTCTCCCCACCCACAGTGATCACCTGGTGACTTTTGTTGTTTCGTCCTTTGCAGGAAATGCAGTTGTGTGTTTTGGGGTATGCTGCTGGCATGCACTCCTTATGGAAGTCAATGACCATTAGCCACTGTGAGTTGGATGTTGGTTTTCTAGGTATTGTACCTATGTCACCATTCACCATTTTGGGACAAAAATATACATCTGAGGTTTGTACTTAGCTTGATTTTCTCATTATATGACTCTTCTGACTAGCACAGTGTTCTCGAAAATTGGTCCTGGAGGGCAGGATCCATGCCAGATTTTTTTCCATATCCCCACTTAGATAGATGTAGCTGTCTTAAAAATCTGGCATGGATCTAACCCTCCAGAACTGACTTTGGAGAACCCTGGACTAGCCCATGCTCAAGGTCAGTGCCACAAACCACTTGAGTGGCATCATCACATGTGTGTCTTCTCCTCGCCGGGGCAGTCAAAGAGTTTGTCTAAGCTCTGTTCTCTCAACACACATCCTTCCATTCGGCTGGTATTCCAGTGCTGAAACCAGGGGAGACGAACATGACGCCTCTTGTTCTGCACTGTGAAGATTGTGTGCGCGTGTGCATTTGCCTGTGATGCAAAATCAACTATACAAAGAGTAGGTGTTGCAAACATGCGGCATCAGTGCCCAGTGGACCACAGAGACCAGTTCTAGAGGAATTCATGTAATTGATCACAAAAAAGTGGAAAAAAGTGGTGTGGGGGCCAGGCACCTACGTGTGTGCATGTAGAGTGTTGCTATTAAGAGCACTCCTATAATGGGTGCCTTGTTGTTGGATAGAGCAGAGTGCACCTGAAGATAAAGAGATAATAAAGGAAGGAAAAAGGTAGTACATAGTGTTTGTATTTGGTAATTATAGAGGGCAGTCATTCAGCAGGTGGGTATCTTGTATACCAACAGAAAGATGAGGATCAACTATTATTTTTTATTTAAGTGAAGCGGGAATTGCTAGGTTGGATTAGGGAGGCAAGTTCCCTTTGGTAGCAGCTGCCAAAGAGAACGTTCTTCCACACATGGTGGTTTGGCAAAACTTTGGAACTTTCAACAGGAAGCATCTTTAACCCTTTCGCTGCAGCGGGAATTCTGCCGCAGTGCTAAGGGGGCGGGGGGCCGAGCGGCGCTCGCATGCTCGTGACGGAGCCGCTCCATCACGAGTCGCGGTTGAGCTGTGCTCATGACGGAGCGGTTCCGTCATGGCCCCGCCCGCTCAATGGAACGTCCAGTGCAGGCGCGGAATTTGCGCCGCGCAGGCGCCGCCGAGCGGGCCCTGACGGAACCGCTCTGTCATGAGCACAGCTCAACCGAGGCTCATGACGGAGCGGCTCCGTCATGAGCATAGAAGGGGTTAAATCTTAAATAATGACAAGGCTTATAGGAGGTAAAGTGTTCCAAATGTGTTGTTATGAGGTCATGGATAGCTTTGTGTGCTAGGAAGAGGGATGTAAACAGAACACTTTATTTTACTTGAACCAGGTAAAGAGTCAAAGTCCCAGGAAAGTTGAGCATTTCTCCTGAAAAGTTATTACTAGGTAATAACCGCAGTTTATGCAGAGCATAAGCAGGGAGATCTGAGAGGAGAGTGCCTTGCAATAGGTTCTTTGTTAGGAAAGAAATACATTCATGAACTGAACTTCGTGTACAAAAGAAAAAAAATACATGCCTATCAAAGCCCAGAGCTGAAACATGCACCACCTGTACAAAGAATTGTTCTGATCTATTTGAGTTAAACTTTTTAACTCCCAGAGTTTTCGCAGGTGCCAGGGGAAAGACTTTATCTCCAAGGCAAGGCAGCCAGAAAGGAAGGTTCCCATAAGGAGAGAGTCTATTTCAGTTTTGTCTCCATTTAGCTTTATCTGATTAAGATCCTGATTTAGAGGTTGTAGTGGGTTACTCCATCACAAAATTAGAAAAGTATGAGGGAAAGGCAGAAGAAGACAACCAGGATAAAACACTAAAAAGGCAACAAATTTGATCAGCAATGTGAAACGTGCATAGTGTGCAGGAGGTGAAGCAAAAAGGAGCACCATGTTTGTAATGTCAGGGATTTTGATTTTCAGGGATTTTGCTTGTCAGGGATTTTGCTTGTCAGGGATTTTGCATGTCAGGAATTTTGTTCAGAATGCACTGCAGAACCGTGAGTGTGAGAAGTGTGAAAAGGAAAAGAGATCTATGATTTAGAAAATTTGGATCATTCATGGAGAGGTTCACTTTTATAAACTAAACGTTAAATTCAGTGCAGTTTGATGGTTCATTGTGAACCCCTATATAATCTACATTAGTATTTTGTTAGGGAATCGGAGACAAATAAAGCAGCTGAAAGTTGCCCCTAACCAACATGAAAGAACAGTAATAATATTTGGACTCAATTTTGAGATTAACAATCAATTTGAAGATAGAGTGATGCATAGTATGATAAAGATCTGAAGAGGAAGGTGTGGTAATAATGGGTTTGGATTTTAAGCAGTTTTTTGTTTTAGTGAAGAGAGGAAGGCCTTTACAGTAAGAGATGTAGCAAGTGCAAGGAGAACATTATGATAATTTTCCTGGGGTGTTTTCAGAAAATTTGTGAAGAATAAGCTGATTTTGCCACAAAATGAGTTGGAAGGAAGAATCAATGCAAGTGATATATAGGATTGGGAAGATTTAAGTAAACAGTGATTCATCAACAGAAGACGGACCTGAAATTCATGTGTGATTGAGAAGGGATTGCAGGTACGGAATTTATGAGCGGATCACTCCTATTGTGTTTGATTGGAAATGGAATAATGCATTTAAAATGAGTGTAGACTAGAGATGTCTGAATAGCTGTATTTAGGTGTATTGCCACAAGTGGACAAATATTAGCAATACATTAGCAATTAATACAAGTTTGGAGTGGTTTACCAATTCAGGTCTCTGATAATTGCACTAGAAAATTGATATACAAAAATATTTTAGGCCCCTAAATTCATGGGTGGCATGATTAAATGTTTACAAATTGAACAAGTTTTCTTTCAGACTAGCGCCCATAACCATTGATTCACAAAGAGCAATATATAATTTGTTTAGGGATATGAGCAGGATGGTGCTCTTCCAAAACAGCATATTGATATTTGACTGCACTGAAAAGGAACATGAAAAAAGGTTGCATGGATGCTAGAATGTGATATAACCTTTATTCTTTTACAGTGTCAAACACTGCGGATAGGATGTCCGCCTTAAGCTAACAGCAACGAGAATAAGGACCTACATAGACGGTTTGTGACAGGTTGGAAACTCATTTGGAAGGGTTCTTGCTGTACAGACTTGTCATTTGCTAGAAGTGGGATTAGTGTGGAAGGGAAACAGTGTTTACAATGCTGTCTTCAAAACTTGGTACCTTTACAACGTGGTCGTTACAACGACTGTGTTGTTACCACAAGTACCATTAAAACGCAAGTTGTTACAATGACTTGCTCTAGGGGGCTCGCTGGTGTTGGATATACAATCCAACACCTTCCCTGCTGTTGCACAAACTGGAGTATGAATAGTAAATAATACGATTTCTAAGTCCAGCGCGCTCCCTACAGCAAGTTGTTGTAACGACTTGCGATGTAATGGTACAAGTGGTAACAATGCGGTCGTTGTAACAACCATATTGTAAGGACATGCGATGTATTCGCATGCATTGTAACCAGCCATATTCATTTGGAAATGCTGTGTGTTTAAGAGCCAGCTGGTTAGAGGGCTATTCTGTGTATTTCATGGAAAAAGTGTAAATATTACAGGGTAGATGGTTTAAGTTTTGGATCATGTAAGGGAAAAGATGGAGGATTTGAATCTTCTGACAAAAACAAGACGTTCTCTCTTATTCAAACAAGCAGAATTTGATTTAGAATGCAGTTGAAGGGAGGGATGTCTCCCTTCTATGAGTGTCCATAGTGATGTGACCATGCAGGGCTGGTTTGAAAACGTGCACGGAAATATGATTGTGAGGTCATGTCGGTAAGAGTCTATTGTTCTGTGATGCCCACAGCAATATATAGATGCCTTGATGGCCTTCTGATGTATCTTAATGAAACATTTCCATTAATAAGGATGAAGTTGAGAATCACCATTCTTCCATCTTTTCAGCTGCCCTGCTTCAAAACTAACACATATTTGCATGTCTAGCTTAATATCCCACTGGTCTTCCGCAGTCCACATTTAATACTCTTCTAATACAGTCTCTAAAGTTTACTATTATATACATTTTTTGTCTCAAAACCTCCTAACCTCACACTGCCTTGCTCACAGTCCACTCAACTTAATGCTAATATGCTTGAAACCCTGTAATTATCCAGCTTTCAGCAGCAGACTGTTGTGCTCCAAAATCTATTGTATTAAACAATTCTTTCTTTAAAACCTTCAAACCTCACACTACCATGTTTTTAAAACCTTCTAGACACCGGCTGTCCTGGTCCAAAACTTTTCAGTCTGTGGCTCCTAAAATTCAAATCCCGCCTGCCCACAGTGTGTGAAAACATATACTTTCCTGCTACAAAACCCAACCTTACACCCACCTCATTCAAAGTTTCCTGCCCTCGCACTGCCCCCATTCTAAAATACTTAGGGGCACATTAGGATGGCATCCCATCGTAAAAAGGGACCCCCGCCATAAGGTGTCCCGTGGGTGCCATTAGGATGCACCCATCACAGTGGCGGGCGCATACTGCATTCCTAACATTGTGGCGGGCGGTGCAGTCAGCACCGCCCGCCACAATGCCAGGAAGGCATGTCGTGCACGTCCATGCACAACATGGCGGGCACCGCGCAGTGCCTGCCATGTTGTGCATGGAACTGCAGGGGGGAACCATAGGTACCCCCTATGTGCACCCCCCAGAGTCCCTGGAGGCCTGCAACAGGCCCCCACAATCAATTCCTGCATGCCTTGCCGCCACGGAAAGGCAGGCTTCCGCCCTCATAGTAATATGGCTGGCAGTGTCTAACAGACACCACCACCATATAAACTGCTTTTCCGCTCGATAGGCAATCGGGCGGATTGCCTACCAGCGGACGGTCTTCCCGTCCTCCAGGGTCCCCACGTCATGGTAATGTGGCGGGGGAAATTGGTAGCGGGTGTAGGTTTTTGGCGGGTGGATCGCCACCGCCATACGGGCGGTGTCGATCCTCCCGTTATCCTAATATGCCCCTTAATTTCAGTTGCCCTACTGTCAAAGCTCTGAGCCTCAAGCTGCCCTCCCACTGCTCAGTTCTGATGATCCCCCCAAAAATTCTGTTAGCAAATCATACAATATTTCCACTTCAGCATCTGGGTAATCCTTCATATTTCTATGAGTAGTCTTGATTCTTTAAACAGAAAGCTAGGCTCTTTGGTTGGAAACAGCTTGACATGTTTCTTCTTGCCCAAACTAGATGTCATGTGAAAAGCAAGCTCAATAATCAACCTTGCTTGAAAACCTGTATTTTAGATCCATGTCTATTTTAGGAGCAAGTTCCAAAACAATAATGATGTTGTAAAATAAAAAGCAGGGTGATGTACTCATCCCAGAATGTAGACTACTGGGACATGGTAGGGATGACTACCTTCTGATTCTAGAAAGCTAACCATGATGCAATGTAGCAGATTTAGTTGTCTCCTGGTCCGATGATACGCTGAGATGGAACAGGACCGGTTATTGTTGAAAAAATATCATGTTATATGGCACAGCTGATTTCTGTGGAGAGGACAAGCTTTTTTGATGTGCTCGATGTAGAAGGAAAATAGCCTGCAGGAGAATGGGGCTTAATAAGGACTCAATGGTATTCAAGGACGCCTAATATTGATGGGCATTTTCGTATACAAACTCGTTCATTGGCAGGCATGGAGGGAGCCGGGTGGCGTGGAGAGTTTTTCGTCATTTTCAGTATTGATTCTTCTTGTGCTAGTCAATTGACTGCGCAGAGACATTTCCACTTTAGCAATATCCTGCTGCCTCTGGCTTGGTACTATCCAGATGTGCCAATCAAATTCCATTTCAATAGTTCAAAGTTCTATCTGAAACCCTCTCCTGGACTATACCTAAAAGGTGTGGACTACTGATCAACGTTATTTTTATGCTTGGTTTAGATTACAATCTTAACCTAAGTAATAATAATTACCCAGTATTTGTAAAGCGCGAACTAATCACCCCTAAGGGTCTCAAGGCGCTGGGGGCCATCGGGGAGATTAAGCGAGCTATTGACGAGTGTCACATGGTGCTGTGCTTGTTGCCGCTGGCGATCGAACCGTGACCCCCGTGTTCCGGAGTTAGCCGGCCGGCCCACGGCACCACACCTCTTCTATTGTGCAGCAGGAGAACTAGGGATTGTGATCAGGCTTTACCTTGACTTTAAGGCTTCAGTTTACAGGCGGCAATTTGCAAGGGGTGTGATTTTGGCAATTTGATACTACTAGAAACCCAAAGATGTATGTGTTACACAATAGCATTAGGAACAAGAGATGTCCCTTCCTTTAATATACATTACTATTTGACTACATGCTTCAAATTCACATCAGACATACATTTCATTAATGTCACTTCAGCAAATTGACTTGTCCTAGATATCTGGTCAGCTGCTTATTCAGGGTATTATGCATTGGACATATGAGCTGAACCAAGTCAGCTCAGAAAGCACAGCTCAAATTATTATTACAGGCCTGGGTACACATGAAATAATGAAGTGTTTCATTTGGGATACCTTCACAGAAATTGTACACTCAGTATGCAGTGCATCTAATGAGGATCTGCTTGGTGAGAAAAATGGTAAAGAGTAGGCAAATTATTTTAATAAAACCTTACATGTTTACCCCAACCCAATATTACTGTGGGTTGCAGCTTTGTATGTGCAAGTTTTTTATTTAGTCTACTATATGAATGAAGAAATTGGTGTTAATTAATATTATTTTTTTGTTTTGGGATTGAAGGGTGCACCAGGAATACTTTGCACATTTTATAAATATTCTTATCCCATAAATGTAAGCATTTGGATATTTGAAATGTTTTGCATAATATTAAAGTAATCATGTTGAGTTAAACTGTTGATGAAATATGTAGTAGTGGCATTTGGTTGCAGAGCATGACGTAGAGGTAGATGTGGGACAGGAGGCGCGGCTCTTGAAAGGTTCCACCAAACAAAATTACTTAGGAATATGATTGGAAGAAAGAGATGGGATACGTTGGAGGTGAAAATTCTTTAATCTCAGCTGAACTTTGTGTAACGTATGCATTTACACATTTATATACAACTTGGCATTGTCCACTATTGACCCACTGCTCACAGTGACTTCCACGAAGCTGGGTCTGTCACCGCCTTATGGGCCTTTGTCTTCTCCACGAAAACTAGCTTATATGTTGATCAAGCCCAATTTTTTGTTTTTTGAATTAATTTTCAAACTGCACAAATTCAAGTTTTCAAGCCACATTACATTGGAATCCAAATTAATGAAACAAGCAGGTATGGCAATATATTGTTTTTTCAATGTTTGCTTCCATCTCAGCCTAGCTCATGAGGCTCTTTAAAATATGAGACCTGGGTGGAACTTTTGTTTTGGACATTGCATCACTGTGGAACTCCTCATGAACCATTACATATTTTAAGGTGGGGGCTAAACCTATAGTTAATCTCAACGTTTGGGTTAAAGGCTAGGTTGAGTTTATGTAGAAGGGTATAGAAATATGTCTTAGAGCTATGCTTAGGCAACATTCCTGCATTATAATGTTTGCTATGCGAGCATTAATCAGAAATAGATTTATATGAATTCCCTTTTTTACCATAACTAGTCAAATTTCAGCTCATAGACTTCCTCTCATGCCTTAAGTGCATATTTTAGATGGTTATGGCAATCTTTAATAAAAAGGACATTAACTCATTCATAGGGCATTTTTATGCTGGTTTTTTATGCTCTCAGTAGAGAGAATCCCAAAATGAGGGAGCCCAACTGGGAGTACCTATAAAGTTTCTGGATCATGCTTTTAACAGTTTTGCTTTAGTGACTAAGACTGAACTGTGGAAATTAAATTAAATATTAGCAATTTGAAGAATGTGATATGCTACACCATATTCATGTTCTGGACTGGCAGTCTCTTTGCATTTTACAAGTTTTTGCAGCAGTCTAATATTTGTTTCGCCAACCTTACATTGTATGGTTTTAAATAACCAACAATAAAAATCTGAATCTGCCTATCTATTTAAGGTGAGACAACCATTGCTCTTTTGTTTTTGTTTGCGTGAGTACAAACAATTTTACCAAAATACTAATAAAGTCTACTAGTTTACTATACAGGCTGCAGCTATATATGAGTTTATAGGCAGCAGTTCCAAGTGTTAAGAATTATTAATTTTAAATATTTCTTTACTTTTCTGATTGACTATGATAGACAAGAGATGTACAGAGTATAGCATCTCTGTTGTCCAAGCCCATTGCAATGTTGTCACACATCATATTTTATCTGTATTCCTCTTATCAGTGAACACACCTTTCTTTTTATATGTGTTGATCCTCTATATGCTCAGGTGTTGGTCTGATGTTACAGACCACTGAGGAGGAAACTTGCTTTTTTATGCTACTTTTATCATATTAAACTGGGCTGCAAGCTACTTGACTCCCAATATAGTTCACTTTATGTTCCTGCTCGGAACTCAGGGATTAACTAACACCCTAGTTAAAGGCAGATATGTCTGGTGGTGTTGTGGGCTTGTGCTCCCAAAGATGGGGTGACTTCCACTCCAATACAAGCACTCCCCTCACAGTTACTCAGTTTATTAACTATGAGCCAGGCCAAAAACAATTCAGTAGTCACAATGCTTGAAGGATTGTAGCTTGCTCCATATTCTGGAGAAGATCGCTTAAACCGAACCAGCAGTAAAAAAAATGGCGGGATACCGAATTCTTAAAATTGTAATTGGCCTGGATCGTTCAGTAGTTCAAATCTGGGCAAGAAGAAAGACATGTCAAAAAAACACTCATGAGGAAACTCTTTATATGCTTGCCACACACATAAGAGTCGCCTCTGTTTCATATCCCATTTGAACTGGTGTTATTCCACCAGTATATCAATACCTTATCCTTTACAACATAATATGACTCTTTGTCAGTGACTTCTTGTGCACCTCTTTATTTAGATGATTTTAGGCAAATGTGTTCTCCCATACAGCAATGATCATTTACATAAGGCATGGCTGCTTCTCTCTTGCCATGCAATCAACTAAGTTCCTCAAGTGACATCACTTCTGCAAGCTGGCACAAAAGAATGTGATGTCAGAGAAGGGACAATGGGAGTTAATGCAAATTTTTGATGAAGCAGACCACTGAGTCATATTATGTTACAGAAGCCATTGCGAGCATACACATCCAAAGGCAACCTCCATCCAGGATGGCCAAATCCATTCCAGATTTTCAGGCTATGCATTGACTGTGTAAATGAGCAGAATCTAAACATATTGCCTGTAAATGTGTTGTATGTGGTGATCCTCATGAAAGAAAATTTGATATGGATTTGGACATCCTGACACTACATTGGACACCTCTGTGCTTAGGAGGATTCATTTGCCTCATCCATTCCGGCGAAGGTGTAAGAAGATTTTGTCCCTGTATTCCTTTGGGATCCTATGTGACAGGACAGCCCTTCATCAATCACCAGGGCCATCCTGCCCCTTTTCCCCTTCCAGTATGGAACCAGATGGAATTCAGATAGGCAGGTCCATGTTCCATCAAGCTCCCCCCACCCCGGTGATCCCCATTGGCCAGCATGGGGATGATGGGGGGAGCTGCTGCAATACTGTTCTTCTCATGTGCTCTGCATCTTTGCCTCACGAGGCTGAAGACCAATGAGGGAGTTGAGATTGGGAGAGGGAGCCAAGGAAGGGGGTTAAAAGAGAAACTGTCAAAATTGATCCATCTGGCACACCTGCAAGAACTTAAAATTATCAATCTGGGAGGGGAGGGGAGAACAGAAATGTAGGAGTAAAGCAAAGAGTCCATGTTGAGGATAGGGCAGGGGAGGAGGGGACCTATATCGGAGAAAAATGGAAGAAAAGATTAAGAAGAAAAATGGTTAATTATTGTCAAGTACAAAATACTGATAAATGCCAAGTGGCCTGCAACGAAACAATGGCACAGAGATATGACATCATACTTCAGGAAGAAGCAAACTTTACCCACAACAGTGTGACTGAGAGATGACATCACAGCTCTGGAGGAAGCAATGACTACCTTCCATATTGATATAGAGAGATGATATCATAGCTCAGGAAACATCTAGTATTACTCTTTGTCTGATCGGGGAGAACCTGTGAAGGAAACCGCCAGAGATCATATCTTCTCTGGCATTTCTGGTCAAAGAGAGGCTCCTTACTCGTGTACATAAATCAAGAGAGACCTCATTGAGATGGTAACTGGGGACTTGGAGGAAGACCATCATGAGCTGAGATGGCAGATCTCCATACAGTTTTCTCCACTGAAAGAGTCAAGGCTAAGAACTGAACTACAGACTTCTCCACTGCAACCGGCAATGGGTTGGCAGGGAAGATTACTTTATACGCACACACACAACACCTCTCGTCACATGTCTCACCACTTCGCCCTCCTTTTTAGCCAAGATGACCGTTCGGTTAGCCTCATTGATCCAGGCGTGGTAGCGGCTGGGCAGGTAGTCCAGTCCTCCGTAAATGCCTTCAGACATTGCGAGGATCTCTTCAAAGTCATCTTCAGTGGCGACCACAAACTCCAGGTCAGTGTCATCAGTAGGGGTTGAGCCATTAGGAGAGGGCATCCCATTTTCAAGCTTCATTCTGAAGGTCTTGAGAGAGAAACTGCAGAAAATGAAAGAGCACAAGGGCATCAGTGACAAGGGTATGACTAACAGACAGAAGAAACAAGTATTCCTTTATGCTAGATATAGCCACATATCTTCAGGTACAGGTGGCCACATACAATAGGCTGAAAGCAAGTCCAGGAGAATGACTAGTCACTGAGGACAAGGCCCCAGCATCAGGTGAGTTGGCCCATTTACATAAGTTGTAGTGAAGACTAGGATCAAGTCATGCAAGGTTGTATGTGCGTTTGGGATTGATGGTGGTTGAGTTATGATGTGCATGTTCAACACATGTTTTCAAATCCGGATTAGACACTATTACCAGTCAAATATTCAGAAAGCTACAAATATCATTCTCATTAGAGCTGACTGGACCTGTGGATCTGGCCTTTCCAAGAGAGGCCCCTGATCAGCGTATGGCACACTCCCAGCTGGACAAAGCTCAATTTACTTGGCTTATTTTAGCTCTTGTCATGGGCCTGTTGCCTGCTCTGTCTTCCAACCCACTTCAAGTGAATGATAATGTGCAATGTCCTGGGCCACTTAAAGTGTCTGACTAGGTGTGTCAGCAGGAATGGCAATCACATGCATCTTCCATGCACACAAGACACAGCAGGATATCTTCCAACACTGACTACAACATGAGAGATGCCTTGAATTACAAAGGGTTCTGTGAAAGATACAACTTTCTTTGACTCTTTGACTTACTTCTGAAATTCGAGAAGTAAGTCTAACCTGCTCACTTTTGTATTTGGAAAGAAAATGCATGCTCCTATTGCAGGGTAGAGAACAGATAGAAACAAGGAAAAGACAGGAGCTGTTTAAGGAAGAGTTTGCCTTGCAGAGAAAGAGAAACAAATATATAGAAAGATGTATGAATTTAGTATGTAAAATGTAGTGCCAAATGCTTTTTCCTGTTGATTAGAGGCTATTCATTGCATGCAGTGCTATATGAAAAGTAAATTAAACAAACTAAATAAAACATACATTGTATAGTGACGTAAACATTTTTAACCATTCTACTCCATATGAGCATCTCAATATTTTATCTTTCTGGGAGTGATATAATGTGTATCACTGAGCTGTTTATATACATTGCTACACAATGGCAACATTTGCAGTAGCGAGCGCTACATAAATTACAAGATATATAACTGATAAATGAACAAAGCAAAGATTAAAGTGTAAGGTAAGATTACAACCAGTGCAGTTTTCAACACCAGGAGAAGAGCAAAGTCTCATAAGTACTGAAAGAAAATAGTAAAGGTACATTCTTTAAAACAAAAAAAAGCACAGCATAGTTGCATAGGTAACTTAACGCACCCTGGATAATGCATGGTATCACATGGTACCACTTTGTATTTTGTGGTTGATTGGTGAATGTACGTTGTTTATCCGAATATGGTGAGTTAGCCTAAATCAGTATCTGTCAAATTAACATTCATTAGAAGTGATTGCTTGCTTATCTCCCGTTCCACTCGTTCCATATATTGAATGTAGCAGACATTATGGAATGTGCCATTCACTATGATCACATTGGGTCTAATTCACAAAGGTCTTTATGAGTCTAGCTATATTCTTTTACATACTGTTAAATGCCTTCTTGAACCAGAAACATGGCACAATACTTTATGTGTGTATTAATTGTACATGAATATGACCTAAATAACCTAATTGTATTCCCATTTTAGGTGTTTTGGGGAAATTTCACAAACTTACTTAGGAGCACGGAAAGAGAGTACTATTAGAGTACTAACGTACATACTTCAAAATACCTTGAAGATCTTGTATTTTGATAGTTGTGCTGAAAACAATAATTTTTAGAGACTCACCATATTAGATTTTGTATTTAGACTCCAAGACTTTGGAGGTCCCAGTGGATTGTACTCATTTGCGTATCATGTTTGGCCAAAAAAGATACAAACAGTTTTACAGTTTTGACAATCATCTGTTGAGGTGTTCTACAAATGCCCATGTTCAAACAGAGCACAAAAACTGACTCAACATGATTACATTTTTGATCCCTTTTCAACTTTTAAATTCCTTAGGAAACGTAGAAGATAAGCTCATCTATATTTGTCGAAAATTTGACGTTATACCATAGGCTAGTCGAATCTTCTTCTCCATGTAATGGAATAATATTTGGGGGCAAGGCTATTGGTTGTCAGTGATATGGGGCAGGTCACATGTTTTTGGAAGATTCAGGCATTGAAAAGCATCAATTGATTTATCATAGTGACTATCTAACATAGGTATGATATTACATGATCTATCTTCCTACCATTTTTTTTATTCTTGTGTTGTTCTCAC